>NC_083593.1:13893270-14213270 GCF_027579695.1 Neoarius graeffei | reverse complement strand
AGGCCCTCGCCGGCCATGGGGCTCGAACCCGGACCTTCTTGCTGTGAGGTGACAGCGCTAACCACTACACCACCGTGCCGCCATTTTATATATATATATATATATATATATATATATATATATATATCTTATACACACACACACACACACACACAGTGCCCTGCTTTGTATTCTCCTACCTTATAAAATGTTATAAATGCAGGGGTGCCAATAATAGTGACATGGTTTTGTTGAAAATAATTATTTCTTGATGAGGGATTTGTTTCTTCTGAATAAATTCATCTCAATTAAAGGTTAGATTTTTTTTTTTGCTTAATAAGTGTGAGATGACATGTCTTCACCAAAAGGTGGATTTTTTTTTCCTAACCTTTACAAGGGGTGCAAATAATTGTTGAGGGCACTGTATATTTCTTCTTCCCAGTAGTAGTTCATCAATAGAGTACAGTGTTGAACTAACATTTTTTTCTTCCAGGTTTGATCTTGGTTCCTCTTCAATCTCACGTATGGCTGTTGGAGTAACCAATCAGTACTCAACTAAGGAGATGCTCGAAGAGGTACATGCATCTCCAAATATCATACAGGAATCGAAAACTGAGTAAAGTGGAATACTTGGATTTGAACCCATTTCCTGCACTAATATTGCTAAAGCAGTCACTTCCTTGATACAGTTACTGTTGGTGCAGCTGCTGGAAAACCATGAACCATGTTTGAGTTGGTAGATTATATGCAGCATTTCCATTTTTTTATTTTTTTCTTATTATAATTTCTTACAGGTGCAGACTTTCTTCAGTTCACTGCAGGTAGACATGGGTTCAGGACTGCGTAGCATCCAACAGGCCCTGGAGAATATCGAGGAGAATATCCGCTGGATGGATAGAAATATTCCACTTCTTAAAGACTGGCTGAACAGCCATAGAATATAACTGAAGCCAGAGTGTTGAATTGAATGTTCTTAGGAACACAGCTAATTTATGTTGTCACCTACTCCATAAAAAAATACTTGGAACCAATTCCATAAAAGAGTGGTCATCGAAGTAGGGGCCAAGACCTCTCCCAGCCAGTGGGTCTGTGTTTTTTGTTTTTATAAATGAAGGTTTTGAGGTGGAAAACCCATTTATTCATCCACTGTCTATACCTCTTAGCCATCAATAGAGCCAATCCCAGCTGACTTTGGGTAAGAGACAGAGTTCACCAAGGGAAAGTCACCACAGTGCGAAAACCTACATGAAGAACCATTTCACACCCACACTCACTCCTAGAGGCAATTTGGAGAAGCTAGTTGACAATCTACATGCCTTTGGACTGTAGGAGGAAACCAGGGCAGACATGGGGAGGACAAACTCCACACAGAAAGGCACCAGTCAGCCATAAGGTTTGAACCCAGAAGCTTCTTGCTGTGAGGAGACCGTTCTAACCACTGCACCATAGTGATGCCCAGAAACTCAAGTTATTACATTAATTATTGCCCTTGCCGTTAATAGCTGCTTTGCTTGTCCTTTAAATTGAATGGATTTAAGCAAAATAATTTAAAAACAAGTAGTCTTAAGTTACATCAACTTGACTAGAATAATTTGCAAACCAAAACCCAGCAAATAGCCAAAATATTGTATATACATAAATAAAGTTCATAACATTGTTTGATCAAATTAATAATGTGCCGAGGGAGTCCATGGAATTCATTTTACTTTTAAAAAGTCTACCTATTCGGAACCATGATTACAGGACTTTTGCTAACTGGATTAGGCATTGCCTTGGTTTATCGAGGAAATCAGAAAACGGTGGCAGCTGTCCAAAGCCCCATAAAGCTGCCCGACATGATTGAAGCAGTGGGCAGAGCTGTCGGCACTCAGACTGTGGCTATTCAGAACTTGAACCGCAACATGGATAACATCATGGAGAAGCTTTTGGCTTTGCAAAGGAAAATGGATCGATTCGGAGGCCAGAAGAGACAGAGTAGTAGTGTAAAAGAATGCGTCTACTCGCCCCAAGACCAAACAATTCCAATTTATCTGCTTTCAGCTCCCTCAGCCAGCACTGGCCTTGGCCAAGGCCATTGCTGGGACAACAACTCCCCCTGAAGATCACTGCAGTCAAACTCGCTTGTATTCCTTCCCCCACTTCCCACGGTCGCCACTTTTACCCCCAGTGTGACAAGTGGGTAAGCGCCGTCTTCGGCTGCAGGACCGAACGGCTTGTTCGCGCTGGGTTACCTATACCTCTGCCCCTCCCATGATCGCCCCCCCCTTCCCCATCAAGTCCTGAGTTTTCATGTAAAGTGCACCGTTATTTTTTGCTTATGTGCTGTGTTTTTTTTTTTTTAATGTTCCCACACTGTACTCCCCACAGGTACATAGTGTGGGGGTTGCTTTTTTCTCCTCCCCTCATGTTACTCTGTATTTTTCATCCCTGTCTTGTCTACTCCCCCTGTGTCGTATGTATGTATGTATACGGACGGGTTGACGGCTAATTTTGCTGGTACTTGTGACTAAGTGACAATAAAGGGTTCATTCACTCATTCAAAAAGATCTCAAAGTTTGAGAACCTCAGCTATAAAAGGGAAGAGAAGAGAGAAGAAAAAACCCTCAAAGCAAGCTGAAAACGGTGCCAACTAAAAGGTGAAGGACTAAAAAGGTGACAAATCTTACAGCAATGTAGCAGAACCACTGTACTGTACAAAACACCACCTCTTCTTTTTGCCCTCATGGCTAATCTTATTTATCTTCATTTATGGATTTGTATTTGACAGCTTTTAACATATGAACATGAAATGACTCAAGTTTCCTTCATTGTGTGTGTGCAGTTGAAATACATAAACTAAGTAAACTTAATAGTAACTTGTATGCAAATGAGCAGTAACGCAGGCCAAGTATATGGTCAGTTATACAACCTCAGGACATCATACAGTCTACAAACTATTTATACAAACCCAGGAATACTTAGCAGGAAACAAATGTTTCTGAAGTAACTTCATTTTAAGGAATTCCACACCGTGTTCATGTTTGAGAATGACAAGAAATTTTATTTATCAGGCACCATCTGAATGAAGTCCCAATGTGCAAAAGGCAGAAATTCCATTGCAGCACTCACACACAAAGTTGCCAATCATGTTTTGTTTAAAGATTATCAGAACACCCGGACATAATGAGAAAACCACAAGTAGTATTTTTTTGGGGGGGAAAAAACCCCATTTATTTTTCTAGAACCTTTTGCAATGTAAAAATTCTGTAAAATACTACTTATTCATAGAAGACCGACATGTTTATTTCTACTAAAATAGAGAAAACTGAGATTTGGATATTTACAGATATAAAACAAGTTTAAAAAGCAAATCATGCAATGTTATGTAATTATGACAACACTTATGAAACAAAAGCACAATATGCAAACTTGAGTCCCAAATAAACAAACGTTTATATATTTTATATAAAAAAAAAACCCTGCCAATTTCACCCAAAAGCGAACAAGCAGAATTATACATAAATAATTTTACAGAAGAGTTTGGTACAGTTTATGAACAGGTTTATTCAAAAGATAAAAATAAATAAAAAACCACCACATGGCTTTTTAAACATTCACCATTACACAGACAACCTGGTGTAACCACTTAAACTTATAAACTACTAACCACAGAATTCAGGGTTAAAATAAGAGCTTATGTTTAAAAAATAAAAACCCTTGTCTTCCATACTTCACATTTGGAGGACAAGACATCAGATGGATGGAGTAGGAAGTCAGGTCCGGCTTTTGAGAGTCTCAAAGCTTTTATCTTCCACTGTCATAATCACTGACCATTTTCTTGATGTGGTTCAGCTTCGCCTTCAGCTCCTTGCATCTCCTCTTCTTCACCCGATAGTCACCACTCTTTTGAGACATAAAGAAGGTAAATTCATCTAACGTGCTACCAGTCAAGTCCATTTCATCATCCTCCATCCATCAAGCTGTCACATTGCATTAATAAGCAAAACTTTCATTTAAAAAAAAATAATAATAATAATTAAAACTTAAACTCAAACCTGAATGACAAACCCCTTGAGCTCCATTTTACTGTAAATAACAGGATTAGCAATTTGTTCTACAAAATCAGGTGTGTGCTTGCACAAAACAATGAGAAACCACCATTTAATTCACTCTTACCCGCTTTTGGTGCTTCAGTGCATTGTACTCGTCCATGGCATTCTGTTTCAGGACAAGAACAGGTCAGCAAACAAGTATGTGAAATTTAGATTTCTTGTAACTGTGTGCAGGATAAGTCATGCTCAGGAACATTAAAACAAATTACTGTAGACATTCTTCAATATCTGACACACTGCACGCCAGTGTTGTAGTCGAGTCACTAAACCTGGAGTCCAAATCCAGCATGGAACACCGGGGACTCAAGTCCGAGTCATTAAAGAAAATTGAATCGAGTCTGAGAACATGACTCCATTCGCACCATTTGACGGTGGCTGTTGCTGCCTTTATGTGAAAACGTCTCTGCTGCCGTGTTGGACTAACGTTACTGCTCAACTGCTCCATTTTAGGCCCTGTCCACACGGCAACGGATTCAGGTGACTCCGATACAATTGCTTATCGTTTAGGCCTGGCGTCCACACGGCACCGGCGTTTTGGGTGCCCAAAACGCAATCTTTTTGAGAACGGGTTCCAGAGTGGAAAGATCTGGCAACGGTGACGTTGTGAAGTCGTCTGGATGAGTAGAACAGATTTGTTTACGATGACGTCACAACCACATGACTGAGTGCTTCACGCCGGGTAGAAGTGTAACGAACTCGATGCGAGTTGTCAACAAATCCTATAACTTGGTTCATGAAACGCGCTTACAAAATATTTTCACTGTGAATATTTATTGTGTAATGGTGCAGAGAGAGAGAGAGAGAGAGAGAGAGAGAGAGAGAGAGACTCTGCCCTTAGGGCAGAGTCAATCCCGCCAGCAAAAATAGGGGAAAAAAAAAAAAAAAAGGGGCGATCTCACCTCTTCAGATGTTGGTTTAAGTCCTACAATACATTCCTCAAAAAGGGCGTAGAAGAGCAAATTAATCCATCAACGTGTAGCATTCAATTTATTCCGGACCATTAAAGACGCCGCCTTCCGCGTAGAATCATACGTCATCCTCGCCGCCATATTGGATAGGTCAAAGCGGAGAATAAAGATTAGCTGCGTTTAACTGTACCAACAGGTTTGCCGTCCAAACGAGATCACATGGGATTACCTTTCACAGGTGAGACTAGAAAAATACTTTTCATTGTATTTGGTCATTATAATGTAATTTTACGAACAGATTTTTCTGACTTTGTGGCTAATATGAAGTCTCGCGCATAATAGTTTATGCGCATGCGTCCTTACTTCTATTGTTCTGGTGTCTCCGAAGGGACCGTCTTACAGCGCCCCTAGAGGTATGGCATGTGTATTGCATCGTTTTCAGCAAGCGTTGCGTTGCCATATGGACCTGATATTTTACTGATCGTTGCCCATTTGGACGCGATATATTTTTAAATAACATCTCGTTGCCGTTGTCGTGTGGATGTAGCCTTAGTTAACAGTCTACAGATCAAAAGCTTGTTCATCACTCAGCAAGCCCCACCCACTATCAATTGTGCCGTTTACTTCTCTGGGTGTGGTCTTGCCAAATGACAATTGAAGTTCAAGGTTGTCCCCGTCGTCTCCTTGATAGCTCTTCTACATATGGAACACATAGCAGTGCATTTTTTCCCACTGCATGAGAAGTCTGTATAAGCAAAGCAGGCAATCCTAGGGGCTTCTCTCCAGACATTTTAGCGCCATTAACGTTCGTTTGTTCCTGAACATGATTTATGAGCAGGTGAATGTGCATTCTCTTGCACGAAATTAGTACAAAAATTAATGTAGCTATAAATATCTTATGCCAAATTATTATGGCATGTTACAAAAAGAAAAAATCCGAGTCCTCAACTCCAATTTACAAGTCAGCATGCAGTTAATGCACAAGTCCAAGTCATCAAGTGCTCAAGTCACAAGTCCTTAAAATTAGGGCACAAGTCAGACTCGAGTCCAAGTCCTGGACTTGAGTACAACAAGCCTGCTGTATAAGAACTGAGGAGTTTCCTATCAGTCTTAAGCATCATGTTAACAAAATGAAAAAAAAACCTCATGTTCTCTCTCCCTTACCTGGTACTGCGGAGATCCCTCCTCAAGCTCGTCAAGTTCACGGTCAACCTCAGCTAGCCGCTTGTTAATTTCATCCATTTCGGCCTGCAGATTCTTGTACTCTTGGTGATCTCGATCAAACTCACGCTTATAGTTATCCCTTTCGTGAACATTAGCAATGGGCGGGAACTCTCTATGAAAAGTAGAGAAACATCCATGTTAAAGAAATATAAATCTAAAGAAAAATCCAACGTGTTAACTTGAACTAAGATCGCACTTAACTGAATAAGACTTAAAATTTTAGTGATTCATTCCACAAATTGAAAAGGGGTAGGGGCACTTATTCTACCTTTTGCACAAAAATCACAGTGCCATCATAAAAAACATATGAGTCAATAGACAAGTCTTACTTCAGCTTAATTTCACAGTAGGATAAAGAAAATACAAATACAAGAGGATCCTTGAAGCAGAGCAGAGTTTCAATATTGTTCAACACACCCTTGACTTCCTTTCAGCATTTCCCCTTAGGGAAACTCCAGTCGTCATCATCATGACATCTGATTGCGTCATCCTTTGTTTTATGCCTAATCAATTATTTGGTTACAATTCATGTCAGTTAGTAGCTTTCTGTAGTCCATCAACCGACAAGCGCTTAATCTGAGAGGAAGAAATTTATTCTGTAATTCTATCCTGAGCGGCACGGTGGTGTAGTGGTTAGCGCTGTCGCCTCACAGCAAGAAGGTCCTGGGTTCGAGCCCCGGGGCCGGCGAGGGCCTTTCTGTGTGGAGTTTGCATGTTCTCCCCGTGTCCGCGTGGGTTTCCTCCGGGTGCTCCGGTTTCCCCCCACAGTCCAAAGACATGCAGGTTAGGTTAACTGGTGACTCTAAATTGACCGTAGGTGTGAATGAGAGTGTGAATGGTTGTCTGTATCTATGTGTCAGCCCTGTGATGACCTGGCGACTTGTCCAGGGTGTACCCCGCCTTTCGCCCGTAGTCAGCTGGGATAGGCTCCAGCTTGCCTGCGACCCTGTAGAAGGATAAAGCGGCTAGAGATAATGAGATGAGATGAGAATTCTATCCTGAGAGTCAACATGATACGGTTTGCCAGGCAGTAAGGCAACAAATTAATAGATCAAAATGCAAATAAAACTGGTTCAAGTTGTTGATCGGATGGTCAGAGAGATAAGTATCGATTTATGCATGAATATGGTCAAGGACTTCATAAAGTGAGCTTTAGGTTTTCACAAAGTTCTTTTCTCTGCCCTACAACAGGTCGTCTAACCTGGGAGAGAGAAAGAAACACCTCCTCAAAACACCTCCAGACAAACCAGAAATGAAGGTTAGGAACATTTCAATAGCTTCGTGGCACACAAACTCTCTTTTAGAACCTCAAGCTATATATTTTTTTTTTGCATGAAAGGACCTCTTCTCTCACTCTTTACCATCATATAAACATTTCCATTTTTGTTATAATAACTTAATATACACTACCAATCAAAAGTTCAGACACACCCAATTCAATGGGTTGTCCAATTTTATTAAAGACACTATGTAATGATGGATGTCGTTTCTCTTTACCGAGTTGAGCGGTTCTTGAAATAATATGGATTACTACAGTTGTGGAATAGGGCTATTTACTGTATTTTTATTACTTACTATTTGATTGCAAAACGCATCAAGGTGGCAAGAAACTCAACTAATTAACTTTTGATGAGACAAACCTGTTAACTGAAAAGCTTTCCAGGTGACTACCTCATGAAGCTGGTTAAGATAATGCCAAGAGTGTGTAAAGCGTCATCAAGGTAAACGCTGGATACTTTGAAGAATCTAAAATACAAGGTTTCATATTTTTAAAAACTTTGTTTATCCCATATGTTCCCAGTTTTGATGTCTTCAATATTGTTCTACAATATAGAAATGGCCAAAATACAGAAAAGCCTATTGGTAGGGGTGTCCAAAGTTGACCCATACTGTAGGTATCATGCCGCCATCTTGTGTCAGAACTACAATTCCCAGGCAACTTCCGCGTGACCTACGTCACGTGTGGGCGGGATCACCTACGTCAGTCTGCCATGCACGCATAAATCCAAGCGGAAGCTCCGCCATCTTTGTCTCTCGCGTCCGGATTTCAATGAATCTAGACGCACCAAAAGAGGCGCTCTCCATCAAAAAGACGTCTTCTTTCTTGCAAGATCCATCACTCAGCGCGATTTTCTTACTTACCCTTGGCAAAGGTAAACTCTAGAGTCGCGCGATCTTTAAACTCAACCTGAATTACAACCGGTACTTGTATTAGAAGTGACGTCACGACTGCAGCCCAGGCAGTTAAAAGTTAAGCGACTGAATCCTTTTTAACTCAAAAGCGCTGTGCATCTTATTCTGATCAGAGACTTTTCCTCACGAACGCTGAGGTTCGGACCAAGAATCCTCTGCTTTCACGGGAAACACCCAAGTGCTCCGCTGGACCAGAAAGTTTTCTACGCCTCCATCTCAAGCGGCTCACATGCTCCCACGGCGAGGCCCGAAACTACACCGGCGAATAGTTCTTCATATCTTGCTAAAGGCAGGATTAAGTAAGATTTTGGCATTTGGGCATGATAGTCTTAGGAATTTGCTTTTATTGAAATAGTGTGAATTTAAACCCAGGTTTATCTGTTACGCTGTTAGACACGCAGCGTGTTGATTTATTTTGTTCTATGTTCTCTCAATTGTTTTTTTAATAGATAGGCTGTGCATGCTTTTCTTTACTACTAACATAGTTCTCTTATTATACATCTTGATCTCAAGATTTCAGTGGATTCAGTATGGTTATGAGCTAGTGGGTTAGCTACAGCTTCCCTTTTGTCTGCTTAGCAACACAAAGCTAATCAAGGCCTACCATGTGCTCAGCAGGCCATCAGGCCTGATAAACCACACCTCAACTAGAAATCCACAAGCTAGCTTTTAGTTAGCTACGGCTAATACCCTTGTCTTTAGCAACACGTGCTCAGTAGGCCTCACCAGGCCTAACAAATACACTTTAGCTAGGCCATAGGGCCTTTAGCAAACTCACACTAGCAACACAAGGCTAAACACAGAGCTAATCCTTTGTTCTGTTTAGATAACATTCTTTTGTTTAGCTACCAACAAGCTAGGCCTCCACCACATGTAGTTAGCTACACGAGGCTAAACACATGGTCAAGTCCTACACACACACACACACACACACACACACACACACACCTCACTGCTTGTATATATTGATTTATTATCTTTGTATAATAAATTCATTTATTAAACAAACTTTGTTTATTTGTGTGAACAACAATATCTGAAGTCCCCAATCTTCTCAAAGAATTCAAAAAGGGTGCATATGTTATGTAATATGGTAAGTGATCATAATAATTTGGAAATATACCATAATTTAGCTGCTTGGTAATTTATTATTAAGCACCAGGATTAATGGTATGATTCACTAAATGATTCATTGAACGATTCACTAAATGATTCACTGAATGAGACTGATTCTATGGTATGATTCAATTCAAACGAGTCAAATTAAACGATTCAATGGGATTGATTCATTTTAATTATTGACCTTCAAAATTTAATGAGACTGATTTAACGAGATTGATCACTTAATAGCAATAATTAACTGATTGCACCCACACATACCATCCTTGTATCCGAAATCACTCACTACATAGTGGACTATATCGTGAGGTCACCATTTTGTAGTGCTGTCCGAATGCATAGTGAGAATTTTTACACCCTATATAATCAAAGTCCCTTCCCACGCCATGTGGCGCATAGGGCGGCACTAATCTCTGTAGCCCTCGGCCTCTCGCCTATTATATAGCTAGGGTTACAGTGGGGGGGGCTAGTCCTCTGGTAACCATGAGAGTTTGACTCCCTACTCGCATCTGTATTGCAGCATGCCTTGCCAGACAGCAGTAGGTACCTTTTTTTTTTTAATGATTGTCTTTGGTATGACCCAACCGTGAATAGAACTCAATCTCCCGATCAAGACACCATATATACCACTGTCATACAAGCTATCTTTCCCTGAAACCAATTTAACACAGGTTCAGAATGACAAGACACCACAGTACTTGCACAATCCCATGTGAAAATATTGGTTAAAAGATGTGTTAAACAACTTTCAGAACATGGAAGAAATCTTTAGGTGAGCAAAAGTAATGGAACAGACAGTCTTAATGTAAATGGCTTTCATATCTCTTGCTCGCATTAAACTACATCAAGTCAATGACCCTGCGATAACCTGGCGACTTGTCCAGGGTGTACCCCGCCTCTCGCCCATACCCAGCTGGGATAGGCTCCAGCTTTCTTGCGGCCCTGTAGAACAGGATAAGCGGCTACAGATAACAGATGGGAGGAAGTCAGTGACCCAACTGATGAAGTCCTTTGTTGTGCTGGTCATTGTCTTGCTGCATGACGAAGTTCCTCCCAATTAAACTGGATGCATTTCTCTGTAAGTTGGCAGACAGAATGTTTATGTAGACTTCTGAATTCATTCTGCTGCTATAAATCATGAGTTACATCAATAACGATTTGTGAGCCCATTCCAGAAGCAACCACGGAAGCCTAGAACAGTACCTCCACCATGCTTGACCACGGAGGTATGCTTTCGATGATTACCAGATCCTTTCCATCTCCACACTATAGCCTTTCCATCTCTTTGGTAGAGGTTACTCTTGGTTCCAGAACTTTTTCTGGCTCATCTCAATGTTTCTTTATGAATTCCAATCTGGCCTTCTGATCATTACTGCTGATGAGTGGTTTACATCTTGTGGTATGGCCTCCATTTTTCTTCCCTCAAAGTCATCTTCAAACAAACAATGGATTGCAGTACTTTCACTCCTGCCCTGTGGAGGCTGGTACTGAAGTCATGGACTGTTTTTGGATTTTTCTTCACAGCTCTCACAACTTTGGTCATCAACTGCTGTTGATTTCCTTTGCTGACCTGCTCAGTGCCTGGTTGTTAGTACGCCAGTGTTTTTTGTTCCCCCCCAGGACATTCCAAATTGTTCTGCTGGCTATGGCCAAGGCTTGTACAATGGCTCTGATCAATCCCCCTCTCCCTCCTTCTCAGCATTAAAATGGCTTGCTTTTCTCCCATAGACACCTCTTTGGTCTTCATGTTGGTTTATCCTTTTTAACAAATGCAGTCTTCACAGATGAAACCCAGCACTCAAACCAAGAGTAGACATTCAGAACTATTAATTAATTAATTAATTAATTAATTAAAACTGTCAATCCAACAGAGCAAAGCAGAACCAAGATCAAACAAGAGTCATCAGGAGATAACATCTCTTCCCCCCGGCCTCCACATGAAACCCCGCTCAATTTTCCTAAGTTGAATTGGTTGCCATAGAATATAACAGAAATCCCAAAATGTCAAACGGCACAACTCCTCCAGCCACTTAAAATAACTGTCAGGTTTCATGAAAAATAATTCCTAATAGTTTGAGTTATGTTCCTGAAACTAAAATGTTTACAAACGGACAGAGCGATCACTATATCCCCTCGCATTATATGCCAGGGGGATAAAAATCAGTCCAAAGATAAATAAATAAATAAAACCCAGGCCATAGTAGCCCCAGTGGGATTTCCCCCCACCTTCTTGGCCTCAAGTGTTCCCATACCGCAAGTGTATTCCACTTACTGCCAAACAAACGTATGAGCTTACCTGGAAAAGTCTTCATCATCAAGTTCATCTCCAGATGATGCATAGTCTGTGTCATAGTCTTTACCGTCGGTACGGCGGGGGCGTCCTGCACGTTTTTTCTTAGGCTTACTTGCTGAGCTGGCCATGTCTGAACTGCTATAGTAGGGCGCCGAATTCTGTAGTGGAACATTGTGTTCCACAGCCCTACATACACACAAATAAATAATTTTACATTGCAGCTTTCATACCCACCCCACACCTCACTGGGATATAAGCTCAGGGTAGGGTTTTGAGATCTCCATATTTTGTTTAGAGAGATTTTATGAGATCAAAACAAAAAATTGTTAAGGTCAGTGCAAATGCACACTGCATTTAAAATCTATAACTGATCATAAACCATAGGATGCTTGTCAAGATCTCCAACACGTCAAGCACCTACAATATAGAACTTCAACCTTTAGAATTTGTAATGCAGGAAAACATGCAAGAACGCTATCCAAGAAGGAAAAACGTACACTCACAGGTCACTTTAATTGGAACACCTGCTCATTTATGTAGTTATCCAATCATGGGGCAGCAGCACAATGCATAAAATCATGCAAATACAGGTCACGAGCTTCAGTTAATATAACACTGGGGGTGGGGGGTTTCTCTGTGGCTGATCTCTGGGAATTTTTCACTCACACACCTACACCTCTAGAGTTTATACAGAATGGTGTGCAAAACAGAGGGCCTGCAAGCTGAAACACCTTGCTGAGAGAGAGAAGTCTGGTGATTCTCCTCTGGTTTGAGCTGCCGAAGTCTACACGAACTCGAATAAGCACTCTTTACAACCAAGGTGAGCAGATATGCATCTCAGAACACAAAATCAACCCTTGAAGTGGCTACAGAGCAATTCCAGCGTTATGGACGTGACACTTGAACTCAAAATGGCAACAAATGACCCAGTGCATGTTTTATTGTCTCCCAGTATTTAAACAGGTGTTGCATATTTTAAGGCTGTACCATACTGGAGAAGTGATAGAACAAGAACAATTCCCATAGTACATCCAGGGCATGCCAGAAAATGCCAATAAAAGATGCATTATGGATGTGACAGAAAAAGTATCACTTTTCTTGGGTGACTGTACATTTTTATCAAACTCTGTGAAATTGTAAACCTAATGTCGAAATGGAGATATCCATTTGATAGAGGGGTCCAAGGTGAATATTAAAAAAATCTTTGTTTAAAATATTTTGTATTTCATGCAGAGTTTCAGAAGGAAAAGTCAGCGTTATGGATGTGACGAAATTCCGTTATGGATGTGACGCGTCTGAAATAGATATGGCATATGTTTAGAAAATCAGCAATTTAACCACCATAACCCTTTGAAAAACTCTAAATATCAGCTAAAACTATCAAAGTTCTTAAATAATATTTAGGATGGCTATTGTTTTGCTGTTTTGTGGATTTTAGCATACATTTCTGTGGCTTGTGGGAATAATATAGAATTGTACATGATCAAAGTTGATTTTAGCTTGGGTTTTACATTATAAGAAAGACTGACAGTGACATATTAGGTTGGTTACAAATTGGTTCAACTTATTCACATCTGTAAAATACAGGCCTAGGTGATATCTCTGGGAGTGGTTTTGATGTATTACATGTTGCTTTATTTTTGCATGGTGAGGTTGACATTTACATGGAATTGCCCTACAACAGCAGGCGACCACATCTGGTTCCTCTCCTATCAACCAAGAACCTGGGTGTCATGAGCACCGACTCACTGGAACCAGACAGTTAAAGAATGGGGGAGGAAAAGGCCAGATTTCCCCTCCCCCCCCCCAATATTCAATGGTCTAGTTGCACTGTTAATAATCGCCTCAGATTCCTGTTCATGGCTGAAAGGAGAGGAATCCAAGGTCACCTTCTGCTGTTGTAGTTCATCCACCTCAGCGTCTGATGTTTTGTGCACGCCGAGATGCTTTTCTGTTCACCACGGTTTTGAAGAGTGATTATACAAAAAGTTACTCTCATATTCTTGGCATCTTGAACCAATCTGGCCATTTTCCTCTGACCTCTCTTAATCAATAAGGTACTTCCACCCACAGAACTGTCACTTTTGTTGGGTTCCCTCCCTTTTGTATTCACACCATTCTGTGTAAATGCTACAGGCTGTTGCATGTGAATTTCAGAAGATCGGCAATTTCTGAAATATTCAAACCAACTCATCTGGTACCAATATTCCATGACACAAAGATAACACTTTCTTCATCCTGATGTGACCATTAAGTGAAGCTCTTTGCCTGTATCTGCAGGAATTTTTTTTTGCATTGCACGGATGCTACATGATGGACTGATTAGATAACTGCATGAACATACAGATGGTCCTAATGAAGTGGATAGCATGCATGTAGAAATTCATGTCTCACTTATACAACGAAGATAGACGTTACAGTCATGGCCAAAACCTGAGACTGAAATTTTGGTTCACAAAGTTCACCACTTCAGTGTTTTTAGATCCTTCTATGGTATACTAAAGTACAATAAGTATTTCATAAGCTTCAAAGGCTTTTATTGACAAATACATCAAGTTCATGCAAAGAGTCAATATTTACAGTGTTGACACCAAGTGGTTTGGGGAACAAAACTATGAAATTTCAGGTCCATGGTCAGGAAAATCCCCAGATCTTAATCCCATCGAGACCCTGTGGTCAATCCTCAAAAAGCAGGTGGACAAACAAAAACCCAAAAATTGTGATAAACTCCAAGCACTGATTATGCAAGAATGGGTCACCATCAGTCAGGATTTGTCCCAGAAGCTGATATCCAGCATGCCAGGACGAATTGCAGGAGTCTTGAAAAAGAAGGGTCAACACTTTAAATATTGACTCTTTGCATAAACTTGGTCTATTTGTCAATAAAAGCCTTTGAAACTTATGAAATGCTTATAATTGTACTTCATTATACCATAGAAACATCTGACAAAAAGATCCAAAATCACTGAAGCAGTAAACTTTGTGAAAACTAAAATTTGTGCCAGTCTCAAAACTTTTGGCCACGACTGTATATCAAGGGCCTAGAACCAGAAGAGCTTAAGAACTTTTTAGATACCTGTCAAAAAAAAAAAAAAAAAAAAAAAAAACCCCACACTCCTTTGGTTCCAAGCCCTTTAATGTGAAACTCCAACGTATTTGGGGGGGGGGGAGGAACAGGAAGAAAAAAAAAAAAGCCAGAACAACCACATGCATACACACACGTTGGGGGGTGGTTCTCATTTGCTCTGCTTTTAGTTTACTGTATCAGAATGTTTAGCCATTAAATCTGCAAAAGAAAAACAGCAAAACATGTTCTCGTTCCTCACAAAACTGTTCATTTATACAGCAGATTTATGCAACTAAAGGACAAAGATGCATGAACACATTTAAGTTCTCTGTTAAGTTGCATACAAATAAGCAAAAAAAAAAAAAAAAAAAAAAAAACCCCACACTCCTTTGGTTCCAAGCCCTTTAATGTGAAACTCCAACGTATTTGGGGGGGGGGGAGGAACAGGAAGAAAAAAAAAAAAGCCAGAACAACCACATGCATACACACACGTTGGGGGGTGGTTCTCATTTGCTCTGCTTTTAGTTTACTGTATCAGAATGTTTAGCCATTAAATCTGCAAAAGAAAAACAGCAAAACATGTTCTCGTTCCTCACAAAACTGTTCATTTATACAGCAGATTTATGCAACTAAAGGACAAAGATGCATGAACACATTTAAGTTCTCTGTTAAGTTGCATACAAATAAGCAAAAAAAAAAAAAAAAAAAAAAAAAAAACACACACACAGCACAAACAAGCACAACAGGAGATATCAAAAAAGTGTACTTACAAAAAGCCGTTATCGCCATAGTTTGTACTGTTGTCATCCAGGCGTTCCCTTGAACCACCAAACTTCTCAGGAAAGTCACTATTTACAAGCGCTGGATCACCAGAAACATTATTTACCTGGAAAAAGAAACAGAAACCCACAAAAAGTTAAATTTTATTTACTTTGTGATCTAAATCAAATGGAAAAAAAAAACCTGAATATTTGGTAGGGCGGCACGGTGGTGTAGTGGTTAGCGCTGTCGCCTCACAGCAAGAAGGTCCGGGTTCGAGCCCCGGGGCCGGCGAGGGCCTTTCTGTGCGGAGTTTGCATGTTCTCCCCGTGTCCGCGTGGGTTTCCTCCGGGTGCTCCGGTTTCCCCCACAGTCCAAAGACATGCAGGTTAGGTTAACTGGTGACTCCAAATTGACCGTAGGTGTGAATGTGAGTGTGAATGGTTGTTTGTGTCTATGTGTCAGCCCTGTGATGACCTGGCGACTTGTCCAGGGTGTACCCCGCCTTTCGCCCGTAGTCAGCTGGGATAGGCTCCAGCTTGCCTGCGACCCTGTAGAAGGATAAAGCGGCTAGAGATAATGAGATGAGATGATTTGGTTTAGAGCCAATGCAGAGTAGAAGACAAGTTGTGACTCGCATGTCTCAAAGGCACCCGACACCAGCTCATGTCCCAACAGCTTTGATCCACCTCAAGTAGTGATGCCACATTAAAACCTCGGATTAGGACATTAATGTCGTCCTAGTGGGTCAATTTAACTATATGCATGAGCCATACCAAAACACACACACACAGGTCAGCCATATAAAAATTAACATCGACCCTTTACAAATCAGTGAAACATTAGCGGTCACAGACACTTCAAAAACAACTTAAAGGTAAGCTGCTTTAGTAACTAAAAATAACTTTTTTGAATAAATTATATCTCCGGGCCTGTTCCACTAAGCCTCACAGTGAAACTGTCACCATAAACCACACCCAGAAACCAGGTATGAGAGCTCCCTTCCCCCAGCTTCCTTCTACTGCACAGAAACCTGTCTTTCCACCTGCACCATGTCAGCAAAGCACAAATGCATGTATTTCAGCTGCTGGGACAGAATTCGTGTGGCTCATAGGTGAACAATTCAGAAACCAAAGTGACCTCCTACTCTCACATAACTGAGTTACTACATTATTCAAAAACAACTCCTCTGAGAACATGTGGGTTGTAATTCAGCACAGAAACAATTCAGTGGTCTCCAAAAATGCCTTGATTTGTAAGCAAGACATTTATATATTTAAAAACGCCCCCCCCCACACACACACACACAAGACGTGACCGTATAAAAATAGGAAAACCAAAACGGCTTTTTTAAAAATCTATTTTTCCCCCAAAATATGCATGTATGACTTAAAAAAAAATAATAATAATTCCAATTACCCAATCCTCCACATCTTGAGGAGCGTTAGGCTCATCGACGGTTTTCACTCTGTGCCACATGATATTCCCTTTCCCAGAAGCATTAATTTTCTTCCGGGTCTTGATGGCAAAAACCATGATGATAATAAGACAAACGATGACCAGGAAGCCAAAGACAATGGCAACTGCCTGCAAAAGTGGATGACAGAATGGAAGACAGTTTGCTTGAGTATATGAATATTAGTGAATTGTTTGACCAAAAGCATATTGTTAAATGTAAACACACCACAAATGTGCACAGCTACACAATCTGAACCAATGAGCTATTTTTTAAGAATGCTGGACATTTCATTGGGAGACTTTTGGTTGCCATTCTGCACAAA
The DNA here is from genome assembly GCF_027579695.1 of Neoarius graeffei. Classification (NCBI taxonomy): domain Eukaryota; kingdom Metazoa; phylum Chordata; class Actinopteri; order Siluriformes; family Ariidae; genus Neoarius; species Neoarius graeffei. The sequence goes on along the minus strand of NC_083593.1, from coordinate 14,195,856 downwards.
GAAAAATTGCAGCCAAACAAACAAACGTGCTCACCTCCTGTGGATCCACCACACAGTAGTGGTACAGGTACTGGTTGGTCAGGCCTTGCATAGGCTGATTATACTTGTACTGGGAACACAGGGACTGTATTTGGTAACTCTGTGCCGAGCCTGAGGATTGTGCCGTGGGGTTTACCGCAACCAAGTAAACTATAGTAGCCACAAACACTAACAGAGCCAGGATGGCTGTAGTAATGATGACGATCAGGTAGAACTTCCTGCTTTGTACCCACTGCTTATGGGAGAGTATGATGATAAAGATGGCCAACACAGTTATAAAGGTAATGACAGCCATTGCGATCATAAATGCCTTTGCTTGTCTTGGGTCATTTTGTGAGCTCATCACGCCATAAGGTGCACCACCAAAACCTCCATTGAAGGAACTGCCACCGAAAGAAGTGCCACCATAGTTTGGTACTCCATAGCCACCTGTAATGCCAGGCACACTTGTATTGGTGTCCCAGGCTAAAGTGGATGCCACACATGCAAAAATGCCAACACACAGGACGATGCAGATGACTGCCATAATTTTGATGATGCCCGGTGGAGAGTTCCAGCGATAGAAGTGTTGGATCTCATCGTCCGCATAATACGAGTATGCAGGTTGTGGCACCACATTGCTATGGGTGGTGAGATGCAACATGTTAGGAGCAAACAAACAAAACTCATTCACGCCACTGTCTTCATATGATCTGAATAGGAGGGTAAACTAAAAGCATGTTGTAAACACACAACTCCAAAAAGTAGGTCTAGGCAGTGAGTAAGATTAAGAAACTACCAAAATGGCAAAAAGACAAATTAGTCTTTGTGTAAACCGATGGTATTAAGGTAATTTAGAATACAAAGTTACATGGACTTACTAGTCATGATCAGACTCATAGGGAGGTGGACTCCCATTCGGCCTGGAAGACATTGTTTATTCTGTAGTAGAAGAGAAATGCATAATCATTCAGTTCAGTCTCAGTTACTTTAGGTTAGTTAGTTAGTTAGTTAGTTAGTTAGTTAAAGTAACCTGGAAACAGGTCTGTTATAATCCAGTTATGTAATTCAGCTATAACCCAAACAAACCCATAAAAAAAATTCCATTCAAGGCTAACAAACACTGATTTAACACGTGATTTTGGTCTTATACCTGAAGCAACTTGGACTCACGAGAAAGACACGACTTACTTTAGAGTATAACTTACGAAATACGAGCTGGAATACCACAGCAGTGTTGTTATGTAAACAAACACTTAAAAACAAACAAATAAATAAACAACCCCTCACCTGTTTTCACAGAGTGCCCCTCCTCACAGTGACTCCACTCCGTTCTCACTAGCGCTTTTCACATCTGTACAGGTGATCCAAGCTCCTCCCCCAGCAACAGCCTCAAATTACGTCAGAGGCCCGCCCCTTGGCAAAAAAGCGCACGTCTGATTGGCTCTTTAAACCACAAGTTCAAGGCACTGCTAGTCAAGGATCCTGATATTTCATGAACAATTTCCTTACTTTTCTTTTCTTTTAACAATGATTTTGACTCCTACAACAGTATATGAGGAAAAAAAAAGATATAATCCAAAAAGCTCATCTTTTCAGCCTCCTTATTATATTAGATTAGATAAAACTTTATTGATCCCTTTGGGTGGGTTCCCTCAGGGAAATTAAGATTCCAGCAGCATCATTACAGATAAACAGAGAAAAGAATTAGAGAAAATTTCTAGATGAATTAAAATAAATTAAGTATTTACATATACAAATATAAAAGAGGGGCGGCACGGTGGTGTAGTGGTTAGCGCTGTCACCTCACAGCAAAAAGGTCCGGGTTCGAGCCCCGTGGCCGGCGAAGGCCTTTCTGTGTGGAGTTTGCATGTTCTGTCCGTGTGGGTTTGCTCCGGTTTCCCCCACAGTCCAAAAACATGCAGGTTAGGTTAACTGGTGACTCTAAATTGACCGTGAGTGTGAATGTGAGTGTGAATGGTTGTCTGTGTCTATGTGTCAGCCCTGTGATGACCTGGCGACTTGTCCAGGGTGTACCCTGCCTTTCGCCCGTAGTCAGCTGGGATAGGCTCCAGCTTGCCTGTGACCCTGTAGAAGGATAAAGCAGCTAGAGATAATGAGATGAGATGTAATCCAAAAAGCTCATCTTTTCAGCCTCCTTTTTATATTAGATTAGATAAAACTTTATTGATCCCTTTGGGTGGGTTCCCTCAGGGAAATTAAGATTCCAGCAGCATTATTACAGATAAACAGAGAAAAGAATTAGAGAAAATTTCTAGATAAATTAAAATAAATTAAGTATTTACATATACAAATATAAAAGAGGGGTGGCACGGTGGTGTAGTGGTTAGCGCTGTCGCCTCACAGCAAGAAGGTCCGGGTTCGAGCCCTGTGGCCGGCGAGGGCCTTTCTGTGCGGAGTTTGCATGTTCTCCCCGTGTCCATGTGAGTTTCCTCCGGGTGCTCCGGTTTCCCCCACAGTCCAAAGACATGCAGGTTAGGTTAACTGGTGACTCTAAATTGACCGTAGGTGTGAATGTGAGTGTGAATGGTTGTCTGTGTCTATGTGTCGGCCCTGTGATGACCTGGCGACTTGTCCAGGGTGTACCCCGCCTTTCGCCCGTAGTCAGCTGGGATAGGCCCCAGCTTGCCTGCGACCCTGTAGAACAGGATAAAGCAGCTAGAGATAATGAGATGAGATGAGAAGATATGGGAAGAGAGGAAGGGGGTCGCAGCAGGAAAGATATTTCACATTATATTGCACATTGTCCAGTATTGCTTATTGTTAGGCTAGGCTACTGCTCCTTCCCGTCCTCTGTCCTCCTGTTACCCCCCCAGAGGGGAGTTGTACAGTCTGATGGCATGAGGGACAAAGGAGTTTTTGAGTCTGTTCGTCCTGCACTTGGGAAGGAGCATTCTGTCACTGAACAGGCTCCTCTGGTTGCTGATGACGGTGTGCAGAGGGTGACTGGCATCGTCCATGATGTTCAATAGTTTGTCCAATAGTTTTGGTCCTATAGTCTGGGTCCGTGTGCCTACATTCCTTCCAAATTGTTTTTATCCATCCATCCATTATCTGTAGCAGGCAAGTTGGAGCCTATCCCAGCTGACTATGGGTGAAAGGTGGGGTACACCCTGGACAAGTCGCCAGGTCATCGCAGGGCTGACACATAGAGACAAACAACCATTCACACTCACATTCACACCTACGGTCAATTTAGAGCCACCAATTAGCCTAACCTGCATGTCTTTAGACTGTGGGGGAAACCGGAGGAAACCCACGCGGACACGGGGAGAACATGCAAACTCAACACAGAAAGACCCCCATCAACCAATGGGCTCGAACCCATAACCTTCTTGCTCTGAGGCAGCAGCGCTAACCGCTATACCACTGTGCCATCGAGAATAGATCATTCATCTGAAAATGTTGATAGTGTAGACATACGGTACATGAATGGACCCTAAGGTTTTTAGACAACTGCTTTAAAAGGTACTCTACATGGACCTTTCTCTGCAAAAGATACAGACTAAAAGATACAAAGGACAAGGACAATTTTCTGAGATTGGACTTTCATTTTACCAGAATGACCTATAGACCCAGCATGACCCAACCGCTGGATTGAGGCTGTTGGACTCAATATTCTAACTTATTTTGGGTTGTCTTCTGAAACCCAGCTGCTGGGTCAGTGTTTGAAGACAGTGTCCCTCCCCTCCTTGACCACAATCGACCCAGTAGCTGGGTCAATTTAAAAGTCAGTCTTGTTAAAGTAACCCAACACTTAGGTTAAATCTGTAAGTCAACCTGCTGGGTTAAATGCATAACCCATTTTGCTGTGTTAAGATAATCCAGGATTGTGTTGGTCCAATATTTACCCAGCAGCTGGGTTAAACACAATCCAGTTCGGGTTGTTTTCAGCCCAGCTGTTTGTTTGTTTTTTTAAACCAATAACCTGGGTGTTTATATATGGAAAAAAACCTTGAGAGGAACCAGACTCAAAAGGGAACCCATCCTCATTTGGGTGATAACAGATAATGTGATTATACATAACTTGCTTCTAGAAGTGTGTTCTTTATATTCATAAAATACATCTGTGTAACCAGGAGATTCATTATAGTTTTAACATGGTCTGCTTTGTTGAAGTTATCAACTGCTCATTGATGGAGACTTGAGTGAAAAACTGTTCATGTCAACTGTGGTCCTAAAGTTAGCATGGTAATTGTAGTCCTCAGCCATCATAACAAAACTGCAAGTATCCAGAGCCATCATCCAAGTGCATCTTTCAACTGTCCATATGGGGCCATCCTCCACAGGAGCAATGTGATGAGACTCCAGCCAGATCTAGGGCATCAGAATGGATCAAGCAGGTCCGAAGAGCAGAAGAGGACAGCATCACTAGTGTCTCAGGATCAACATGTAACTCGATAGAGAAAGACAGACAGAGGGACAGACAGTGGGGGTGGGGTGTTGTTATGTATGCCTGGTGTCACCTAATGGTTAAGAACAGTATACATTTTGTGCCGAGTGCAAGCGGGAACTTCGGCAAGATTATGACGGCATAACTAAAAGGCAGAGCCAGAAGATAACACAGACATGCTTTATGCCCTGGGACATCAAGCAACCAACTACTCCACCATCAACAAACCTGAGTGAACGTGTGAGAGTAGGGGGGAGGGGTGTTGACAGCATCCATACACCCGAGTTTACCAAAACACTATGCCTGAGGACAGATCTAATCCTTTACCTCATAAAAAGCTAAAAAAAAAAAAGACTTGACTAAACATATGTTTTCAGCCTAGACTTAAACACTGAGACTGTGTTGGAGTCCCGAACACTACTTGGAAGGCTGTTCTAGAACTGTGGGGCTTGGGAAGAAAAGGCTTTTCCCCCTGATTTAGTCTTCACTAATATAAGGTACAGTGGTGCTTGAAAGTTTGTGAATCCTTTAGAATTTTCTATATTTCTGCATAAATATGACCTAAAGCATCATCAGATTTTCACACAAGTCCTAAAAGTAGATAAAGAGAACCCAGTTAAACAAATGAAACAAAGATATTATACTTGGTCATTTATTTATTGAGGAAAACAATCCAATATTACATATCTGTGAGTGGCAAAAGTATGTGAACGTCTAGAATTAGCAGTTAATTTGAAGGTGAAATTAGAGTCAGACACAATGTGTACAAATGGAGGAAATTCAAGACCATTGTTACCCTCCCCAGGAGTGGTCAACCAACAAAGATCACTCCAAGAGCAAGGCGTGTAATAGTTGGCGAGGTCACAAAGGACCCCAGGGTAACTTCTAAGGAACTGAAGACCTCTGTCACATTGGCTAATGTTCATGAGTCCACCATCAGGAGAACACTGAACAACAATGGTGTGCATGGCAGGGTTACAAGGAGAAAGCCACTGCTCTCCAAAATGAACATTGCTGCTCGTCTGCAGTTTGCTAAAGATCATGTGGACAAGCCAGAAGGCTATTGGAAAAATGTTTTGTGGACGGATGAGACCAAAATAGAACTTTTTGGTTTAAATGAGAAGCGTTATGTTTGGAAAAAGGAAAACACTGCATTCCAGCATAAGAACCTTATCCCATCTGTGAAACATGGTGGTGGTAGTATCATGGTTTGGGCCTGTTTTGCTGCATCTGGACCAGGATGGCTTGCCATCATTGATGGAACAATGAATTCTGAATTATACTAGCAAACTCTGAAGGAAAATGTCAGGACATCTGTCCATGAACTGAATCTCAAGAGAAGGTGGGTCATGCAGCAAGACAACGACCCTAAGCACACAAGTCGTTCTACCAAAGAATGGTTAAAGAAGAATAAAATTAATGTTTTGCAATGGCCAAGTCAAAGTCCTGACCTTAATCCAATCAAAATGTTGTAGAAGGACCTGAAGCGAGCAGTTCATGTGAGGAAACCCACCAACATCCCAGAGTTGAAGCTGTTCTGTACGGAGGAACGGGCTAAAATTCCTCCAAGCTGGTGTGCAGGACTGATCAACAGTTACCGGAAACATTTAGTTGCAGTTATTGCTGCACAAGGGGGTCACACCAGATACTGAAAGCAAAGGTTCACATACTTTTGCCACTCACAGATATGTAATATTGGATCATTTTCTTCAATAAATACAGTGGTGCTTGAAAGTTTGTGAACCCTTTAGAATTTTCTATATTTCTGCATAAATATGACCTGAAACATCATCAGATTTTCACACAAGTCCTAAAAGTAGATAAAGAGAACCCAGTTAAACAAATGAGACCAAAATATTATACTTGGTCATTTATTTATTGAGGAAAATGATCCAATATTACATATCTGTGAGTGGCAAAAGTATGTGAACCTTTGCTTTCAGCATCTCGTGTGACCCCCTTGTGCAGCAATAACTGCAACTAAACGTTTCCAGTAACTGTTGATCAGTCCTGCACACTGGCTTGGAGGAATTTTAGCCCATTCCTCCGTACAGAACAGCTTCAGCTCTGGGATGTTGGTGGGTTTCCTCACATGAACTGCTCGCTTCAGGTCCTTCCACAACATTTCTATTGGATTAAGGTCAGGACTTTGACTTGGCCATTCCAAAACATTAACTTTATTCTTCTTTAACCATTCTTTGGTAGAACAACTTGTGTGCTTAGGGTCTTTGTCTTGCTGCATGACCCACCTTCTCTTGAGATTCAGTTCAGGGACAGATGTCCTGACATTTTCCTTTAGAATTCACTGGTATAATTCAGAATTCATGGTTCCATCAATGATGGCAAGCCATCCTGGCCCAGATGCAGGAAAACAGGCCCAAACCATGATGCTACCACCACCATGTTTCACAGATGGGATAAGGTTCTTATGCTGGAATGCAGTGTTTTCCTTTCTCCAAACATAACGCTTCTCATTTAAACCAAAAAGTTCTATTTTGGTCTCATCCATCCACAAAACATTTTTCCAATAGCCTTCTGGCTTGTCCACGTGATCTTTAGCAAACTGCAGATGAGCAGCAATGTTCTTTTTGGAGAGCAGTGGCTTCCTCCTTGCAACCCTGTCATGCACACCATTGTTGTTCAGTGTTCTCCTGATGGTGGACTCATGAACATTAACATTAGCCAATGTGAGAGAGGCCTTCAGTTGCTTAGAAGTTACCCTGGGGTCCTTTGTGACCTCACCGACTATTACACGCCTTGCTCTTGGAGTAATCTTTGTTGGTCAACCACTCCTGGGGAGGGTAACAATGGTCTTGAATTTCCTCCATTTGTACACAATCTGTCTGACTGTGGATTGGTGGAGTCCAAACTCTTTAGAGATGGTTTTGTAACCTTTTCCAGCCTGATGAGCATCAACAATGCTTTTTCTGAGGTCCTCAGAAATCTCCTTTGTTTGTGCCATGATACACTTCCACAAACATGTGTTGTGAAGATCAGACTTTGATAGATCCCTGTTCTTTAAATAAAACAGGGTGCCCACTCACACCTGATTGTCATCCCATTGATTGAAAACACCTGACTCTAATTTCACCTTCAAATTAACTGCTAATCCTAGAGGTTCACATACTTTTGCCACTCACAGATATGTAATATTGGATCATTTTCCTCAATAAATAAATGACCAAGTATAATATTTTTGTTTCATTTGTTTAACTGGGTTCTCTTTATCTACTTTTAGGACTTGTGTGAAAATCTGATGATGTTTTAGGTCATATTTATGCAGAAATATAGAAAATTCTAAAAGGTTCACAAACTTTCAAGCACCACTGTAAATGACCAAGTATAATATTTTTGTCTCATTTGTTTAACTGGGTTCTCTTTATCTACTTTTAGGACTTGTGTGAAAATCTGATGTTTTAGGTCATATTTATGCAGAAATATAGAAAATTCTAAAGGGTTCACAAACTTTCAAGCACCACCGTACCAACAGATAGCCTGCACCTTTTGATCCAAGCAGGCGTGGTGGATCATAAAGGACCAGAAGTTCGCTCAGGTACTGTGGTGCAAGACCATTCAGTGCTTTAAAGGTCAATAGTAGTACAACCCCGATTCCAAAAAAGTTGAGACAAAGTACAAATTGTAAATAAAAACAGAATGCAATGATGTGGAAGTTTCAAAATTCCATATTTTATTCAGAATAGAACATAGATGACATATCAAACGTTTAAACTGAGAAAATGTAGCATTTAAAGAGAAAAATTAGGTGATTTTAAATTTCATGACAACAACACATCTCAAAAAAGTTGGGACAAGGCCATGTTTCCCACTGTGAGACATCCCCTTTTCTCTTTACAACAGTCTGTAAACGTCTGGGGACTGAGGAGACAAGTTGCTCAAGTTTAGGGATAGGAATGTTAACCCATTCTTGTCTAATGTAGGATTCTAGTTGCTCAACTGTCTTAGGTCTTTTTTGTCGTATCTTCTGTTTTATGATGCGCCAAATGTTTTCTCTGGGTGAAAGATCTGGACTGCAGGCTGGCCAGTTCAGTACCCGGACCCTTCTTCTACGCAGCCATGATGCTGTAATTGATGCAGTATGTGGTTTGGCATTGTCATGTTGGAAAATGCAAGGTCTTCCCTGAAAGAGACGTCGTCTGGATGGGAGCATATGACGCGGTACGCGGTGGTCCGGATCACCGTATTTTCCATACAAAACGAGGGCATTAATTAATTATTTTTCCTGGATTGTGGTCCGGTTCACCGTATGCTGTATTATATTACGATATAAATAAAAACTTACCAAAATCATACTGTGTTTGTCATTTAATACGAGTTTTTTTACAAAGTCGTACATCATTTGTTATTTTTTCTCAAACCGGAAGAGAAATGCATGCGTAAAACACACGCGCAATAAAAGATACCAGTTCTAACGCATGTAAAAAAGCGGGAGCTGCCACGAGGGAAGTGAAAAATAATTTTACCAACTTTCGTCATTATGTCTCAGGGTGGTTATGAACAGCTTCTAAGGAATAAGAAAAAATGTGCTAGAGACTACAAAGCAACAGAAGAAAGGGCAAAGGAAAGAATTTATTCTAAATTAGGGGAAGAAGTAGCTGAAAATTTAAAATTTATTTGTCTTCTGAACTTGGTGGTCCGGACCACACCTGAAAACGGCGTGGTCCGGACCACAACGGTAGTCCGGACCACCGCGTGCCGCGTCATATGTTGCTCTAGAACCTGGATATACCTTTCAGCATTGATGGTGTCTTTCCAGATGTGTAAGCTGCCCATGCCACACGCACTAATGCAACCCCATACCATCAAAGATGCAGGCTTCTGAACTGAGCGCTGATAACAACTTGGGTCGTCCTTCTCCTCTTTAGTCTGAATGACACGGAGTCCCTGATTTCCATAAAGAACTTCAAATTTTGATTCGTCTGACCACAGAACAGTTTTCCACTTTGCCACAGTCCATTTTAAATGAGCCTTGGCCCAGAGAAGACGTCTGCACTTCTGGATCATGTTTAGATACGGCTTCTTCTTTGAACCATAGAGTTTTAGCTGGCAACGGCGGATGGCACGGTGAATTGTGTTCACAGATAATGTTCTCTGGAAATATTCCTGAGCCCATTTTGTGATTTCCAATACAGAAGCATGCCTGTATGTGATGCAGTGCCGTCTAAGGGCCCGAAGATCACGGGCACCCAGTATGGTTTTCCGGCCTTGACCCTTACGCACAGAGATTCTTCCAGATTCTCTGAATCTTTTGATGATATTATGCACTGTAGATGATGATATGTTCAAACTCTGAAATTTTACACTGTCAAACTCCTTTCTAATATTGCTCCACTATTTGTCGGCGCAGAATTAGGGGGATTGGTGATCCTCTTCCCATCTTTACTTCTGAGAGCCGCTGCCACTCCAAGATGCTCTTTTTATACCCAGTCATGTTAATGACCTATTGCCAATTGACCTAATGAGTTGCAATTTGGTCCTCCAGCTGTTCCTTTTTTGTACCTTTAACTTTTCCAGCCTCTTATTGCCCCTGTCCCAACTTTTTTGAGATGTGTTCCTGTCATGAAATTTCAAATGAGCCAATATTTGGCATGAAATTTCAAAATGTCTCCCTTTTGACATTTGATATGTTGTCTATGTTCTATTGTGAATATCTCATCTCATCTCATTATCTTTAGCCGCTTTATCCTTCTACAGGGTCACAGGCAAGCTGGAGCCTATCCCAGCTGACTATGGGCGAAAGGCGGGGTACACCCTGGACAAGTCGCCAGGTCATCACAGGGCTGACACATAGACACGGACAACCATTCACACTCACATTCATACCTACGGTCAATTTAGAGTCACCAGTTAACCTAACCTGCATGTCTTTGGACTGTGGGGGAAACCGGAGCACCCGGAGGAAACCCACGCGGACACGGGGAGAACATGCAAACTCCGCACAGAAAGGCCCTCGCCGGCCCCGGGGCTCGAACCCAGGACCTTCTTGCTGTGAGGCGACAGCGCTAACCACTACACTACCGTGCCGCCCCTATTGTGAATATAATATCAGTTTTTGAGATTTGCAAATTATTGCATTCCGTTTTTATTTACAATTTGTACTTTGTCCCAACTTTTTTGGAATCGGGGTTGTATTTTATAATCAATACGAAATTTGATTGGGAGCCAATGCAGTGTGGATAAGACAGGGGTGATGTGGTCATATCTTCTAGTTCTAGTAAGGACTCTTGCTGCTGCATTTTGAACTAACTGGAGCCTGTTTATGCACTTATTGGAACATCCAGACAGTAAGGCATTACAATAATCCAACCTAGAGGGAACAAAAGCATGAACTAATTTTTCTGACTCATGCAGAGACCTTATATTTCTTATCTTAGCAATATTTCTGAGATGAAAGAAAGCTATCCACATCATGTTATCGATAGGAGTTTCAAATGAAAGACTGGAGTCAATGATCACCCTGTGGTCTTTTACCTGCTACACATGTAAAAACAGAAAGGCCATCAAGAGTTACTGCATAATCAGAAAACCTACTTCTAGCTGCATGCGGTCTTAGTATAAGTACTTCTGTCTTGTCAGAGTTAAGTAGAAGGAAGTTAATAAGCATCTAGTGTCTAATGTCCTTTACACATTCCTCAGTTTTATTAAGCTGGTGTCTCTCATCTGGTTATGCAGAAACATACAATTGTGTGTCATCAGCATAACAGTGGAAACCAATAACAAGCTTACAAATATCATCATCCAGAGGTTTTATATATATATATATATATATATATATATCTCATCTCATTCTCATCTCATCTCATTATCTCTAGCCTCTTTATCCTTCTACAGGGTCGCAGGCAAGCTGGAGCCTATCCCAGCTGACTACGGGTGAAAGGCGGGGTACACCCTGGACAAGTCGCCAGATCATCACAGGGCTGACATATAGACACAGACAACCATTCACACTCACATTCACACCTACGGTCAATTTAGAGTCACCAGTTAACCTAACCTGCATGTCTTTGGACTGTGGGGGAAACCGGAGCACCCGGAGGAAACCCACGCGGACACGGGGAGAACATGCAAACTCCACACAGAAAGGCCCTCGCCGGCCCCGGGGCTCGAACCCAGGACCTTCTTGCTGTGAGGCGACAGCGCTAACCACTACACCACCGTGCCGCCCATATATATATATATATATATATATATATATATATATATATATATATATGAGTGATTCCACGCTTATGGGTACTGAAATGGGGACATGAACTTATTTTTAGAAATTCACCTAAAACCATTTCTTTTTTTACCATCAGGTCACAAAACATGTAATCTTTAATGAATGATATGTTAAAAGATAACTTTAATTTTCTGAGATGTAATAAAAACATATTTATATGCCAAAGTCAGAACGTAACAGAAGTGTTGTGGACATATATATTCTCAATTTTAACAATGTAGAATTACTTTTTGAAACATAGGAAGGTGATGTTTTAGCAAATATAATTAATAAACATGTGTAGTAGAATAAACATACACATTCTTTCAATAAGATTAACATGGTATATAGCTAGATTGTAATTAATTTGTAACAGACGCGAGATGGACAATCGTAACAGAAGTGATGTAACAGACATCATTTTGGAACTCATAGGCTTGACTTTGGCATATAAATATGTTTTTATTACATCTCAGAATATTAAAGTTATCTTTTAACATATCATTCATTAAAGATTACATGTTTTGTGACCTGATGGTAAAAAAAGAAATGGTTTTAGGTGAATAAGTTCATGTCCCCATTTCAGTCAAACAATTAAAAAATTTAATCGCGATTAATCTCATTATTTCATATAGTTAATCGCGATTAATCGCATTTTTTAAAATCTATGTAAATGAATAAGGCTTTTAAAGTGAAATGTTACAATTAAAATGTTGAACACATTTACACATTTTATGCTAAAAGTACTTGTTAAAAACTGCTGGGACAAGAGAAAATGGTAAGGGAGTTTATTCACTCACATACTAGGCAGTACTGAACATACAAAACACAAAATTGGATTTTGTGATGGATTAGGGAGCTGTAGTCTCAAATATAAAACATGTAGTCACATACTACTGTGTCTCAGTTCAGACGTGTGACAAAAGAAAATAAAAATGAAATAAAACTTCAATTGTGCTGGAGTTGTATTCAGTCACAGCCTATAGGACTCACAGTACTGTGCAAACAAAAATAAATTGCAGTTGGACTTCAATAAAGACATTTAGTGTCATATCACAGTGCTACAGCGTACTGAAATCTCACTTTACAAAAGTATTTTAGAACTGCAAAGTGCATACCAAAACCAACTCAATCACACTCTTCTTTTGAAATGAAACTTTTGAAATGAAACTTCCCGTTTAACAGACCTTTCTCCATCACTCACACTTACTCTTAATGAAGCAGTGCGCGACAAGCCTCAACATGAACTATGGGTGACTCGCAGGGCCAAATTAGAATTTACGTTAACGGCACCATTTTTTTTTAATCACGATAAATTGAGATCGCGTTAATGCATTATTATCGCGTTAACTTTGACAGCCCTAATATATATATATATATATATATATATATATATATATATATATATATATATATATAAAACAAAGCAGTGGGCCAAAGACAGAACCTTGTGGAACACCAAACTTTACCTCAATATATCACCATTTACATTAACAAACAGATAGTGATCAGTTAAAGGGATCATCCAGCAGCTTTATTCTCAAACTTGTTTGACGTAAAAGTCACAGATTTCAAAAATCAAGCTTTCATTTTCAGAGACCAAATAGTGTTTGAGAAAAAATAAATTCTCTTTAAAATGCCAGATGGGCTTTGTTAGGTCAGAGATTCACTGTCTCTTCCTCTTGCTCCAACCGGAGCGATCACCCTCTCGCAGATCGGTCCCTCTGTGTCACCCAGAGCCCTGGGGCGAATCGTGAAGCAAGACAGGAACCAAAAATAGTTTCACAGTCTTTATTCACAACTCACCAAAAGACAAGAGACAACATAAGACTTTATATATGTTTGGGGGAAGGAAGATTGTGTGCAAGTGAGAAGACCTTGCTCTAAGTGGGTCAAGTTATCTGCAGCAGAACAGGATACGTTATCGCAGTGGTATGCAATAATAAGCAGAATGTTCAGACATGGGCGGTACGGTGGTGTAGTGGTTAGCGCTGTCGCCTCACAGCAAGAAGGTCCGAGTTCGAGCCCTGTGGCCAGCGAGGGCCTTTCTGTGCGGAGTTTGCATGTTCTCCCCGTGTCCGCGTGGGTTTCCTCTGGGTGCTCCGGTTTCCCCCACAGTCCAAAGACATGCAGGTTAGGCTAACTGGTGGCTCTAAATTGACCGTAGGTGTGAATGTGAGTGTGAATGGTTGTCTGTGTCTATGTGTCAGCCCTGTGATGACCTGGCGACTTGTCCAGGGTGTACCCCACCTTTGGCCCGTAGTCAGCTGGGATAGGCTCCAGCTTGCCTGCGACCCTGTAGAACAGGATAAAGCGGCTAGAGATAATGAGATGAGATGAGATGTTCAGACACATTTCTTATGTACAGCCTGTTCTTATGATAGCACAGGGCAATGGAATTCTCCACATAAGCAATATACTGGTTTCAGCTGGTATTAACGCAAAATATTTGCACATGTCAGTAGAGCATATAATAACAAAGGGTTACAAAAGGTTAATACCTTCTTGGTTAAACTGAGATCAAGAATAAATCCTTACAGGCTTTTTATCTCCGCTGGTTATATTCTCTGTTTACATCGTAGTTTTGCTAGTTTTACAAATATTTTACTGAATTTGTCAGTTTTTAACTAAGTATGCATCTGTAGCATATAAAAGCCACAACGATGCTAAAAAGAAAGCACAAGCTGGAACTAGACAGCATTTCCACAGAGAAAATGCCAAGTGTGCTTACTCAGCTGGAACAGAGTGTCACAGACAAGAACTGGATCAGACATGAGACCTCGTGCTGCAAACAGGAGGGTTGATATTGGCCGATAATTGGAGAGCTGACAGGGATCGAGGTCAGGTTTTTTTTAATCAGGGGTTTGAGAACTGCGAGTTGAAAGGATTTGGGTACATAGCCAATTCTAAGGGAAGAACTGATTATTTTTAGAAGAGGTTCAATTGCTTCCAGTATTATTTGTTTGAGGAGTCATGTAGGTAAAGGATCTAGTACACAAGTTGATTTTTATGTGGAAATTAATTCAGTTCAGTTTCTCTAAGGGGAGTAAAACATTTTAATTCCTGATCTGATAGTTATATTGTTAACTACAGGGTTACTTAAATTGTCTGGCCTTAAATTAGTAGCTTGAATTTGTCATATTTTCAATTTTGTCATTGGAAGTCGTTGCTACTACATATTGCAGCCGTGCATGTGTCTATAGTGTTTTTTTTTCCTACAGTATTAAACAAGAATCTAGGATTATTTTTGGTATCCTCTATTATGGTGGAGGGATACATTGATCTAGCAGCACTAAGAGCTTTTCTATACTTCAAGAGGCTCTCCTTCGATGCTAATAGTATACTACCAATTTTGTTTGACACCATTTATGTTCTGAGTGGTTTGTTTTAAGGTGCGCGTGTAATCGTTATACCAGGGTGCTAGTTTTTTTTTCTCTCCAATCATTTTTCTTTTAAGTGGAGCTACATTATCTAAAGTACAGCAGAATGTTGACTAAGCATTCAGTTGCCTGATCAAATCAGATCCAAAATGTGTCATGGTTGTAATTCTCGATGTAGTTTATATGAAAAATATGACTCACGTATTTCCCAGTAAAATACTCCTATCATTCATTTATTTTCCAGCCTGTGGGAATATGGCTCATGTGACACATTCAGAGAACACAAGTCACATTTATGGGATTTATGATTGGTCCATTTTTAAAGAAGGCATAGAAACAGTAATTTAATTTTTTCCAGTGTGATGGACACATATTTAAAATACATTTCTTTTACAGAATAATTAAATACATAACCATGGTATGCTATATTAAACCCTGGTCCCTGCTATTTTCCTTCGATGATCTTTCTCTGTCACGAATGGAGTATGGAGGGGCTGATAAATTGTCATTCAGTCCACAAATAAATGTATATCCACTCAGACATATCCAAATCGAAAAATCCATTAACCCAATCCTCTACATCTTGAAGAGAGTTAGGATCTTCAACAGGTTTCGCTCTGTGCCACATAATATTCCCTTTTCCATAAGCGTTAATTTTGTTCCGGGTCTTGATGGCAAAAACCATGATGATAATAAGACAAATGAGGACCAGTAAGCCAAAATCAATGGCGACTGCCTGCAAAAGTGAAGGACAGAATGGAAGAATGAATATTAGTGAATTGTTTGACAAAAACCATGCTGTTAAACGTAAAAACAGTACAGACATACACAGCTACACAATCTGAACCAATGAGCTTTTTTTTTTTTTTTTTTAAGAGAATGTTGGACGTTTCATTGGGAGACTTTTGGTTGCCATTCTGCACAAAGAAAAATTGCAGCCAAACAATGTGCTCACCTCCTGTAGATCCACCACACAGTAGTGGTACAGGTACTGGTTGGTCAAGGGTTCTGAAGGCTGATGACCCTGGTACTGGGAACACAGGGACTGTACTTGGTAATACTGTGCCGAGACTGAGGATTGTGCCATGGGATTTACCGCAACCAAGTAAATTATAGTAGCCACAAATATTAACAGAGCCAGGATGGCTGTAGTAATGATGATAATCAGGTAGAACATCCTGCTTTGTGCCCAATACTTATGGGAGAGTATGATGATAAAGATTGCCAACACAGTTGCAAAGGTAATGACAGCCATTGTGATCATAAACGCCTTTGCTTGTCTTGGGTCATTTTGTGAGCTCAGTATGCTGTAAGGATTAGGTACCTCACCAAAACTTCCACCGAAGGAATTGCCAACATAGCCTCGTCCTGCATAGCTGCCTGAAAAGTCAGCCACACTTGCAGAGGTGTCCCAGGCTAAAGTGGATACCACACATGCAAAAATGCCAACACACAGGACGGTGCAGATGATTGACATAATTTTGATGATACCTGGTGGCGAGGTCCAGCGATAGAAGTGTTGGATTTCATCATAAGGGTACACAGTTTGTGGCACCATTTTGCTATGGTGGGGAGATGTAATAGATGTTAGGAGCAAAAACACACACACTCCACTGTCTTTATGTGATCTGAACAGGAGGGTAAACTATGTTGTGATCGTACAACTCCAAAAAGTAGGTCTAGGTGTTGAGCAAGATTAAGAAACTACCAAAATGGCAAAAAGACAAATTAGTCTTTGTGTAAACTGATGGTATTAAAATAATTTAGAATACAAAGTTACATGAACTTACTAGTCATGATCAGACTCATAGGGAGGTGGACTCCCATTCGGCTTGGAAGACATTGTTTATTCTGCAGTAGGAGAGAAATGCATAATCATTCAGTTCAATCTCAATTACTTGGGTGATTTTTTTTTGATAAATTAACCTGGAAATGGGTCTGTTATAATCAAGTCATGCAATTCAGTTGTAACCCAAATAGATCCATATTAAAAAAGTTTTCTATTCAAGGCTAACAAACACTGATTTAACAAGTGATCTTGGTCTTGCACCTGAAGCCTAAAGCCACTTGGACTCACGAGAAGAAAGGATAAGGCATGGAATACGAGCTAGAACACTACAACAGTCTTGTTATGGAGGCAAACAGAAAAGATGATCACCTGTTTTCAGAAAGCACTCCTCCTTACTGCTGCTTTTCCCATCTCTGTACAGGTAATCTAAGCTCCTCCCCCAGCAACAGCCTCAAATTACGTCAGAGGCCCACCCCTTGGCAAAAAAAAAAAAAAAAGCACACGTCTGATTGGCTCTTTAAGTCAAGTCAACTTTATTGTCAAATATGCTATACATGCTCGACATACAGCACAGATGAAATTTCAGTCCTCTCTGACCCACGGTGCAAACAGGCAATGCAATAAATAAAAATAGAATAACTGAAATAAACAATATAAACATTCTAGATAAGAAATAGACATAGACTAAACACTCACAGGTTTTATATATATATATATATATATATATATATATATATATATATATATATATATATACACACACACACATATACAGTGCTCAGCGTAAATGAGTGCACCCCCTTTGAAAAGTAACATTTTAAACAATATCTCAATGAACACAAACAATTTCCAAAATGTTGACAAGACAAAGTTTAATATAACATCTGTTTAACTTATAACGGGAAAGTAAGGTTAATAATATAAACTTAGATTACACATTTTTTCAGTTTTACTCAAATTAGGGTGGTGCAAAAATGAGTACACCCCACAACAAAAACTACTACATCTAGTACTTTGTATGGCCTCCATGATTTTTAATGACAGCACCAAGTCTTCTAGGCATGGAATGAACAAGTTGGTGACATTTTGCAACATCAATCTTTTTCCATTCTTCAACAATAACCTCTTTTAGTGACTGGATGCTGGATGGAGAGTGATGCTCAGCTTGTCTCTTCAGAATTCCCCACAGGTGTTCGATTGGGTTCAGATCAGGAGACATACTTGGCCACTGAATCACTTTCACCCTGCTCTTCTTCAGAAATCCAACAGTGGCCTTAGATGTGTGTTTAGTCACGTTGGAAAAGTGCACGACAACCAAGGGCACGGACTGATGGTAGCATCTTCTCTTTCAGTATAGAGCAATACATCTGTGAATTCATGATGCCATCAATGAAATGCAGCTCCCCGACACCAGCAGCACTCATGCAGCCCTGCATAAGGACACTGCCACCACCATGTTTCACTGTAGGCACCAGGCATTTTTCTTTGTATTCCTCACCTTTGCGATGCCATACAGTTTTGAAGCCATCAGTTCCAAGAACATTTATCTTGGTCTCATCACTCCAGAGTATAGAGTCCCAGTAGTCTTCATCTTTGTCAGCATGGGCCCTGGCAAACTCTAGGCGGGCTTTTTTGTGCCTGGGCTTTAGGAGAGGCTTCTTTCGTGGACGGCATCCATGCATGCCATTCCTCTGCAGCGTACGCCGTATTGTGTCACGGGAAATAGTCACCCCAGTTTGGCTTTCTACTTCTTTAGATAACTGCAGCGAACTTGCATGCCGATTTTCTTCAACCCTTCTCATCAGAAGACGCTCCTGTCGAGGTGTTAACTTCCATGGACGACCTGGACGTCTCTGTGAGATGGTTGCAGTTCCATCTTTCTTAAATTTTTGTACCACTTTTGCTACAGTATTCTGACTGATAAGTAAAGCTTTGCTGATCTTCTTGTAGTCTTCACCTTTGTGGTGTAAATAAATTATTTTCTTTGGGGAATTCTGAAGAGCCAAGTTGAGCATCACTCTCCATCCAGCATCCAGTCACTAAAAGAGGTCATTGTTGAAGAATGGAAAAAGATTGACGTTGCAAAATGTCGCCAACTTGTTCATTCCATGCCTAGAAGACTTGGTGCTGTCATTAAAAATCATGGAGGCCATACAAAGTACTAGATGTAGTAGTTTTTGTTGTGGGGTGTACTCATTTTTGCACCACCCTAATTTGAGTAAAACTGAAAAATGTGTAATCTAAGTTATATTATTAACCTTACTTTCACATTATAAGTTAAACAGATGTTCTATTAAACTTTGTCTTGTCAACATTTTGGAAATTGTTTGTATTCATTGAGATATTGTTTAAAATGTTACTTTTCAAAGAGGGTGGACTCATTTACGCTGAGCACTGTATAGACACACACACACATACACATATAGATAGTTTTCACATGACGTCACAGAGTCGGGGCCACCTAGTGGCGGCCATCTTGTGGGTCAAGCTTACTGTATGGGTCACTGAGCACACATTGTAACGCGCGAGTACAAAGTCTTCAAAAGCACCCAAGCAGGCTATTTAAAGCTAGCAATGGTGCACACCTGTTGTATTCACGGTTGTCGTAATAGGTCAAATGATGATGTCAAGCGGAGCTTTTATGGAATTCCCACTGTACGGGAGCACGAAGGCGAGCAAACAAAGAAACTCAGCATACAAAGGAGAAATCTATGGCTTGCGAGAATCAACCGCAAGGATTATCAGCCTTCCAAACACAGCAAAGTCTGCTCCAATCATTTTATAAGTGGTAAGTTGTTTAAATAAACAATCAATTGTGTTTAAGTTTGTTTTTGGAAACCAAAACATCATGTGAACAATCTCTGGAGAACGCCTAACTGGAACCGCTGAGTGTACGTTTACATTGTAATGTACACTTAATATCGCTCGTTTGTCACGTTTCTATTTGAAACTTGTCACTTCACTCACGCAAGGGTAATTTTTGAAAAACATTTTAGGTCTATTCTGTATGATTTGATTTGTGTTTGGGATGCAAACAGCGCGCCTTTTGGTGGATGCCGCCTTTTTCACGGCTGAATCGTGCAGATCCGATTTTTATTGGGGGGGGGGGGGCGTTGGAGTGTCTGATTATAATTTCAAAGTAAATTCTGTATTAAAATTACTAAATAAGCAAATCCGTTACAGTCCATGAAACATAGGACATATAAGGATGAGAAAAAAAAACAGTTTAAATCGGAAAGCTGCGCACATTTGCGCGAAGCTGCGCAAATGTGTGCAGCTTTCCGATTTAAACTGTTTTTTTCTCATCCTTATACTTCCTGTTTCATGGACTGTAACAGATTTGCTTATTTAGTAATTTTAATACAGAATTTACTTTGAAATTATAATCAGACACTCCAATGCCCCCCCTAAAAAAAAAGTTGGATCTGCGCGATTCAGCCGTGAAAAAGGCGGCATCCGCCAAAAGGCGCACTGTTTGCATAACATTCAACAGTCTATTTAATGCTAGAATATATAAAGTTGTATATATCAGACAGCCTTTAAAGTTTGATGAAGTCAGTTTCAGGCTTTGGAGCAGGCTTTGGCAGTTTCAGGCTTTGGCAGCCCTGCATAGTCACTTGAAAATGCATCTTTGTCCACTTCGTAGGGGTCAATTCCCCCAATCAAGGCCAGTTTGGCTGCATACCGTTGTCGTGAGATGTCGTCTAATGTATCTATATACTTCTGTTTGCTTGATTTTGCCAACATTGATCTTTATTTTAGAAAACTGACTATATAACTTCATAAATTCATCCGAGATAACATAGCCGGTAATGGCGATGGTCCGTTTTGTTTGCCCCACAAGATGGCGGCTGGAGGGCGTTCCCCAGAATGCCGTGACGTCAGTGAAACTATGTATACACATACATATAAATTGGAGCAAAAGGACATAAAATAAACAGTCAAGGGCACTTGAGGTATAGCAGGTAAACATGAAATAACCAGTATAAACAATAAACTAATAGCTGTTAAGGTGAGGTAGTGCGGAATAGTGCAAATGAGCGAGGTAAAGTGAAATGTGCAGTCCCTGAGTTCAGTGTGCGAATGAATGTTGAGAGTATATATATATATATGTGTGTGTGTGTGTGTGTGTTGGGGGGGACTGTGAGGGTGACATGATGTCAGATGCTGAAGGGAGCGGGGGGTGTACGGGCAGAATCTGTGGCAGGGGGCAGAGGGGGGAGAAGGGGCAGAACAGGGAGGGAGTTGAGCCTCCTGACCGCCTGGTGAAAGAAACCGCCCCTGAGCCTGCTGGTTTTGGCCCGGAGACTCCGCAGTCTCCTCCCCGATGGCAGCAGGCTGAAGAGGCTGTGAGATGGGTGGGTGGGGTCACCTGCAATCCTGATGGCTTTGCGGGTGAGGCGGGAATTAGAGAAGGGAGAGAGACACCAATGATCCTCTCAGCTGCTCTCACGATGCGCTGCAGAGTCTTGCAGCAGGACACGGTGCAAGCGCCGTACCACATGGTGATGCAGCTGGTCAGGATGTTCTCAATGGTGCCTCTGTAGAATGTGTGCATGATGGGGGCCGGGGCTCTTGCTCTCCTCAGTTTGCAGAGGAAATACAGATGCTGTTGGGCTTTTTTGGCCAGTGATGCGGTGTTGTTGCTCCAGGGCAGGTCTTCAGAGATGTGCACATCCAGAAACTTGGTGCTGCTCACCCTCTCCACTGCAGCACCATCAATAGTTAGTGGAGCATGCTGGGTGTGCGCTCTCCTGAAGTCCACAACAATCTCCTTCATCTTCTCCACGTTCAGGCGGAGATTGTTGTCCTTGCACCACATGGCCAAGCGGCTCACCTCACTCCTGTAGATTGTCTCATCGCCATTGTTGATGAGACCCACCACAGTCGTGTCGTCTGCAAACTTAATGAAACTTAAATCACAAGTGGTGCCAAGTGATGCTTACCTGTCTGAACTGGAGTTCAAGGCACTGCTAGTCAAGGATCCTGATATTTCATGAACAATTTCCTTACTTTTCTTTTAACAATTATTTTGACTCCTACAACAGTATATGAGGAAAATAAAAATGTAATCAAAAAAGCTCATCTTTTCAGCCTCCTGTAGTCTGGGTCCGTGTGCCTACATTCCTTCCAAAATAGTTTTTATATTTTATAGCAAAACTAATTTCTTAATACAAATTTAACGATCAGTTTATTCTGTACAATCACTGGCTTATCCTCGTAGCCAATCCTAAGATGCAAATTTGTTTTCCAACCTTAGACATTAAGAGACAAAAAATTGAACAGAAGACATAGAAATGGCCTCCATTGCAATTTCTCTGTGACTGTTGCTGTCTGGTGGTTTAACTTTGATCAACATCCAGGCATAAAGAAGGGCGGCACGGTGGTGTAGTGATTAGCACTGTCGCCTCACAGCAAGAAGGTCCGTGTTTGAGCCCCGTGGCTGGCGAGGGCCTTTCTGTGTGGAGTTTGCATGTTCTCCCCGTGTCCGCGTGGGTTTCCTCCGGGTGCTCCGGTTTCCCCCACAGTCCAAAGACATGCAGGTTAGGTTAACTGGTGACTCTAAATTGACCGTAGGTGTGAATGTGAGTGTGAATGGTTGTCTGTGTCTATGTGTCAGCCCTGTGATGACCTGGCGACTTGTCCAGGGTGTACCCCGCCTCTCGCCCGTAGTCAGCTGGGATAGGCTCCAGCTTGCCTGCGACCCTGTAGAACAGGATGAAGCGGCTAGAGATAATGAGATGAGATGAGAAGTGTACATATGTAGTGAAAGTTCATTATGTCTACCTATTGAAACTATTCTTTAAATTCGTTTCTTAAGACAAGGATTTTTTAAGATGTTACCTTGACAGTTTCGGAGATAAACTTCCGCCTTCTTCAAAACAGTCACCAGATGTTGAGTGGTGACGTGCCTTATCAGCTGATGTTACTCTAAGGAGGTGTGAACGTCCCGCCCAATTTCACAGGTAGTTCACGCCTCCTGCTGTCAGGTCGCTCCTCCAGGACGGCGCTCCAGGTGTATGACAGCGCGCAGGCCCGGCGCCATGGGGGGGGGGGGGGGGGGCGAAAGGGGGCGTCGCCCCCTCGTGGCTATACCCCGCCCCCTCAACGGAGATTCAGATCACTTAATTGTTTTCTTATGAAAATATAATGTATTATAGACGTATTAATAATTTGCATTTTCAAATACGAAATATTAAGTGGTTGAGCATTGCACAAAAATACATTTCACATAAATCACTACTAAAACTGGCACGGTAGAACAAATCTGATTGGTTGTTATGATTTTTATGTTGTAATCGTAGAATTCAACTGTATTAAGGTAGGATTATTTCAAAAAGCCTGAATTTAATATTAACCCTGTTTTACACTCTAAAAAATAAAGGTGCTTCAGTGGTTCTTCAAATCTCTGGATGGTTCCATGGAGAGTCAAAACTCTGTGATGAACCATTACATTATGCGAAAGGTTCTTCACATTGGAAATGGTTCTTCAGAGCCTGGCATTCTCTTACCGTTTGCTGGTCAATGCACATAGGCTATGTTTACACAAATCTGTCTTCACTGCTCAAACAAATGGTTTAAATGGTTCTTTAAAGAACTGTTGCATGAACGGTTCTTTGAAGCGCTGAAAAAAGGTTCTTCTATGGCATCGCCCTGAAGAACCGGTACTGGCCCCATTATTTTTTAGAGTGTAGACATATGTATCAATCCTAACTACTGGGGACTACTAGTTATTGTGGGTGTATGTGTGAAATGCTGACACAGCCGTGCACACACAGACCTGTGATAAGGACAAGGGGAGGGGTCGGGGGTTTTACATGCACACTTACAAGTGCACTGTCTCTGCAATATCCTGTAATATGCAGTCAGTTTACGGGAGTAGTCTTTCCCCCTCCGAATTAAACGAATTCAATCACAATATTCTCATCTCATCTCACTATCTCTAGCCGCTTTATCCTTCTACAGGGTCGCAGGCAAGCTGGAGCCTATCCCAGCTGACTACGGGCGAAAGGCGGGGTACACCCTGGACAAGTCGCCAGGTCATCACAGGGCTGACACATAGACACAGACAACCATTCACACTCACATTCACACCTACGCTCAATTTAGAGTCACCAGTTAACCTAACCTGCATGTCTTTGGACTGTGGGGGAAACCGGAGCACCCGGAGGAAACCCACGCGGACACGGGGAGAACATGCAAACTACACACAGAAAGGCCCTCGCCGGCCACGGGGCTCGAACCCGGACCTTCTTGCTGTGAGGCGACAGCGCTAACCACTACACCACCGTGCCGCCCCATCACAATATTGTGAATCCATTTTCTTTCTTTGTAGGCTAAGTTTATCTCCGTTTATGTTGGTGTATGTGTTCATATATGGTCCGCTTTGTGCGCAAATAGCGTAAGAATAAGTGTCATTGACGTCACCCCCCATGCAGCGGGGGTGAAAATTCATCACTTCAGAGTGTTTAGTCCCCTACACGCCTAAACTGGGATCGCGGATTAAGTGGTTCGCGTTGACTCGGTGCGAGTCAGGAAGGCTATTACTGGTGCAGCCGCGGGGTCTGTTGATTTTTTTAAATTATGATTTTGGCCGCCGAGCCAAGTACCTTAGACTTGCATTGACGTTTTGTTTTCATGCCGCGGAGCTATTTGTATGTATTTTAAATGTAAAGGACTTGCCTGTAGGTTTGTGTGTGTTGTTTTATGTTTGGCATCTTTCCGGTTGTACCGCGTGTCTGTGAGAAAATTGGAGGGGAGGGGTAACAGGTGGGCATGGGGGCTGATAAAGCGCAACTGCCCTGGTAATATGTCACATGATTTTCCCGGACTAAAGCAACCTTCGGGGCCGTGGTTTTGTGGTTGGCGCAGTTAATCGTTTGAAACACGTTGTCAGACCGCCATCACTACTACACACTATATGAAAAATATTTGCCCCCTTGCGATTTCTAATTGCCCCTTAGTAAACTGTTCCTGGCGCCGGGCCTGCCAGCGCGTACGCTCCCTCATCCCGGTTCATCGTTCTCTGCGCACGCTTTCGTATCTCCACTGCCTCTAAAATCCAACGCTGGTATCTATTTTCTTCAGCGCGAATGACTCTGGCCTCTTCCAAATTCATTATATGATTTTGCCGTTTGCAGTGGTCTGAAATGGCTGATTTTAAGTTTTCTTGGTGTGCTTTTTCTTTTTCGGATCTTGTGAGTCTTTTTGTTGTTTCTTTTTCACATTCTATTTGGTGTTCTTTTTTGCGAGTATGGAAGCATCTGCCCGTTTCACCAATATAAACTTTATTACATGAACGGCAAGGGATTTCATATATGACGTTGCATTTATTGTCCAGTTGTATTTTATCTTTGGGGTGAACTAGCAGCTGTCGGAGGTTTTTGTATGGTTTGACCGGGGTGTTGATGTGGTATTTCTTCATGGATCCTAACCCTAACCCTAGCTGAAGAAAATAGATACCAGCGTTGGATTTTAGAGGCAGTGGAGATACGCAAGCGGGCGCAGAGGACGATGAACCGGGATGAGGGAGCGTACGCGCTGTCACACACCTGGAGCGCCGTCCTGGAGGAGCGACCTGACAGCAGGAGGCGTGAACTACCTGTCAAATTGGGCGGGACGTTCACGCCTCCTTAGAGTAACATCAGCTGATAAGGCACGTCACCACTCGACATCTGGTGACTGTTTTGAAGAAGGCGGAAGTTTATCGCCGAAACTGTCAAGGTAACATCTTAAAAAATCCTTGTCTTAAGAAACGAATTTAAAGAATGAGAAGTGTACAATTGATGGTACCGTCCCAGCAACAAGGAAAGGTTCACATTGAGAAATGACCAGTTATCAGTGTTGTTTTTTTGTTTTGCATATTTGTGAATTCACCTGTTTTTAATAATTTGCATATTAATTAACTTTCATATACCCCCAAATTCTCAGTGTATCTAATTAGATGTAGACCATCAATGTGCTATTGATACTCATTCTCCCAAGTCCAGACTTGTAGTAACAGCAAACCTGCACAAACTGACAGCAGGATACACCAGATCGCTGTACAAGATTGGTCAGATGCGCTCCCATGTGGCTGTGTATCCATTATGACAATCTTTTGAAGCGTTCTGATGTTAGGATAACCTAAGAACCAGTCCAGGGATGTGATTTGGGGCTGGTGAAATTATCTGAAAATTTTAGCCGGGGGTCTGGGGGCCGCAGGCCCCCAGCTGGCCCAGGGCAGCACCCTGGTGGGGGGACAAGGGGGGAAGCCCCTCGAAGCTCCTGGGTTTTGGGGTTTTCTGACTTAAAAATTGTAATAAAATGGCAAGCAAACACACAAGAAAAAACTTGTCATGATTAACAAATTCAAGCCAATTTAATGGTCAACATGCAACTCTGACACACACACACTCTCGCTCACTCTCTCTCTCTCACTCACGCGCGCACACACACTCACTCGCGCGCGCGCTCTCTCACTCTCTCTCGCGCGCATTCTCTCTCTCACTCTCTCTTGCGCACTCTCTCTCTCACGCGCACTCTCTCTCTCGCGCGCGCACTCACTCTCTCTCGCGCACTCTCTCGCTCTCTCTCGCGCGCACTCTCTCTCTCGCGCGCGCACTCTCTCACTCTCTCTCGCGCGCACTCTCACGCGCACTCTCTCTCTCACTCGCGCACTTTACGCTCGATCACGGAGGCTGCCATCTTTCAACTCTGTTTGAAGCGAACTTACGTACAGCTATCCAACAAGCGCGTTCATTGGTTGTTACAGAGCGATGGGCCAATCACGTACCTCGTTTCATCTCAATGATGTAATTACGTCAATGAGATGAAACGAGGTACGTGATTGGCCTATCGCTTTGTAACAACCAATGAATGCGCTCGCTTCAAACAAAGAGTTGAAAGATGGCAGCCTCCGTGATCGAGGCGTAAAGATGCAAATCCGAGGCTGCCATCTTTCAAACAAAGTCGGAACAAATAGGATACGAATGTGGATTTGAAGGAAAAATCGGAAACATTTTTTTTTCAAGTTTTGAGGTGAAAAAAGCGGAATTCCGCGAATTCGCGGAAAAATCACATCCCTGCCAGTCAGATAGGACATCGGATGTAGAATACATCAGTAACCGAACAACATCCTCTAGATTTTTTTTTGGGGGGGGGGGACCTTTTAAAAACAGACAGTGAAAAGTTTAAAATACGTCATTTCTTTTACAGAATATTTAAATACATAGCCATGGCATGCTATATTTAAGCCCTGGTTGCTACCATTTTCCTCCCCATTAATGGATAGAAGCGCTGACAAGTTGTGAATTTCAGTCATTACTTCTACACTTACAAAGGCCACCTGTACGGTCTGACTGTCTGTTATTGCCAGAAGATATTTTATATTTATAAATCTGGCATTTTTACAGGACCCCCTGGTGTATCAGGAGTCAAGCAGCTGCTTATGGACAGAAACAGCCATGATGTACCTAATGAACTTGTCACTTGTATATTTATCGTGTCTTAAACATACAGTAGACGCCTTATAACTGATCAATAATAGTTAAATCTATACACTTAAACTTGAGTTCCATTTTAATGAACAATAAAATGCAGGAAATACTGTTAGTACATTCCACACTAAAATCTGCTGAACAGAAAAAGTAAAACTTTTTTTTTTTAATGAAAATGTGAGGAATGTCATTCAGTGCTTAAATAAATGAATATCCACTCTGTCCACATACACACAAAATATCCACAACTTTAGATATAAAAACATAAGTGCATTTTTGTCATCGGAAATATACAATACATATTAGGGATTAAACAGTAAAACAAGTCACAGTTTTTGAAACCATTTTAAAGAACATCATAAATAAAACAATAGTTCTACACAAGCCGAGTCTCATCAACCAAAATGAGAAACTGAAATGACTCACTAATACAGATAAGACACCCCCCCGTCAATACTGCGTCTGGAGTATAATAATACAATTAAGAAAATATTTGTTTATGATTTCCTTTGGCTTAATTTCACATGCTTGTGCATTATAACAAGATGCTCCATGTGGAAATGAAGGACCATTACAGCATGCAACCGTCACGAGCTCAGGAAACATTTATCCATAGCCGTCATTCCATGCCATGACCTTATCATATTCTTGAATGCGATGTTTGATGTGAGCGAGTTTGTTTTTGAGGTATTCACATCTTTCCTTTTTCTCAAGAAACGAAGGATCCTTTATTTAAAAAAAAAGCAAAACAAATAAGAGTCATCACCATGATCTCACATACAAGTCTACTAGTGCATCTCAAAAAATTAGAAAATTGTGAAAAAGTTCAATATTTTCCATCAGTTATTTAAGAAAGTGAAAATGTTATATATTATAGACTCATTACACATAAACTAAAATGTTTCAAGCATTTTTCTATTTTAATTTTAATCAGTATGGCATACAGTACAAAAACATTAAAAAAAACCCATCTCAAAATATTAGAATATTTCATTCCGAGTTTGAGTAAAACAGTATGAACACAGTATCTCTCGGTCTAGTTCAGTACACACAACCACAATCATGGGGAAGACCGCTGACTTGACCGTTGTCCAGAAGATGATCACTGATGCCCTCCACAAGGAGGGTAAGCCACAAAAGGTCATTGCTGAAAAGTGTGGCTGGAAAAGGTGCACAAGCAACAGGGATGGCCGCAGTCTTGAGAGGATTGTCAAGAAAAGTTGATTCAAGAACTTGGGAGAGCTTCACAAGGAGTGGACTGAGGCTGGCGTCAGTGTATCAAGACCCATCACGAACAGACATCTTCAAGAAAGGGGATACAACTTTCGCATTCCTAATATCAAGCTACTCCTGAGCCAGAGACAATGTCAGAAGTGTCTTATCTGGCCTAAGGAGAGAAAGAAATGGACTGTTGCTCAGTGGCCCAAAGTCCTCTTTTCAGATAAAAGTACATTTTGCATTTAATTTGGAAATCACGGTTCTAGAGTCTGGAGGAAGAGTGGAGAGGCACAGAATCCAAGGTGTTTGAAGCCCAGTGTGAAGTTTCCACAGTCTGTGATGATTTGGAGTGCCGTGTCATCTGCTGGTGTTGGTCCACTGTATTTTATCAAGTCCAAAGTCAACACAGCCATCTACCAGGAGATTTTAGAGCACTTCATGCTTCCATCTGCTGACGAGCTTTTTGGAGATGCTGATTTCCTTTTCCAGCAGGACTTAGCACCTACCCACAGTGCCAAAACTACTACCAAATGGTTTGCTGACCATGATATTACTGTGTTTGATTGGCCAGCCAACTTGCCTGACCTGAACCCCATAGAGAATCTATGGGGTATTGTCAAGAGGAAGATGAGAAACACCCGACCCAAAAATACAGATACGCTGAAGGCCACTATCAAAGCAACCTGGGCTTCAATAACACCTCAGCAGCGCCACAGACTGATCACCTCCATGCCACACCGCATTGATACAGTAATTCATGGTAAAGGAGCCCCAACCAAGTATTGAGTGTATAAATGAATATACTTTTCAGAAGTTGGACATTTCTGTATTGAAAATCCTTTTTTTGATTGATCTTAGGGAATATTCTAATAATTTGAGATACTGGATTTCTGATTTTCATGAGCTGTAAGCCATAATCATCAAAATTAAAACAAAAAAGGCTTTAAATATTTCACTTTACATGTAATGAATATAGAAAATATGAAAGTTTACCTTTTTGAATTAAATTATGACAAAAAAGGAACTTTTTCATGGTATTCTAATTTTTTGAGATGCACTAGTATATCTGGCTACAAACAAAGGAAAAAAAGTAGATACTTCAAATTTTTTTATGCAAACTTATTCCTTACAGAATTCTAGAATTGCTAAATTAAAGCTAACACTGCAAAGCTCTACAGAGGAGGAAGAAAAGAAAGTTCATTGTCCCTCCTGGACAGCAGGACTTGGTTAGGATTCAAATATTTAATGATTCATATTATATTAAAAAGGAATTTTGTTTAAAGTAAGTGAAATACAAAACCATTAAAAAAAAAAATTCTGGTGACTTGGACAGTTGCATATGACGTCATGTTCGTTGATAATCATCTGTCAGTAATCCATATGAATAACTATTCTTTTGGCTGCTCCCGATTAGGGATCGCCACAGCGGATCTTTCGTCTCCATTGCTCCCTGTCTTCCGCATCCTTCTCTACCACACCTGCCACTTTCATGTCCTCTCTCACCACATCCATGTATCTCCTCTTTGGCCTTCGTCGTTTTCGTTTGCCTGGCAGCTCCATCCTCAACATTCTCCTTCCCACATGCTCTGCATCTTTTCTCAGGATGCGCCCGTACCATCTCAGTCTCCTCTCTCTTAGCTTAATTTCCAAGCTCTCCACATGCGCTGTTCCTCTGATGTGCTCGTTCCTTATCCTGTCCAACCTTGTCACAACTCCGCCACCTCCAACTTTGCCTCCTGTCTCTTCGTTAAGGGTGCGGTCTCCAATCCATACATCACAGCTGCTCTCACTACTGTCTTATACATCTTACCTTTCACTTTTGCTGGGACTTTCCTATCATAAACGACTCCCGAAATCCTTCTCCAACTGCTCCACCCTGCCTGCACTCTCTCTCTCTCTCTCTCTTTCTCACCTCACTATCACAGCCCCCATTTTCCTGCACAGTTGACCCCAGGTACTTGAATTCACCAACTTTCTTTACGTCTACTCCTTGCGTCTTCACTGCACTCATCCCCATTCTCACTGATACACATGTATTCTGTTGATATGAATAACTATGCAGTTACTAAATATATAATTATCTTTAGACAGCCAGGCACATTAATTTGTAGTTGGTATTTATCTCACCATGTTTCCATTAAAAGGATTTTTAAAAATAAATCTCTTTTGTCAAGAGTTAAGTGCCATTTCCTTTCCGGAAAAAAATGAGCCTGGCTCTTTCCCTCCACCCTTCTTCCTCCTCTGGTCATTCACTGTACTATAAATAAAACCTCAGCACACCAGGGGACAGCACTGTACGTACAGTGAACTAGGAATTTGTGCATTTACTTAAAAAAAAAAAAGTCCATTCAACTTACATTTTTCTTTTGCTGATATACCTGAAGGATTCGGTTTATGCGGTCAACTTCCTGAGGGAACAAATAACAGGGTATCTGCACATTTTTCAAGTACAAATTTAAAGACTTTTAAGACCTTTTCAAGACCTCTAAATGGAAAAATTAAGACTGTACCAATACGACAACTTAAAACTGTTTTCTGCAATAGTTTTTTTTACTAACTTCAAAAAGAATGCACACAATTGGTGAACAACAGGGTGCATCAATGGCAACTGTTAGACATGCAAACAGCTGAAGCAAAGTCGTGTGTTTTGGGCCTTGCAGAACTACTGTAGCAGCAAGGAGAAGACTGGTGTTTACTGGAGAAAACACCATGAATCATTTCAAAAACGAAAACAATAAACGGCAAGTAGAACCAGCTGAACAACCTTAGCCGGCATTATTTCAATCCCCAAAGATTATCTTTGATGTGTGATTTTGTGTCTGACAGCAAAATCAGTCTGAGTGTCGTACAGTACACAGCTGGCTGAGGAAGTTCTCGAGTATCTTCTGCATTATAGCAGGTAACAGCATAAACCTGTTTATGCACTCATACAATCATCAGAGCGTTACATTAAACACAGAAAAACAACTGTCAACTTTCATAACCCTTATCAATATTAATCAATGTGTTGTAATAACTGTAAACCAATTATCAGTGCAATTGTTATATCAATGTTCATTATTCAAAAATAATCATTAATTATCTATAATCCATGAATAATTGTTTGTATTACTACTACTACTAATAATAATAATAATAATAACAAACTACTTTTTTTAATAATAATAAAAAAATAACTCAATTTTATAACATTTTAATAAATCACTACTTATTAGCTATATTAATTAATAATTAATAGAGTAGCAATTATAATTCAGTATTATTAATTCCTACTTAATAAGCAGTGATTATCAACATGTAATTTAATAATAAGTAGTAATTATTATCAACTACTAAATAATAAGTAGTGATTATTAAAATGCTATAGACCCCTTCGCAGTAAACGTCATTCATACGTAAGCGGAAATTGCTCACGCAGCCTGGACCCAAAAAAGACTCAGAAATGCCTAGTTGTTGTGTTGTCGGGTGTCAGAATCGTAGCAGTGATGGGGTTAAAATGTTCAAAATTCCAGCAGGATCTCACCCATTCAAAAAAAAAATAAAAATCGCCGACATCTATGGCTACAAGCCATCAAACGTGTAGACTGGGATGAAAGCACTATCAAAAATGCGCGGGTTTGCAGCGCCCACTTCATCACAGGTAAGATCAGGCTATTTATTAAATCTTTCTTTTTTATTCTTTCTAGTCTTCGTTTATTGATGTAGCAAAATACTTTGGTAACGTTTGTCTGATTAGCTGGTCATAGTTACACAATGTAATGAATATTGTTAGCATGTTAACTTAGCTTTGCATGCAGTTTTGTTTGTAGGAGAGCTCTCGCTTGACTCAAGCAGTCCAGATTTTGTGCCATCATTATTTGTGTATGCCGAAAATCACAATTTTAAAGCAAGGATGGAAAGGTAAAATTGTGTGCCCTCGCTCTAAATGCCAACTTACGTTGACTGCTCTAACCTAGCTCCCGCCCCGTTCAGTTTCATTTCTGCTCTCTGCCTCTCGCTTTTTACGCAGCTCTGATTTCTCTTAGCTGCACTCTTTACACTATCATTCCTTTCATACCATTACCTCCTGCAAATTGCTGTTTAGTGTTGGTATTTGCTGTTGTAGCTAAAGCCACATTGCCATCACATCACTGGCATAATTTGATTAAAACAAAATGAATATGAATGTCCCATTGTTAATCAAGTTGTACATGCCCGCACATAACATAATCATATGCGTCTAAAGACTTGTAGGCACGAAGTTTTTCGTGGGTGTACACTGAAGTCTTGTCAATAAGGTACGAGTATATATCTGGCCATTGTATACCAGGGAACTTACTAACATCGTCCGTCCACTCTTTTATTAAATGCGGATCCGGTAGGCGATGTCCACTTGTTAGAGTTAACTTATTTATGTAGCATTCTCGATCTTGTAATGACAATTGTTTGGCATAATCTGGCAGCTCATAATGCCGGGCTATGGGCAGCGCCATTGTTTCTGAGTCCAGGCTTCGCGTGCATCCTAGCAACGGTCGGTTTGTTTACAAACATGCGAAGGGGTCTATAAAATTGAGTTATAAGATTAGTTAAAATTATTATTATTAAAAAAGTAGTAATTATCATTAGTAGTAGTGATACAAACAATTATTCATGGATTATAGATAATAATTTGTTTTTAATAGTGAACATTGATATAACAATTGTACTGATAATAATAATAACATTAACAAGTATTACTAGTAGTATTATTGTTTATTATTAGTAGTAGTAGTACAGTTATTTTATATCAATGTTCGCTATTTAAAAAAATTATCTATAATCATGAGTATTTGTTTGTATTCTACCAATCACTACTTTTTAATAATTTGTAATAACTTAATTTTATAACATTTAATAATCCCTAGTACTTAATCACTAATTCATAAGTAGTAATGATTAATAATCAATAATAATTACGATTACTACTAATTATTATTAGTGGTTGTTAATATTATTCTTATTATTATATTAAAAACACTGTTGTAGACGATAAGTAATAAAACTAAACTTTTTGTACAAATTATTTATATTGTACTATATTTAGAATTATTGTATTTTTTGGAGTTCTTTGTAATTGAGTTTTGAAATACAGGTTGTTTATATATTTATATTAAACTTAGTACAATAAACAATGTTAATTATGTAAAAAAAAAAATGATGCTAATCATTATTATTAGTAGTATTTCCTATAAGCCCCATTTTCCACCTGACTCTTGTGCGCATGCGCGAACCCCCCTGCGTTTCACTCCGGAGCACTTGACCTCTAACACGCGCGCCTCGTGTCCGTGAAAAACCAGTTTCCCAGTCCGCCGTGTCCCCAGCGCTGCGTTATCGTCTTTAAACACATTTGTGCGATCCAGCGCTTTTTATCGCAAACGATTCTTCTCCTTATTTGGGGGGTATTGTCATCCCCTAACCACTTGTTAAACAGACATCTTCCCATAATTATCAACGCTTTCTAGCGCCCACGTAAGCTACCTGCGTACCTCTCACTCTTCACAACCACCGCACCGCACCACACTTCCTCCAGTAGGTCTAACGTTAGTTCTTGTTCTACGGAATGCACAGAACCAATGCTGCCCCCAAAAGGTACGCTGGTCACTTAAAATTACGGTAAAAAAAAAAACCCAAACCGGATGGAGACATTTCACTCGTTCGGTCCAATATTAAATTTAATACCTCCCTTTCGAAAATTCCACTCATTCCAAACAATTTAAGACGTTTTTAGGCCTTGAAAACCCAAAGTTGTATTTAAGACTTTTTAAGGACCCGCAGGAACCCTGAATAAATTGGTTTCACATTGCACTAGGTCTTCTTTGGTCATGTGCGTGCACGGGAGAGGTACATATAATTTCAATATTTTAATTATTAAAACAAATGCACAGGTGCAGCCTAGTGACTGCATTTCCCACATCAGTCATAAGATACGTTTGGTCGTCTGGGAAAACTTTCGGTGAAAATGTTGCCATTTTCTTCTGAAAACTGAAATGTTTTTCTTTTTCTTCACACAACTCAACCGGAGGTAACGATCAGATTTTAAGCATCTCGTTACTCCTCAAAAGCGAAACAGGAAATTCCTTTCTGATTGCGTCCGAGAATACTTCGCTTGAACACATGCATTACTAAAAAGGATTACTAAACACTCTGGAAGTTCCCCCAGTGACATTTACTGATGCATTTACAGTATTTCCATTTCCTGTTGATCATTTTACACGAACAAAAGCAATCCTAATATTATTTACTAGGCATAAACAGTCCTCGCTAATATGACACACGTGAACCTAATTAGTTTTCCTACCTGCAAAGATAAACTGAAATAATTAGATATTGCAGGACACAAGATGCAAAGAGATTTAGTACACAATAACAGACCTCCTGACTGGACAGGTGTCGAGGCAGGTTACGCATCATGCTATCCATCTCGTCAAATTTTTTCATTGTTGCGTGAACCTCGGCATGCAGCTCTTTATACTCAGAGTACTGGTCGTTAAAGACAGCTTTGTACTGGTCTCGCTCCTCGTCAGTTTGAATTACTGGGTATTTACTGCAAAGAAACAAAAACAACACGCAAATCAAAAAATTAAGCATGCACAGGCACATATTTAGAGTGAAATGTAAAGAGCACTCACGATAGGTAGTCAGGCACAATCACGGGTTTGGGAATGTATCCAGCTGGAATATGTGCTTTAAGCACTTTTGTCTTGGAAGGTGCAGGGGCTTCTGTCTGAACTGGTGCAGCAGAGGACTGGAGGACAGGCTCAGGGATCCTCGGTCCAGCCTACCAGCGGAGGAAAAAAAAAAAAATCTGCAAATCTGGGTGATCACCAGGTTAAAGTGCATATCACGGGTAAATTCAGGCGCAAGATCAATGTAATTCTCCTATTTTATATTAAACTTTGGTCAAATATCTGTCACATTTTGTGCAATTTTTTTTACCATGCGCAATACCAGAAAAATTCCGTTGAAATCAAGCCATTTGAGGCGAATTGGTCCGCCGCTGAAAAAACTTGGCATTTGGGTTTCCCGGGAAACATTGATTTTCGTGACGTAACGTGCGGGACGCCTCCTTCTGAATCCTACATCAGCGCTGGTTTGTTTATGAGAAAACGACCTGGTGGTTTTCTGCAAATTTCTTCAACGTTATCACATAATTATTAAAATGGTTAACAGATGTATCGTAGAAGGGTGTAGAAACATTACATTCTTCATCCAAAGGTGAAGTAACATTGCGCTCAGGTGACAATTCCATATCTCATCTCATCATCTCTAGCCGCTTTATCCTGTTCTACAGGGTCGCAGGCAAGCTGGAGCCTATCCCAGCTGACTACGGGCGAAAGGCGGGGTACACCCTGGACAAGTCGCCAGGTCATCACAGGGCTGACACATAGACACAGACAACCATTCACACTCACATTCACACCTACGGTCAATTTAGAGTCACCAGTTAACCTAACCTGCATGTCTTTGGACTGTGGGGGAAACCGGAGCACCCGGAGGAAACCCACGCGGACACGGGGAGAACATGCAAACTCCACACAGAAAGGCCCTCGCCGGCCACGGGGCTCAAACCCGGACCTTCTTATTGTGAGGCGACAGCGCTAACCACTACACCACCGTGCCGCCCACAATTCCATATTTCAATGCAAAATCGCTAGCTGCTAAACTTGGTCTACACAGGCTGTGCACTGAAACCGTACAAGCTCTCGCAGCCTGCTGGCGCTTCCGCAGGTGACGTCACGAATCTGGCTCCAGACTCCCTTGGGATTTTTCCAGACGCGTTTTATTTTATTTTTTTCTGCTGTAGACAGATGGCCTTGTGCAAATTTACCCTTCTGGATGAGTGTGTAAAGGGACATTCTTTCATATATTAAAAAAAAAACACTAATTTTGTCCAGGATATGCACTTTAAGAAGAGCCTTTAAAAAACAGAAAAGAAAGCAAAGCATTAGTTACCGTAGAGTGAGCCACAAGTAACTCTGGCTGCATCTAAAAAAAGAAAATTAAAACACATTAGGGAAAACGTCCGCATTTACCCAAAACGTCATTAGAATGCAATGAGATGTTTACCAAAGTGTCGAAGTTTTTTGATCCATCTTGGTGGAATTCAATATTTTAATGATCCAAACGATCCCTCACTGCAATATTGTGCTGTTTGTTCATTTAACTCGAACTATTTTCAGCAGACAGCGCAACCTGCACCAATATCTCCTTTAAATCCTCAGACACCCAGTGAAACCTGTGCATTTCTGGCTGTTCATTTACAAATTGATGCAGGGCTTCGCTGAGAGTGCATGGGAGTGTGCACGAGTGCATTTTGCACAGGAAAAAGAAAAATAAAATAAATAAAAAAATAAATAAAACACCCATCAACATTTAATGGACAGTCCACTATTTGTTTGTGACTTTTAGTCATAATGGCGTTACATAAATGAAAGCAGCTGAACAAACGTATGAAACTTAATAACAAATCATGACAAGTGTATTTTGCCCTCATGCACAGCGAGTGTGGTTACATAGATAAATATTTATCCGAATGTTACAGAATATTCCATTTCAGGGCTTAAAGCTAGACTGCCTTTCAGATTTTTCAAGTTTAGGTCATAAAAAGAATTTCCCCGACACCCAATTATTTTTGTTTAGTGGACCAAAAGCTACCGAATTCGAATCACAGACTTCCGATTCTATTCTTAATAGAACAATTAATGAATTTATGGCCATGTGGCCCTTAATTCTCCGCTATTTTTTCCTGCTTCACCATGACGCAATACAAGATACTATATCATGCATCATGTGGTGGGCTTTCCGCGTTCGCACAAGGCACTGATTTTGAAACCGGAGAGAACAATGGAGGATGCTAAGAAAACTGCAAAGACTGATTATAGGAACGTCTTTTCTTCTCGCTTTCTGTTATGTTGCGAAGGAAAGGAAACGCAGGACCAAGCTAATAAATATCGGCGGGCACCTCGGTGTGATCAGCTGTTCGTTTAGTGACAGAATGATGGAACTGTCAGTGCACGGTCAAAGTAAACCTGTAGATGGCAGCAGGGCTTTGAACCAGAATTTTTTTCCTATTGGTTCGTTCCGAACAGAAACGGAATTTTAACGTTTCCGGTTTTGGGTTCCACCATTAAATAGACGTTCCCGAACCGGTTAGAACAAAAAAATTTCGTTCCCGGAACGGTTAATTACGTTCCCTGTCAGCTGTTTAACAAATGGCTATAAAATTATGTCTCTGTCTCATCCAGCTTAAGCCAAATGTAGGCTAATTCTATTACAACCTTCATTAAATAAGACAAGAAATAATTCAAAACAATTATTATTTCAAATGTTGACGATTTGGATTCTCAGTATGTCTTCCCATCTACACAAACAGAAAAAGTGCCAAAAATGAAAGATAATTCGTTTAGTGTGTTACCAAAGGCTAGTCAGGCCCTATAGAGGGCTACCGCATGACGTCACCGCGCCGCGAGATTTTGTTAGGTGCCATATTGGAAGACCAAGTACACATCTATGCAAGTACATACATACATAAAACAAACTACACCTGAAATGTAGCCAGGGCCGGTTCTGCCCTAATCTGGACCCGGGTGCAACATCGCGCAACCCCCCCCCAAAAAAAACAGTCTAAATTAGGACAACCATCACATAACTATAACTATAAACATTTTAGATCAACTATTTTAACTAAATGGGCTATAATAAATAAGCCTGCAGGCAGCCACGGCGGGCTGCCTCAGAAAAGTAACCATTCAATGACACAACTGAAAGCCTGCAGCCACGGCGGGCTGCCTTAAAAAGTTAGTAACCATTTGTCCTACCTTAAAACTCGTTTTGCATTTTCTGCCTCCTTTTTTGTATTTTCGACCCTCCGTTTATTTTCTTTCCTTTTTTGAAAACCCGATTTGTGTCCAGACATTTTGTTCTGCTACCAACGAACTAACTCGTCAGGTCTCATCTCTCGAGCCCGCGATGATTCCCGTGGGAAGGGCAACAACTGATACATTTTTACAAACAGCCAATAGGGAGGTTGCAACGTTCAGGCTCTTCTTTGCTCAGACACTCAGTAATGCACTTACTCACTAGTAGTCCACCTTCCCGCTCTCTCCATTCAATCAGCGGACGTCACACAGGAAGTGAACCCCAGCGGGTCATAGAAACTTGCGCAGGAGAAGAATGACTTTTATTTGTAGGCTACAGAAACTTTGAGGAACGAAATAAAAACCGGTATTAACCGGTTACCATTATTTTTAATAAGCGTTTCTGTTCCGGAACATAAAAAATAATAAAGTTTCTGGTTTCGTTTCTGTTCCATGTGAAATAGAAAAAGTTCCCGGTTTTCGTTTTCGTTCCTTGAACCGGTTCAAAGCCCTGGATGGCAGTAATGCAACACTGGATGCCAGCTGCCGTAAAATGCGAAAGATGAAGGAAAAGATGATGACGAAGATAAGCGTGTGCATGTGCACACGGACTTCCTCGGTCTGCTTGACTATGCAAAGCGAGTGATTTCATGCATATTATTTGCTCAGGAATCCCCTCAAATTAAATAACTTCCCAGTCAAGGCCTGGGTTTTTTGGGGGGGGTTTTAGATATTACAGAAATAAACATATATATCACAATGACCACATTTCAGAGGGAACTACACTTCACCGATTTTATGAAATCGAAAGGCCGTCTAGTTTTAATTAGCCAGGTTTAATTTGACTAGTGTACTGTACGACACAGCTTTTGTTTCAGTATATGCTGCTGAGGGATCTGAACGCATTTACGTTTCAGTTACTATGATGTTTATTATGTTGAATGTTTTAAATCAACTGAAAATGGAATTCTACTCAGTCAGTGCTTATTTTTGCTGCATTGTATCGCGACACCATCGTATCCTAGTGAATTTGAAATTTGCACATGTTCACACCCATAATAGACAGCTGCAGGATTTTTTTTCCTCTGCAAATCAGGTATGTGGGTGGGAAAAGTCTTAGCAGTCTTTATGCATGTCTTTATAAAGGAGGCCTCGTGTACATTATTATGGCCTAAAGTTTGTGGACACCTGACCATTACACAAAACAGGTGCTTTTTGAACATTTTACTGCAGATTTAATCCCCCTTTGTTGTTACAGTAACCTCCTCCAGCCTTCTCGGAAGGCTTTCCACGAGATTCTGGGGCATGGCTAAGGGAATTTGCTCATTTCAGCCATAAGAGCATTTGTGAGGTTGGGCACTGATGTTGAGCAAGGAGGTGCACAGTCATGTTCCAATTCATCCCAAAGGTGTTGAATAGGGTTGACGTCAAGACTCAATTACCCCTTTTCCACCAAATCAGTTCCAGGGCTGGTTCGGGGCCAGTGCTGGTTCACAACTCGTTCAACTTGCGGGCCAGCTGAGAACCAGTTTGCTTTTCCATAGCTCGCGGTGCTAAAAGAAGCCACGTCATTACGTCGCTGTATACGTCAGTTACGTCGCTACGTTTGCTTAAACCTTGGCGCGAATATCGAAGCAAAAACAAGGCGGAAGAAGCAGCAGCAACAACAACAACAACAATAATAATAATAATAATAATAATAATAATAATAAATGACTTCGCGTTTGTACAGCTGCTGCTTCTCAGCGCTTAAAAATGGCGATCTTTCGCGGTCTTGTTATTGTTGTTGGTCTTAACAACCCCGCCCCCCCCCCCGCTGACGTAAGTGGTTCTTTCCTCTGGCCCAGCAGAGAGTTGGTGCTAGCCTGGAACCGGTTTTTCTGGCCCCAGAGCCAGTTCTTTGTCAGTGGAAACAGAAAACCCGGTTCCAAACTAAGCACTGGCCCCGAACCAGCCCTGGAACTGCTTTGGTGGAAAAGGGGCAAATGCAAGCCACTAGAGTTCTTCCACACGAACCTCAGCAAACACTGTCTCAGAGGAGTTTGTGCACTCCGTCATACTGGAACAGGTTTGGGCCTCTTAGTTCCAGTGAAGAGAAACTAAGGCTACAGCGTACAAAATATATCCTACACAATTTTGTGCTTCCAACTTTATGGCAACAGTTTGGGGAAGACCTACATACGGGTGTGATGGTCAGGGGTCCACAAACATTTGACCGAATAGTATAGTCCAGAGAGATGCAATAAAAAAAAATACAGTGGGGCAAAAAAGTATTTAGTCAGCCACCAATTGTGCAAGTTCTCCCACTTAAAAAGAGGAGAGAGGCCTGTAATTTTCATCATAGGTATACTTAAACTATGAGAGACAGAATGGGGGGAAAGAATCCAGGAAATCACATTGCAGGATTTTTAATGAATTAATTGGTAAATTCCTCGGTAAAATAAGTATTTGGTCACCTACAAACAAGCAAGATTTCTGGCTCTCACAGGCCTGTAACTTCTTCTTTAAGAGGCTCCTCTGTCCTCCACTCGTTACCTGGATTAATGGCACCTGTTTGAACTCGTTATCAGTATAAAAGACACCTGTCCACAACCTCAAACAGTCACACTCCAAACTCCACTATGGCCAAGACCAAAGAGCTGTCAAAGGACACCAGAAACAAACTTGTAGACCTGCACCAGGCTGGGAAGACTGAATCTGCAATAGGTAAGCAGCTTGGTGTGAAGAAATCAACTGTGGGAGCAATTATTAGAAAATGGAAGACATACAAGACCACTGATAATCTCCCTCGATCTGGGGCTCCATGCAAGATCTCACCCCGTGGGGTCAAAATGATCACAAGAACGGTGAGCAAAAATCCCAGAACCATACGGGGGGGACCTAGTGAATGACCTGCAGAGAGCTGGGACCAAAGCAACAAAGGCTACCATCAGTAACACACTACGCCGCCAGGGACTCAAATCCTGCAGTGCCAGACGTGTCCCCCTGCTTAAGCCAGTACATGTCCAGGCCCGTCTGAAGTTTGCTGGAGAGCATTTGGATGATCCAAAAGAGGATTGCGAGAATGTCATATGGTCAGATGAAACCAAAATAGAACTTTTTGGTAAAAACTTGTCGTGTTTGGAGGAGAAAGAATGCTGAGTTGCATCCAAAGAACACCATACCTACTGTGAAGCATGGGGGTGGAAACATCATGCTTTGGGGCTGTTTTTTCTGCAAAGGGACCAGGACGACTGATCCATGTAAAGGAAAGAATGAATGGGGCCATGTATCGTGAGATTTTGAGTGAAAACCTCCTTCCATCAGCAAGGGCATTGAAGATGAAACGTGGCTGGGTCTTTCAGCATGACAATGATCCCAAACACACCGCCCGGGCAACGGAGGAGTGACTTCGTAAGAAGCATTTCAAGGTCCTGGAGTGGCCTAGCCAGTCTCCAGATCTCAACCCCATAGAAAATCTTTGGAGGG
Source organism: Neoarius graeffei (assembly GCF_027579695.1). Lineage (NCBI taxonomy): Eukaryota > Metazoa > Chordata > Actinopteri > Siluriformes > Ariidae > Neoarius > Neoarius graeffei. The sequence continues at coordinate 14,153,994 of NC_083593.1, read as the reverse complement.
AGTTGAAAGTCCGTGTTGCCCAGCGACAGCCCCAAAACATCACTGCTCTAGAGGAGATCTGCATGGAGGAATGGGCCAAAATACCAGCAACAGTGTGTGAAAACCTTGTGAAGACTTACAGAAAACGTTTGACCTCTGTCATTGCCAACAAAGGGTATATAACAAAATCAGAAATCAGACAATGTGATTTTCTGGATTTTTTTTCTCATTCTGTCTCTCATAGTTGAAGTGTACCTATGATGAAAATTACAGGCCTCTCTCATCTTTTTAAGTGGGAGAACTTGCACAATTGGTGACTGACTAAATACTTTTTTGCCCCACTGTAAATAAATAAAAATCAGCCAACAGTCTCACCTCGTGGCCGTACTTCTCTCTGTAGCGCCGTGCAGCTTCATGTCTCCAGAGTTTCAGGCACACGATAGCTCCTATCAGATACACCAGCATGCCCACGAAGAGAAAAATGATAGCTGCTGTTTGCCCAGCTTCAGTGCGACAGAAAGCTGCATTAATGCCATTGTTGAAAATGGGGTAATAGCACAGTCCGGCTCGTGTTGTGTCCCTTACATACACAATACCAGCAGCCATGTAAAGTATAGCAAGAGCCAGGTTGATTGCAAATTCTGTAAGAGGCCACCAGTTGGAGTCTAAAAGGATAGTACGGTAGTACATGGACATGCCCAACACAAGTATGATCACAGTCACTATCCATGCCAGACCTGCCACAACAAGAATAAAAGGTGTTTTGGGCCCCGTGTAATAAGTGTCCCCATACATGCCATACACACCACCATATCCACCGTACATTTGGGGCTGTGAGTAACCAAACATATTATACCACTCGTTGTCTTTGTGAATGTATGCACAGACGCAAGCGAAAACGGCTGCCCCTAAAAGCAACTCAATGCAACCAAGAATCCTTAGCAGCCCTGGCCAGGACTTCATGTAGGCATAACGCTGGTGGTATTCCTCAACTCTTTCGCTGTAGCTCAGAGTCGTGTGTGCAGTGCGACCATCCATCGACTCTGGATGAAGCATAGCTTCACGCTCAATGCGGGAATGGTAGCTGCCTCCAGAGCCCCCAAACTTATCATGATATGACTCTGAGACTGAGGGCGAATGAGGAGGAGAGCACCTAATGCCCTTTGTGGTGGTGTTCAAAGTACTGGATACAGGCACCGAGCTATTGCTGCTTTTGTTGCTCCCACGAAAGAAGTTCTTCCACGAGTCAGGAATAAAGCGGTGGACAGGCTTGAGGTCAACTGATGGATTCTCGCAGTTTTCGCTGTCACTAGGGTTAAACTCTGGTCCAATCGGTGGTTCGTCAGGGAGAGGAGGAGGCGGCAGAGGGTCCAAGCTCAGAGCCAAATCCGATTTCTGATGTTGCAAACTAGAGAGGCCGTTACTCCTCTGTAACAAGCCTGGAGGGACATCCTTATCACGAGACGCATTTTGAGCATGCCCAAAGAGGCCAGAAGAACCACCACTAGAGGACATCGGAAACACAGTCTGACCTACACAGACATTAAAAAAAAGCTAAGTGAACAAAAAAAATGATACAAAAGGCCTGAGTAATATTACATGAAAAATATAAACTACAAAAGAAAGATGCTGAAGTTTACAGTTAAAAGGTTTCTTAATTCATTTTACTGCCATGTTCCTCTACCCAGTTTGAGTTTTACACTGACATCACGTATAAATCCCATGTACAAATGCAAATGAGGAAAATACCACCCGTTTTACTCCAGCTACAGAGATTTAAAGGAGAACTGAAGTCATGTTTAAACTTGCTTTATTTCTTAATTAACGTGTTCTTCAATTACGTTTTTGGTTTTAATAACTTTATATCGTGACTCGTATTGGTAACTAATTGCAATTAAATATTATACTTATCGGCCTATTCGGTTTTTAGCCATGTTGAATTTAGTTCTTTTGGTCCATGGCAGGCGTCGCTTATCCGCGCGATCTTCACGAGACTTCGAAACATGAAGTGTCAGCGAGGTGTCAGTGCCGCCATTTTGAAAACTGTTTTCCAAACGAAGTATTGCACAAAAACGAGTTTAAATGACGATTACTGCCTACTTTTTTTCAAACTTTCCTGACTGCTATCAGAACAAACAAAACTTCCGGCTTGATTACGTCAGCATTCGAAAGAGGGCGCGCGCGTCTTTTGACAACGTTGGCAGATGTCGGTTGCTTTGATTTCTGCTGTACGTTTTACTTCCGTCCTACGATGTCTCGCACAGGTCTCAACGAATCTCGTTTACAGCCATTGCTTTGACATATGGACTGATATATTACAGTAGCCTGGCAAGCCAGACTAAATGTGAATATTTAGTCTGGCCTCGATCCGTAGACATTTCCGAAGGGGGTGGGAGGAACAAACCGCTGTCTTTCAAACTGTCTGTGTGCGTATAGGCCAACACTCTGACCAATCAGCGCAACAGTGACTGTGACGTAGTCAGAGCGACAGAAAGCAGTGGTGGAGGGCTTGAAATAAATAATTTTTCAAAATGCGTATTAATTAATAAACAGGTTCTAGATATTAAGAAGTTTGGAGATAATGACCACAAGTTTGGAGTCTGTACCACATACACTCATTTTTTTTCCAAGTGTTTTTCAAGGGTTTGCTTAAACTGTTTTTGAGAGTTTTTATTTAGTGGTGTTTGGTGAAATAATTTCCCTTAAATTTAAAATAACGGGAAAATAAGAAACAATCAAAAAGTAATGTTTCAAAGCTGTTTATTAATTCTTCGTACTGCACAAACTAGCCCCATCCTTTTGGCTACGAGCGGAGCCAGCTGGTAGATCAGACTTTTGCCATAGCCGGTCGGCAAAACAGTGAAAACGTCCTTCTTGAAAAGGAATGAGCGGAGAGCCTCTTCCTGCTCATGTTTCAACGAAAACTCCAAGTCTAATTCTTCTAAAACTGATTCCAAAGCGGAGTCAAACGCGCGCTGTTCACTAGCCGTAGCCATCTTTCCTGTTGCGCTTTCTCCAGCGTCGCACAGCTTTGTCGTCACTCCTGCAAAAGCCCGCCCAAAGAATCCAAACAAAAACCTTGCGTTGTGATTGGCGGGCACGATTTGATGCCCGGGGTGTTTTTGTTCATATGGTGCGAGGCTAGACCCATTCGCTAGGCAAAAATATTTTTGGCCACTAGGCGGGCGGGTCTAGTTTACTAGGCTAATATTACAGAGCATATTTCATACACTCATAACTTGCTATAGCAGCGACAAAATAGCTATCAAAAATGCATTCCTATATTTAATAAAATGAGAAATAGAATTTTGATTAAAAAAAAAAATACATGCCTTCAGTTCTCCTTTAAGCGGTTTAATTTTTGCTCACTCAGCCTCATTTCCCAACTGCATTTCTGGCATTTTGTATTCACATTTTCACCACAGTATGTACCACACATGCTCATGTTGAGCAGTTCGATCACATTTTTTAAACCCACAAGAGAAAACAAAAATGAACAAGGAGGCTGGACTGTATCAAGAAAACTGCCATCTTCATCAGTCACACCAAATTGATACGCTTAGTAACGTAAAAAGAAGGCCTTTGGTTAATTAGCTTGTAAACATCACACTGACAGGTTTTAAAGAAAGGTAAGCATGCAACACTGGCCTTTTTTTTTCCCCCCATTTCAGATTGTCAACATGCCACATTGTTACTATTAATTCCCGGATAAGTAATATGCTCTTATTTGAAGAGGTGTAATAAAAATCTATTTTAAAGCATGTTTTACACATCCCCAGACAAGAAGCTGCAGCGTTCTCCGAATTCAAAGTCCACAAAGTGGTAGACAATGGTTTATTAATCAAAGAAAGCAGCCCAGGATACCAGGGGGAAAAAAAAAAGAAAAGACAGGTTACAGAGTGGCGGTGAAGTCTAATACGGCCTTCAGAAGCGCCTCAAACTGTGACCATGTTGATGGAACGTTGGAAAAACTCTTTAGAAGGTAGTTCCTCTATTGACTAACATGGACTTCATGTTTCCTTGGTTTTATAATCACTTGGTTCATTTGCAAGTAAAACACATATGCAGTTCCGAAAAGTCAGATCGCTGCAGGATAAGATAACCTAGTCAGGGAAATAAAACACTAAATGAAATACATCCTACATATATAAATGTCCAGAGAAATGTAATCAGTATTAGCGAATGAGATCTCAGGACCAGCAGTAAGACAATACCGGAGAGCAAGCTGTTCATGTGGACGGATCGTCAAGCTGTGTAACATGAACACGGCTCTGATACTACTGTAACCAAACCCTGTGGTTCACTTGCAGAGAAAAAAAACGGCAGTGAGCCGGAGCACGGCTTGAATGTAGAAGAAAAGGGAATTCTTCCCGTGCACCAAAGTAGAGAAGAAGTGCATTCAAGTTATTCTGGATTTAATATTCTAAAGTATTTACTTAGCTGTGACAGTTGTAAGAGTTTATTGATTTTTTATAATGCACTTATTCTGGTCCAATTTGCCTGTTGTAATACAACAAACAGAATATAATATACATCATCTCATTATCTCTAGCCGCTTTATCCTGTTCTACAGGGTCGCAGGCAAGCTGGAGCCTATCCCAGCTGACTACGGGCGAAAGGCGGGGTACACCCTGGACAAGTCGCCAGGTCATCACAGGGCTGACACATAGACACAGACAACCATTCACACTCACATTCACACCTACGGTCAATTTAGAGTCACCAGTTAACCTAACCTGCATGTCTTTGGACTGTGGGGGAAACCGGAGCACCCGGAGGAAACCCACGTGGACACGGGGAGAACATGCAAACTCCACACAGAAAGGCCCTCGCCGGCCACGGGGCTCGAACCTGGAACCTTCTTGCTGTGAGGCGACAGCGCTAACCACTACACCACCGTGCTGCCCTGTATAAAAATAAAAAGAATACCTCTTAACCTCTCTCACACACACTTATTTCTGGACAAACCTTACCTTGCCATTAATTAATTAAAAACACAGAGACCTGTAGGGACAAAAACAAAACAGTTATAAATGTATTGATCTATCTTTTAAACTTCCTGCCAGCAAATAAACAAAAATGCATGCTCAAGATAGAATAAAGATAGAATTCATTACAAATAAAATCCTAATGACAGATCAGATGGCATGTATAATGAGGGAAGGTAAGACAGCATGCCTACATTTTATCCCTGGGGTCAGTATGAAAGGTCCATTTGCTCCTGGAATTTAGAAACACAGGCCACACTGTTAATGATATACAACGCCGATTCCAAAAAAGTTGGGACAAAGTACAAATTGTAAATAAAAATGGAATGCAATCATTTACAAATCTCAAAAACTGATATTGTATTCACAATAGAACATGGACGACATATCAAAATGTCGAAAGTGAGACATTTTGAACTTTCATGACAGCAACACATCTCAAAAAAGTTGGGACAGGGGCAATAAGAGGCTGGAAAAGTTAAAAGGTACAAAAAAGGAACAGCTGGAGGACCAAATTGCAACTCATTAGGTCAATTGGCAATAGGTCATTAACATGACTGGGTATAAAAAGAGCAGCGGAGTGGAGTGGCAGCGGGTCTCGGAAGTAAAGATGGGAAGAGGATCACCAATCCCCCTAATTCTGCGCCGACAAATAGTGGAGCAATATCAGAAAGGAGTTCGACAGTGTAAAATTGCAAAGAGTTTGAACATATCATCATCTACAGTGCATAATATCATCAAAAGATTCAGAGAATCTGGAAGAATCTCTGTGCGTAAGGGTCAAGGCCGGAAAACCATACCGGGTGCCCGTGATCTTCGGGCCCTTAGACGGCACTGCATCACATACAGGCATGCTTCTGTATTGGAAATCACAAAATGGGCTCAGGAATATTTCCAGAGAACATTATCTGTGAACACAATTCATCTGTGCCATCCGCCGTTGCCAGCTAAAACTTTATGGTTCAAAGAAGAAGCCGCATCTAAACATGATCCAGAAGCGCAGACGTCTTCTCTGGGCCAAGGCTCATTTAAAATGGACTGTGGCAAAGTGGAAAACTGTTCTGTGGTCAGACGAATCAAAATTTGAAGTTCTTTATGGAAATCAGGGATGCTGTGTCATTCGGACTAAAGAGGAGAAGGACGACCCAAGTTGTTATCAGCGCTCAGTTCAGAAGCCTGCATCTCTGATGGTATGGGGTTGCATTAGTGCGTGTGGCATGGGCAGCTTACACATCTGGAAAGACACCATCAATGCTGAAAGGTATATCCAGGTTCTAGAGCAACATATGCTCCCATCCAGACGACGTCTCTTTCAGGGAAGACCTTGCATTTTCCAACATGACAATACCAAACCACATACTGCATCAATTACAGCATCATGGCTGCGTAGAAGAAGGGTCCGGGTACTGAACTGGCCAGCCTGCAGTCCAGATCTTTCACCCATAGAAAACATTTGGCGCATCATAAAACGGAAGATACGACAAAAAAGACCTAAGACAGTTGAGCAACTAGAATCCTACATTAGACAAGAATGGGTTAACATTCCTATCCCTAAACTTGAGCAACTTGTCTCCTCAGTCCCCAGACGTTTACAGACTGTTGTAAAGAGAAAAGGGGATGTCTCACAGTGGGAAACATGGCCTTGTCCCAACTTTTTTGAGGTGTGTTGTTGTCATGAAATTTAAAATCACCTAATTTTTCTCTTTAAATGATACATTTTCTCAGTTTAAACATTTGATATGTCATCTATGTTCTATTCTGAATAAAATATGGAATTTTGAAACTTCCACATCATTGCATTCCGTTTTTATTTACAGTTTGTACTTTGTCCCAACTTTTTTGGAATCGGGGTTGTAAAAAGCAAAGGCGAGCACACAGAATCATAACTAAATAATTAATGCCAATATAAATGGCAATATAAATGCCAATATAAATGCCAGTATAAGCCCATGTCCCTGTATGAATAAATGAATAAATAAGCCCAGACCCGTTAGCACACACAGAGTGATCATGCAGCGCGCGCCATCATAGACAGGTTAGCAGGTAGCAGTGTCGGCTAAAAGCGACCCTTTTCCTTTCTCTCACTTTAAAACAGACAGCAGAGCCACAGAAAGTGTGGCTTAAATTCGCACCGTTAAGCACAATAAGAAACGAAACGTAAACTCTCCTACCTCGCTGCTCTCCAGCCAAATTTCCGCACTCTTCACCACCTCGCCAAAAACATTTTCCCTCAGCCCAAGAGTTTGGAAACTAATACCACGTGACCAGCCAATCCCTGGCGTGACGTCACATAGTGAAACCTGACGCTCCATCAAAAGCAGGAAAAAGCGGCGAGGTTATAAATCCTTACAGCGTGGAATAGTGTTGAAGCATACTGTTCTAGTAAAGTAGAGCGCTATTTAACCCACAGGTAATGATCATGAGGCTTGTGACTGACTACACGAGTCTGTTTCAGGTGTCTGGAGAAGTCATGAGGTTTTGAAAGCTTTAGACAGGTTACATGTGATTTATACAGGGTGCATTTGCTTTATACAGGTTACATGTGATTTATACACATTGCATGTGATTTATACAGGTTACATGTGATTTATACACATTACATGTGATTTATACAGGTTACATGTGCTTTATACAGGTTACATGTGATTTATACACATTACATGTGATTTATACAGGTTACATGTGATTTTATACACATTACATGTGATTTATACAGGGTACATATGATTTATATACATTACATGTGATTTATACAGGTTACATGTGATTTATACACATTACATGTGATTTATACAGGTTACATGTGATTTATACACATTACATGTGATTTATACAGGTTACATGTGATTTATACAGGGTACATACGATTTATATACATTACATGTGATTTATACAGGGTACATTTGCTTTATACAGGTTGCATATGATTTATACAGGTTCCATGTGATTTATACAGGTTCCATATGATTTATACACATTACATGTGATTTATACAGGTTGCATGTGATTTATACAGGGTACATTTGCTTTATACAGGTTATATATGATTTATACAGGTTACATGTGATTTATACAGGTTACATATGATTTATACACATTACATTTGCTTTATACAGGTTCCATATGATTTATACACATTACATGTGATTTATACACATTACATGTGATTTATACAGGGTACATTTGCTTTATACAGGTTACATGTGATTACAGGTTCCATATGATTTATACACATTACATGTGATTTATACAGGCTACATTTCCTTTATAGAGGTTACATGTAATTTATACAGGTAACATATGATTTATACACATTACATGTGATTTATACAGGGTGCATTTGCTTTATACAGGTTACATGTGATTTATACACATTGCATGTGATTTATACAGGTTACATGTGATTTATACACATTACATGTGATTTATACAGGTTACATGTGCTTTATACAGGTTACATGTGATTTATACACATTACATGTGATTTATACAGGTTACATGTGATTTTATACACATTACATGTGATTTATACAGGGTACATATGATTTATATACATTACATGTGATTTATACAGGTTACATGTGATTTATACACATTACATGTGATTTATACAGGTTATATGTGATTTTATACACATTACATGTGATTTATACAGGGTGCATTTGCTTTATGCAGGTTACATGTGATTTATACACATTACATGTGATTTATACAGGTTACATGTGATTTATACAGGGTACATATGATTTATATACATTACATGTGATTTATACAGGGTACATTTGCTTTATACAGGTTGCATATGATTTATACAGGTTCCATGTGATTTATACAGGTTCCATATGATTTATACACATTACATGTGATTTATACAGGTTGCATGTGATTTATACAGGGTACATTTGCTTTATACAGGTTATATATGATTTATACAGGTTACATGTGATTTATACAGGTTACATATGATTTATACACATTACATTTGCTTTATACAGGTTCCATATGATTTATACACATTACATGTGATTTATACACATTACATGTGATTTATACAGGGTACATTTGCTTTATACAGGTTACATGTGATTACAGGTTCCATATGATTTATACACATTACATGTGATTTATACAGGCTACATTTCCTTTATAGAGGTTACATGTAATTTATACAGGTAACATATGATTTATACACATTACATGTGATTTATACAGGGTACATTTGCTTGATAGAGGTTACATATGATTTATACTGATTACATGTGATTTATACAGGTTACATTTGCTTTATAGAGCTTACATCTGAATTATACAGGTTACATTTGATTTATACATTTTACATCTGATTTATACAGATTACATGTGATTAACATAGGCTACATGTGATTAACACAGGTTACAAGTGCTTTATAGAGGTTACATATGATTTATACAGATGACGTGATTTTATACAGGTTACATTCGCTTTATAGAGGTCACATGTGATTTATACATGTTAAATGTGATTTATACATGTTACATGTGATTTATACCAGTTACATTCGCTTGATAGAGGTCACATGTCATTTATACATGTTAAATGTGATTTATACATGTTACATGTGATTTATACCAGTTACATTTGCTTTATAGAGGTTACATGTGATTTATACATGTTAAATGTGATTTATACATGTTACATGTGATTTATACAGGTTACATTTGCTTTATAGTGGTTACATGTCATTTATATGTTACATATGATTTATACAGGTTACATGTCATTTATACAGGTTATATATGATTTATACAGATTACCTGTGATTAACACAGGTTACATGTTATTTATACAGGCTACATGTGATTAACACAGGTTACAAGTGCTTTATAGAAGTTACATATGATTTATACAGATGACGTGATTTTATACAGGTTACATTCGCTTTATAGAGGTTACATGTGATTTATACATGTTAAATGTGATTTATACATGTTACATGTGATTTATACAGGTTACATTTGCTTTATAGAGGTTACATGTCATTTATACATTACATATGATTTATACAGGTTAAATGTCATTTATACAGGTTATATATGATTTATACAGATAACCTGTGATTAACACAGGTTACATGCTATTTATACAGGCTACATGTGATTAACACAGGTTACAAGTGCTTTATAGAGGTTACATATGATTTATACAGATGACGTGATTTTATACAGGTTACATTCGCTTTATAGAGGTTACATGTGATTTATACATGTTAAATGTGATTTATACATGTTACATGTGATTTATACAGGTTACATTTGCTTTATAGAGGTTACATATTATTTATACAGATTACATGTGATTTATACATGTTATATGTAATTTATACAGGTTATATACAGATTACCTGTGATTAACACAGGTTACATGTGATTTATACAGGCTACATGTGCTTTACAGACATTACATGTGCTTTATAGAGGTTGCATATGATTTATACAGATTACATATGATTTATACACATTACATGTGATTTATACAGGTTACATATGATTTATTCACATTGCATGTGATTTATACAGGTTACATGTGATTTATACAGGGCACATGTGATTTATACAGGTTACATGTTATTTATACAGGGCACATGTTATTTATACAGGGCACATGTTATTTATACAGATTACATGTTATTTATACAGGGCACATGTGATTTATTCACATTACATGTGATTTATACAGGGTACATGTGATTTATAAATGTTACATCTGATTTATACAGGTTACATATGATTTATACACGTTAAATATGATGCATACAGGTTACATGTGATTTATACATGGTAAATGTGATTTATACATGTTACATGTGATTTATAAAGGTTACATTTGCTTTATAGAGGTTATATATGATTTATACAGATTACCTGTGATTAACAGGTTACATGTGATTTATACAGGCTACATGTCTTTTACAGAGGTTGCATTTGCTTTATAGGGGTTACATATGATTTATACAGATTACATGTGATTTATACAGGTTCCATTTGATTTATACAGATTACATGTGATTAGCACAGGTTACATGTGATTTATACAAGTTACATGTTATTTATACAGGGTACATGTGCTTCATAGAGGTTACATGTGATTTATACAGACTAAGTGTGACGTATAAATGTTATGTGTGATTTATAGAGGTTACATATGATTTATACAGATTACATGTGATTTATAGAGGTTATATGTGATTTATACACATTACATATGATTTATACAGGTTTCATGTGATTTATACACGTTACATGTAACGTATACAGGTTACATGTGAACATTTTGAGTGCACTTTGTACAGTCAAGAACTGAAAGAACCTCTTAAATAAAATAAAAAAAAGTAAATAAAGCTTGTGGCAATACAATTATATTGAACTGTTCTTGATCAACTGTTCGTGAATCAGACTATATATTTCACATTGAGAATCATTAACAGATCTTTTCCAAACTAATATTGCAGTTTCACAGCTCAAGGGTCTCTGGTTTAATCACACTATAATAAGTTATGTCAATTTATCTGTATAGCATTTTTAGCTGCATTGTGGCAAAGCACCTTTACAGAAAAATAAAGAATTTAAACATATGAACTGACACATTTATCTGTAATAAATTTATTTATCACTAATGAGCAAGCCCGAGGTGACAGTGGCATGGAAAAACTCCCTGAGACAACTTGAGGAAGAAACCTTGAGAAGAACCAGACTCAAAAGGGAACCCATCCTCATTTGGGTGATAACAGATAGTGTGATTATAAATAACTTGCTTCTATAAGTGTGCCCTATATGGTTAAAAAGTGCAGTTGTGTAACCAGGAAATTCATTATAGTTTTAACATGAAGTTTGTTTTGTTGAAGTTATTAACTGTTCATTGATGGAGACTTGAGTGCAAAACTGCTCATGACAACTGCAGTCCTAATGTTATCATTTGGCTATGATGGCAATTGTAGCCATAAGCCATCGTAGCAAAACTGTAACTTTCCAGAGCCATCTTCTAAGCGTATCTTTAGACTGTCCATATGGGGCCATCCTCCACAGGAGCAATATGATGAGAACTCCAGCCAGAAGTTGGGCATCAGTATGGATCAGGCAGGTCATTACTGTCTGTGCATGCTCCCCCTATGTCCCTGTGGGTTTCTTCTGGATTTTCAGATGTCCTCTCACCTCCCATAAACATGTCAGTAGGTGGACTGAATGCTGAATATGTGTGCATGGTACCCTGTGATGGATTTTATATCCACTGTATACCAGATTTATGTTATCATAATAACCACAGCTGCAGTTTTACAGTGTGCCTGCAGTTTTAATGCTACATCTCAGGACGTAAAAAGAGCTTAGCTTTCAGTCAGAGCATCTGGTTTTCAATGGAAATGAAAATTTCTGTTATAATTTTTTATTCATGATTTATATTTAAGTAGTAACACCTCGAAGACCAAGGAGCTGGTCATTGACTTTGGAAGGTCCAGACCAAGGTCACGACCAGTTCTGATCGAGGGAGTCGAGGTGGAGGTTGTGGATTCCTACAAGTACCTCGGGCTGTGGCTGGACAGCAAGCTGGACTGGACTTGCAACACCAAACACTTATACAGGAAGGGACAGAGCAGGCTGTACTTCCTTAGGAGGCTGCGGTCCTTTAACATCTGCAGGAAACTCCTGTGGATGTTCTATCAGGTGGGGTTTACATTAGACCGTATCATCGGATCATCAGATTAACGTTTTTAAAAACGATTCGCGTGCACACAGCAACGCCAATACACGGATACGCTAATCACATGACTAATTAGACGGCACGTAAGTTGAAATGTGTAAATGTGTAATGTAATTTCTCCTCAGCAGCTCGGCTCCGCAGGCATCCTGCGCTCCAAATCACTCCGCCCTGAACAGCGAGTGCCCTCTGGAGGGTGCGCACTCCGGCCCTGCGCAGCTCACAGAGCATGCAAGTGAAGCGCACGAGCAGTGATTCGGGACTGAGCCGCTGTGTGTGTGATCCCAGTGCATATCGGGCATGTGCAAGTCACTCACCACTTGCAAGTGGAAGGATGGCAAGCCTAAAGACAATCATAACTACACAATGGGCAGTATTTGCATCAGTATTTGCATCAGTATTTTCATACTTTTATACTCTTTAATGAAAGGTGATACAAGGCGGAAGTCCACGCCGTTTTTCAGCAGTCGCGTCACATGACCAACGCCAGCGAATCAGGAAGGTGGATGTCACAGTGACGTTGTCCAATGACGACGTCAGCTAGAGCTCAGCACAGCGTATCCGCGTATCCTCAATGTTTACACAGCACCGGACCAGACACAAACTGGATTGAATACGTGGGCCCTGGCGGATTCCCGTTTCCTGGCGTTTTAATGTGAACGGAAAACGAGACAGATACGGTCTAATATAAACTTGGCCTCAGTCTGTGGTCGCCAGTGTCCTGTTTTACACCGTGGTGTGCTGGGGGGGGCAGCACATCCAAGAAGGACACATCCAGGCTGGACACACTGATCAGGCGGGCCGGCTCTGTGGTCGGCATGAAACTGGACTCTCTGGTGACGGTGGCAGAGAAGAGGTCTATGGACAAACTATTGAACATCATGGATGATGCCAGTCACCCTCTGCACACCGTCATCAACAACCAGAGGAGCCTGTTCAGTGACAGAATGCTCCTTCCCAAGTGCAGGATGAACAGACTTAAAAACTCCTTTGTCCCTCACGCCATCAGACTGTACAACTCCTCTCTGGGGGGGAGGAGGGGTAACAGGAAGACAGAGGATGGGAAGGAGCAGTAGCCTAGCCTAACAATAAGCAATACCGGACAATGTGCAATATAAAGTGCAATATCTCTCCTACCGCCGCCCTCCCCCCATTCTCCCCACCTTCTCCCCCCTTCCTCTCTTCCCCATATCTTATTCTTTTTATATATTTGTATATGTAAATACTTAATTTATTTTAATTTATCTAGAAGTTTTCTCTATTTCTTTTCTCTGTTTATCTGTAATGATGCTGCTGGAATCTTAATTTCCCTGAAGGAACCTGCCCAAAGGGATCAATAAAGTTTTATCTAATCTAATCTAATCTAATCTAATCTAATCTAATCTAATCTAGTATTATGGATTATCTGGTTAAATTGAGGATGGCACAATGGTGCAGCAGGTAGCGCTCTTGCCTTACAGCTGTCACAACACTGCCTGGGTAATATTTTTCAAGTCCTTTCTGTGTTTGTGTGGGTTTCCACCAGATTCTCCTCCCTTACATTACATTACAGACATTTAGCAGACACTTATCCGGAGCGAAGCACAATATACCCAGAGCAGCCTGGGGAGCAGTTGCGGGTTAGGTGCTTTGCTCAAGGGCACTTCAGCCATTCCTGCTGGTCCAGGGAATCGAATCAGCGATCTTTTGGTCCCAAAACTGCTGGCAGGTTGATTGGCAACTCTAAATTGCCCTAGGTGTGTGTGTGTGTGTGTGTGTGTGTGTGTGTATACATGGTACTGGGATGTACTGGCATTCCATTCCTGCATCATGCCCACTGTTCTCGAAAACCAGCCTGGCCCTGAGCATAATAAAGCCGTTTCTTTCTGGGGATACACAGGGGTGCAGAGTGTGAGTCATAGAGTCATAGACTGAAGGTGAATGTGTGAGGGTGAATGTATCTTATTATTAAAAAGGATCTGTGTGGTGAATTTTCCTCTTGCTAATCACTGGGCATAAGAATTAACACTGGTTAACACTGGTTATTCATACGGGCGGCACGGTGGTGTAGTGGTTAGCACTGTCGCCTCACAGCAAGAAGGTCCCGGGTTCGAGCCCCGTGGCCGGCGAGGGCCTTTCTGTGTGGAGTTTGCATGTTCTCCCGTGTCCGCGTGGGTTTCCTCCGGGTGCTCCGGTTTCCCCCACAGTCCAAAGACATGCAGGTTAGGTTAACTGGTGACTCTAAATTGACTGTAGGTGTGAATGTGAGTGTGAATGGTTGTCTGTGTCTATGTGTCAGCCCTGTGATGACCTGGCGACTTGTCCAGGGTGTACCCCGCCTTTCACCCGTAGTCAGCTGGGATAGGCTCCAGCTTGCCTGCGACCCTGTAGAACAGGATAAAGTGGCTAGAGATAATGAGATGAGATGAGATGAGATGAGAAGTCACATACACGTAACCTGGACAGTCTAAACTGGAAGTTTCATGGTTTTACTTCATTCTCTGATTTCTGTAGACAAAACATTGGGTTGGAGAACATTCTTTTCTAATCTTTCCTGTTTTTCATTCTGGACTTTCTGCACCATATCTGCATCATGTTTCTTTTGCTACCTTTGGTGATGGCTCAAGGTCATCAGTGTCTTTTCTCAACCCAGTGCACTTTATTGTTATTTCACTCTTAGTGGCAATGAGCTTGGAATTAATTTGGTCATTATTTTCCTGCCTTCATATAAATGTACTAAACAGTGCTTTCTGGCATTCTTAAAGCGCCATTCCACCATTGGATGTATTCTTTGGCATAAAATACAATATATTTTATGACAACATGACTAGACAGAGAAATCTTTTAGCTTCAAAATGATATATCAAACATAATTTTTGACAACGACAAGTATATTAATTTTGCAACCAAAATCACCTACCCTTTTAATTTCCGCGCGGTAGTGAAACGTGATGTCATCGGCAGGTTCCCCTTCTTGTGTACCACGTGTCGGTCTATTTTTAGACCAGGAAACCCCCGAAGTGAGAGAGTCATTTCTCCTCGTATATGGGGGCCAAAAAAATTGCGAAAAATTTTGAGTTAATCTTTCAGTTAGCTAGATTTATTGGTATTAGCTAGATTTATTGGTATTATTTTTATCGCGTTCTATCCGCCATTGCTGATAATATGTGCCACGTCACACGTCACGTGGTACACAAGAAGGGGAACCTGCTGATGACATCATGCACGGAAATTAAAAGGGTAGGTGACTTTGGTCGCAAAATTAATATACTTGTCGTTGTCAAAAAATTATGTTTGATATATCATTTTGAAGCTAAAAGATTTCTCTGTCTAGTCATGTTGTCATAAAATATATTGTATTTTATGCCAAAGAATACATCCAATGGTGGAATGGCACTTTAAGATTTTCGGCTTCCAATCATTAGTGCAGAGTGGAAATTGAGGCATTTCCACTGCCTATGCTTTTACGAAATGTTCTAAAGATCTCAGCCTGTAGGCTGCACATACAGTCCCAGTCAAAAGTTTGAACACACCTTCTAATTCAATGGTTTTCCTTTATTTTCATTAATTTAAAAAAATACACGTCATGTCTTAAAGTAATGATGGTTGTCTTTTCTCTTTACTTAGTTGAGCAGTTCTTAATATAATATGGATTACTACAGTTGTGAAATAGGGCTATTTACTGTATGTTTATTATTTACTATTTACTGTTTGATCTCAAACGCATTAAGAAGGCAAGAAATTGCACGAATTAACTTTTGACGAGGCACGTGTTGATTGAAAAGCATCCCAGGTGACGACCTCATGAAGCTGGTTAAGATAATGCCAATAGTGTGCAAAGCGCCATCAAGGTAAATGCTGGCTACTTTGAAGAATCTAAAATATGAAACATACTTTTTTTGTTTGCCACATAATTCTATACATGTTCCATATGTTATTTCGTAGCTTTGATGTCTTCAGTATGGTTCTACAATGTAGAAAATAGTCAAAGTATATGAATGAGCAGGTGTGTCCGAACTTTTGACTGGTACTGTATGTGTGGATGAATAACAATGCAATTTTGTAAACTATACTGTAATTAGACTTTTAATTTGTTATATAAATTGTTATGTGAGTACACAGAATCTGGTTTCAGGTCTAGAGTTTCCTGTTGCTGATCACTCCCAATCAGAGCACGTGTGTGTGTGTGTGTGTGTGTGTGTGTGTGTGTGTGTGTGTGCGTGCAAGCAAACAAGATTAGTAAAGCTGAAAAGCAAGCACGAAATAGAAAATAAAGTCTGTGTCAACATCATTTCCCACCTGCTGCGCTTCAGTATTCCACCCACATTAGGGAT
Source organism: Neoarius graeffei (assembly GCF_027579695.1). Lineage (NCBI taxonomy): Eukaryota > Metazoa > Chordata > Actinopteri > Siluriformes > Ariidae > Neoarius > Neoarius graeffei. Next base: position 14,136,985 of record NC_083593.1, on the reverse strand, counting down.
TCACTACACAGTGCAAAAACAGCAGTGCATTAAAGAACAATAAGGCCATACACAGTAGGGTATTGTTACATGTCTAATAATTTCTCAAAAGCTACTAGAAGTCTATTCGTCAAGCAAGATTACACCATTCTAAAAGTCCAAAATCAAACTCACAGAAGGATTTTCCAAATAGTTTACTAATTTTCTCAGTATTTATTAATGTCTAATTAATGAGTATCATACGTGTTATATGATGCGTTTCTAGTCAGGGATTTATTTAATAGATTTTATGTAAAAGCAAACATGCTCGTAACACACAGGTGGCATTATTCATGTCACCAAGCTTACGTACACCAGTTACTGTATATATGTGCAGTTATACCATACAGCTGTTCGATTTTCAACCAGATTGGTTAGAAGGTATTGATTAATTTTCTAGAGCAGAAGCGCTTGGACTGCGATACTGGCATAGGGGCCTATATGGCAGCTGTTCTACATAATCTATGGCTAAATAAATAAATAAATAAATTGTCCTCAATCAAAAAACATATAATTATTAATATGGTGATGGCATCTGTAAGGAGAAATGTATTTAATGTTTATGAAAAGAGTCTCCATTTTCATTCGTAATGGCCATACGTTTTCAGCCACAAGAGAATATTTTGGACAGTGGATTTTGTGCTTTCTGGCTTCTTAGTAACATAACTTTAAAAAAAAAAAAAAAAAGCTTATTAACTTAAAGAGTCAAGTCAAGTTTATTTGTACACTACCGTTCAAAAGTTTGGGGTCACCCAGACAATTTTGTGTTTTCCATGAAAAATCACACTTTTATTTACCACCATAAGTTGTAAAATGAATAGAAAATATAGTCAAGACATTTTTCTGGCCATTTTGAGCATTTAATCGACCCCACAAATGTGATGCTCCAGAAACTCAATCTGCTCAAAGGAAGGTCAGTTTTATAGCTTCTCTAAAGAGCTCAACTGTTTTCAGCTGTGCTAACATGATTGTACAAGGGTTTTCTAATCATCCATTAGCCTTCTGAGGCAATGAGCAAACACATTGTACCATTAGAACACTGGAGTGAGAGTTGCTGGAAATGGGCCTCTATACACCTATGGAGATATTGCACCAAAAACCAGCTAGAATAGTCATTTACCACATTAGCAATGTATAGAGTGGATTTCTGATTAGTTTAAAGTGATCTTCATTGAAAAGAACAGTGCTTTTCTTTCAAAAATAAGGACATTTCAAAGTGACCCCAAACTTTTGAACGGTAGTGTATAGCACTTTTAGCAACGGATATTGTCGCAAAGCAGCTTTATAGAGAATTAAAGACTTTAAACATGAGCTAATTTTATCCCTAATAAATTTATTTATCCCTGATGAGCAAGCCTGTGCCGACAATGGCAAGGAAAAACTCCCACAGACGACATGAGGACTTACCCTTCCCAGAAGCTTCTGCCCCAAATAGCGAGTTGCCATTTTTGCATCCATGGATATTCCACCATTTGCAAAACAATATACAACAATCCAGCGACATCCTAAGCCTTTGATCAAAAATTATAATGTGAAATTGAAGATATTTTGTCAAAGTAGTTATATTTTAAATCCTTTCAATTGATCCATTCCATTTTCGTTTGCATAACCCTTTGGTGACTGACCCCTTGAAAATGGTTCCTCCAGGAACGATGACATTTCAGTTGTCAAGACAACGGAAAAACTAAAATACAAAAACAGAAAGATACGTCACAATGCTCTTGTGCACAAAACAAAATGCTCTTGTATTTTAGTTTTTCCGTTGTCTTGACAACTGAAACGTCATCGTTCCTGGAGGAACTATTTTCAAGGGGTCAGTCACCAAAGGGTTAATCTGCTGTAATGGATCAGAACTGGCCTTGAGCGTCTCAAGGGCGGTGAAGAAGGAAAGAACATATCAGGCATATTCTATACAAAATTTTAACATAGGACACATAGATGAAGCAAAGGTTCAAGAAGGATTTCCAAGTGATTACTTTGCTGCACATAAAGCTAACAGAGTAGTGGTTATGTGCTTTCAAAATAAAAACAATGAACTGGATTCTAGGAAGGGTGAGTTGGCCCCTTTAACAATCCATCCATCCATTATCCGTAACCGCTTATCCTGTGCCAGGTCGCAGGCAAGCTGGAGCCTATCCCAGCTGACTACGGGCAAAAGGCGGGGTACACCCTGGACAAGTCGCCAAATCATCACAGGGCTGACACACAGAGACAAACAACAATTCACACTCACATTCACAACTACGGTCAATCTAGAGCCACCAGTTAGCCTAACCTGCATGTCTTTGGACTGTGGGGGAAACCGGAGCACCCGGAGGAAACCCATGCAGACACAGGGAGAACATGCAAACTCCACACAGAAAGGCCCCCGTTGGCCACTGGGCTCGAACCCAGAACTTTCTTGCTATGAGGCAACAGTACTAACCAGTACACCACTGTGCCGCCCTCCCCTTTAACAAGTGAGAGAATAAAGAGAAGCTGGTGAGGGAAGATTGTTTTTAATTTTGCTTTGTGTCAGGGTACATGACACCACCTGGTCATTGATTATTTTCCTATAACAGCACATCCCAACATGTTTTTTATTCCTTACATACTGTAGCCTGTATGTAGGACTGAGACACAGCAATTTAAGAAGGTGCATGTGCATGAACAATACTCAGTGTTCTTTAAACTGCAACTGGTGGTGAGTCTCAGGTCCGGGAGGACTTGAGTCTTGGGGAACGTGGAGTTACCTCTTAATCACCATTGCTCCCAGGTCCGGTCTGACCTGGAGTTGTAGCATCTGCCTGGGTTCCAGCAATTGGTTAAATAGTACATCACCAATAAGGTACTGGAAGCAGGGCAATGGGGCAGATGAGCCCAACAGGGTCAATGGCACACCATCAGATGGCATGCGGAAGAGACACTCAAATGGCCAACAGATGGCATCACTTGGCAAATCAACTGTCACTTGGGTAACTTCCATACCTGTCAGGTCTGTGGCACTTTTATGCACCACTTGGCATCAGGTCTGGAGGTCCAGAGAGACAACACAATGGGGGCATGACATCGTTTGTCTTTGTTAGGGTTTTGCTGGGATTCGAACCTGGTTCGTTGGTGTGATGATCCAGCAAACCCCCACTAGGCCACCAGGGGAATGACTCAAATGCAGAGGCGTAAGTAGAAAAAGTAACAAAAGGTTTATTTATACTATGTACACTATATACAATCCAGGGCAAAACAAAAAAAACAAAAACAAAGAGTATAATTCAAAAAGAAAAAGGCAAAAATGCAAAAGCTCAGAAGATCCACAAAACACAGTACAAAGGAAACTGGAGATAAACATAACAGCACAAAGACTCCGTGACAAGAGGACTGAACTCAGGGGTATAAATACTCAAACTAATTAAGGACACAGGTGAAGATAATCAGGACAAACAGGCAATTAACAAAAAACACAAAACACAGGAACAGTGGCGGCCTCTAGAGGCCAAAATAAACATGACACGAAAAAGAAATAACAGCGGCCTCTAGAGGCCAAAACAGTCCTAGTCCTAACAGGACCCCCTCGTCTAGGAGCGTCTCCTGACGTTCCCAGGGTGATCCGGATGGGCCGAATGGAAGTCCCGACACAGTTCTTTATCTAGGACATCCCGAGCAGGAACCCAGCAGCGCTCCTCAGGACCATAGCCCTCCCAGTCCACCAGATATTGCAAGCCGCCGCGGACCCGGCGGGAGTCAAGCAGGCGATTCACAGTGAACACAGTCTGCCCCTGGAAGATGCGGGGGGGTGGGGGGTTCCTAGGGGCAGGGGCATACGTAGACGTCAGTACGGGCCGCAACAGGGAAACATGGAAAGTGGGGTTGATCCTCAGAGTCCGGGGCAACTGGAGCCGGTAGGAGACAGGGTTCACCCTGCGCACCACCTTGAAGGGGCCAATGTAGCGAGGAGCAAGCTTGCGGTTCTCCACCCGCAGCGGAAGGTCCTTAGTGGACAGCCAAACCCGCTGCCCAGGGCGGAAAGTGTGTGCAGGTCTTCTATGGCGGTTGGCCTGAGTCTGGTTGGTTCTGGAGGTCTGTATGAGGGTCTTCCTGACCTTGCTCCAGGTCTTGCGACACCGTCTCACATATTGGGTGACCGAGGGCACCCCCGCGTCCTCCTCCTGGTCTGGGAACAGAGGTGGCTGGAACCCGAATTGGCACTGGAATGGCGACAGCTTGGTGGCCGATGACTGCAGGGTGTTGTGGGCGTACTCTGCCCATGGCAGCCAGGTGCTCCATGATGTCGGGTTATCCATAGCCAGGCCTCGCAGGGTGGTTTCCAGGTCCTGGTTGAGCCTCTCCGTCTGACCATTGGACTGTGGGTGAAACCCAGAGGAGAGGCTGGCAGTGGCTCCGATGACCTTGCAGAACCCGTGCCACACTCGGGAGGAGAACTGGGGCCCTCGGTCTGAGACGATGTCCTGTGGAAGACCAAAGACTCGGAAGACATGATTAAATATAAGTTTCGCTGTTTCAAGAGCAGAGGGGAGTTTGCACAGAGGTATGAAGCGGCAGGCCTTGGAGAATCTGTCAACAATGACCAAAATGACCATGTTACCTTGTGACTCAGGGAGACCCGTGATGAAGTCGATTGCCACGTGGGACCAGGGACGCCGGGGAATGGTCAGAGGATGCAGGAGACCCTGGGGACGCTGTCGTGGGTTCTTGGTTCTGGTGCAAACCTCACAGGACAGGACAAATGACCTTACTTCCTGCTCCATGTTAGGCCACCAGAAGCGTCTTTTCAGGAAGTCCAGGGTCCTCCGAGCTCCCGGGTGGGCGGTGAGAGGGGAAGAGTGACCCCACTGGAGAACCTTGGCCCGGGCTTGATGTGGGACGTACAAGAGGCCCGGTGGCCCCGTCCCAGGACCGGGGTCCTGGCGTTGGGCTCGTCGAACAGCCTCCTCAATACCCCAGCGGACAGGGGCCACAATCCGGGACACCGGGATAATAGGCCCGACTTCATTCTCCCTGTTAGTGGCAGAGAACAGCCTGGACAGTGCGTCAGGTTTGGTGTTCTTGGAGCCGGGACGGTACGAGAGGGTGAAGTCAAACCGACTGAAAAACAGGGCCCACCTAGCCTGTCGAGGGTTCAGTCTCTTGGCTTGCTGGAGGTACTCCAGGTTCTTGTGGTCAGTCCAAACCAGGAATGGATGTTGCGCTCCCTCCAGCCAGTGCCTCCACTCCTCAAGGGCCAGTTTGACCGCTAACAGTTCTCGATCCCCCACATCGTACCGGGACTCCGCAGGACTCAGGCGGTGGGAGAAGTAAGCGCAGGGGTGCAGCTTTCCTTCCGAACATTGAGAGAGTACCGCGCCGACACCACTGTCCGAGGCGTCCACCTCCACGATGAATGGTTGGGAGGTGTCCGGGAGGACCAGAATGGGTGCCGTGCAGAAGCGGGCCTTGAGGTCTTTGAACGCCTTTTCTGCCTGAGGAGACCAGCCATAAGATCCACCTGTCCCTTTGGTGAGGTCTGACATGGGTGCTGCCACAGAACTGAAGTTCCTGATGAACTTGCGGTAGAAGTTAGCGAATCCTAAGAACCGCTGAACCTCCTTAACGGACTTGGGAGTAGGCCAGTCCCGGACGGCCAGGGTCTTGGCAGGGTCCATTTGGAGTTGGCCTGTCCGTACAATAAATCCCAGAAAGGAGACCTCGGGAACATGAAATTCGCATTTCTGGGCCTTGGCGAACAGATTGTTCTGTAGCAGCCTCTGGAGAACCTGGCGGACATGGTGGCGGTGCTCCTGCATGGTCTTGGAAAAGATAAGGATGTCATCGAGGTAGACAAAGACGTACAGGTTAATCATGTCCCTTAAGACGTCGTTGATTAGGGCCTGAAAAACAGCTGGTGCGTTGGTGAGTCCGAAGGGCATCACCTGGTATTCGTAGTGCCCAGACGGGGTGTTAAAGGCAGTCTTCCACTCGTCTCCCTGTCGGATACGGATGAGGTGGTATGCGTTCCGTAGGTCCAACTTGGTGAAGACGGTGGCGCCTTGGAGCAGGTCGAAAGCAGTGGACATCAGCGGAAGGGGATATCGGTTGCGCACAGTGATCTTGTTCAGGCCCCTGTAGTCAATACATGGTCGAAGCCCCCCATCCTTCTTGCCGACAAAGAAGAAGCCGGCACCAGCAGGTGAGGTGGAGGGTCGAATGAACCCAGAGACCAGGGCGTCTTTGAGGTATTCCTCCATAGCCTTGCGTTCTGGCTGAGAGAGGGAAAACAGTCTGCCACGAGGAGGGGTAGTCCCAGGGAGCAAGTCGATGGCACAGTCGTAGGCCCGGTGCCGAGGAAGAACGGCGGCCCTGCTCTTGCTGAAAACTTCCTTGAGATCCCAGTACTCTGTGGGAACTTGAGATAACTCGGTGAGATCAGGGGGCTCGGCAGGAGACACAGGAGAGCTAGAGAGCAGACAAGAGGCATGGCATGCAGGGCCCCATTCCACAACCTGGCTTGTTACCCAGTCTATGCGAGGGTTGTGGCGAATAAGCCAAGGAAGGCCTAGAATAACTGGGAACTCAGGTGAAGGAATCAGGTGCAGGGATATTTCTTCCTTGTGACCTTGAGACTGGAGGAAGACTGGAGAAGTAACTTGGGTGACTCTTCCATCACCTAACGCTTGGCCATCGAGGGCAGACACAGACAGAGGGACTTCAAGAGGTGCAGTAGGTATATTGATGCTTTGGGCGAAGTGAATATCCATAAAGTTCCCAGCCGCCCCTGAGTCTATCAAAGCTTGACAAGAGTGGACAGACTCACCCCAGGAGATGGAGACCGGGATGTAGATTCCTTGACCAGGGAGTCCGGGAGAGAGGGTAGGCCCCGTCACAACCCTCCCTCGGCTGGACGGGGCGGTCCTTTTCCCAAGAGTTCGGGACATGATGCTCGGAAGTGACCAGGCTTGCCACAGTAGATGCAGCACTTGTCCCTCCTTCTGCGCTCCCTCTCAGATGCGGAGAGGCGAGTACGACCCACTTGCATAGGTTCTGGACAGTCACTGAAGGAGGTAGATGGTCTCCAGGTAGAGGTAGGGAGGCTGGGGGGGCTCAAGGCTTGGTGGCGTTCTCTCATCCTGTTGTCCAGACGAATAGCATGTGAGATGAGGGTTTCGAGGTCACTTGGGCATCCAATAGAGGCCAGACCGTCCTTGATGGGGTCAGACAGACCATGGTGGAAGGCTGACACCAGGGCAGTCTCGTTCCATCCACTTACTGCTGCGAGTGTTCGGAACGAGATGGCGTAATCTGCGACGCTTCCTCCTTGCCGGATGGACATGAGCTTTCGGGCTGCGTCGGTACTGATGTCTGCCTGATCGAAGACCCGAAGCATCTCTTCAGAAAACAGCTGGAAATCAAAGCACTCAGGTCCCTGTCTTTGCCAGATAGCAGTAGCCCAGGCTCGCGCCTTACCAGCTAATAAGGTGATCACAAAGGCAATCTTGCGGCGATCCGTAGTGTAGGTGGTAGGCTGAAGCTCAAAGGTGAGTTGACACTGGGTAAGGAACTCTCGGCACTCACTGTGCTTGCCGTCATACCTCTGTGGTGCAGGAAGGCTGGGTTCGCGAGGTGAAGAAGGCAGCATGGCAGGAGGCACTGGAGCAGGAGTGGGAGCTGGATCAGGAGCAGGAACTGGATCAGGAGCAGGAGATGCAGGCAGAGATGTCAGCTGTGCCAGGGTTTTCCCAATTTGCTGAAGCAGTTCCTCGTGGCGAGCAAGGGCCTCACGTTGGCTGGTGAGCGTACGTCCATGAGCGTCCATGGTCGCTCCGAAGCGTGTCAAAGCTGCCATAATTCCCTGAAGGTTGGCCGGGTAGACAGTTGAAGCAGCCTCTGCTGAGTCGGTCATGACGGAGTCTTTCTGTTAGGGTTTTGCTGGGATTCGAACCTGGTTCGTTGGTGTGATGATCCAGCAAACCCCCACTAGGCCACCAGGGGAATGACTCAAATGCAGAGGCGTAAGTAGAAAAAGTAACAAAAGGTTTATTTATACTATGTACACTATATACAATCCAGGGCAAAACAAAAAAAACAAAAACAAAGAGTATAATTCAAAAAGAAAAAGGCAAAAATGCAAAAGCTCAGAAGATCCACAAAACACAGTACAAAGGAAACTGGAGATAAACATAACAGCACAAAGACTCCGTGACAAGAGGACTGAACTCAGGGGTATAAATACTCAAACTAATTAAGGACACAGGTGAAGATAATCAGGACAAACAGGCAATTAACAAAAAACACAAAACACAGGAACAGTGGCGGCCTCTAGAGGCCAAAATAAACATGACACGAAAAAGAAATAACAGCGGCCTCTAGAGGCCAAAACAGTCCTAGTCCTAACAGTCTTACCTTACTGTGCAAGGTGCTTCATTAGGAGAGGAGTTCTAGTGCGGGCCTCGCAGCCCATCTCTGTTTCTGTGCATCCTAATGAAGGATAGCAATGGACAGCCGACGATGACATGTATATCATGATAAAATCGTAAGTTTATAACATTTCACTTTTTTAACTATTCATACAAAATGAAAAAAAAAACACTGGGAAATTAAAACAGAAGACTGAAGGTGGTACAGTATAAAAAATCTAAAATCTAACAACACATAAATAGTACGTTCTGACTCATTTAGGAAAATAAAAATAAATAAAAGTAGAATTTCTGTTTTAAAGCATATATGCAGAACCATGGCCTCACTTTAATTTATAAATGCCTTGCGACCTCAAGAATGGCACAAGAATAGTTTTAAGCGTTAACAATAAATCTAATACAGTAATTTTTATGATTAAAGTGATTCATATAGGTAGCGGTCTGAGTGAATGACCTCGACGTCCATGACGTCACCGCAGGAAGTCTGTCGGTCTCATTGCCATTTCTGCTATACTAAAACACAGAGCTGATTGCAACTCCGACCCTCCATTTTGAGCTAATTTATCGCCATGCCACGTAGATGTGTTGCTGCACCCACCAGCAACACGACAGAAGGTGGATTTATGTTGCATTCGTGGTCCTAACCCTAGCTGATGACGGTGTGCAGAGGGTGACTGGAATCGTTCATGATGTTCAGTAGTTTGTCCATAGTCCTCTTCTCTGCCACCGTCACCAGAGAGTCCAGCTTCATGCCGACCACAGAGCCGGCCCGCCTGATCAGTGTGTCCAGCCTGGATGTGTCCTTCATTGCATAAGTTATAGCGCCTATCCTGTTTTAATAAGAGATAAATCAGTCTTAGTTGAGCAAGTCGGTAATGGTATTTCTTACTTTCACCATTTATTTATATGACTTTGGTCGGCGGCACGGTGGTGTAGTGGTTAGCGCTGTCGCCTCACAGCAAGAAGGTCCGGGTTCGAGCCCCGTGGCCGGCAAGGGCCTTTCTGTGCAGAGTTTGCATGTTCTCCCCGTGTCCGTGCGGATTTCCTCCGGGTGCTCCGGTTTCCCCCACAGTCCAAAGACATGCAGGTTAGGTTAACTGGTGACTCTAAATTGACTGTAGGTGTGAATGTGAGTGTGAATGGTTGTCTGTGTCTATGTGTCAGCCCTGTGATGACCTGGCGACTTGTCCTGCGACCCTGTAGAACAGGATAAAGCGGCTAGAGATAGAGATGAGATGAGATGACTTTGGTCTATAGCTGTCAAAGGCCTCGGCCTTAAAACCGGTTACCGCAGTGACGTCACGCGCTCAGGGCGGGCTGGCTCAGCGGGGCGGCTCGAATGCCAACTTTGCGGTCGATTTTAACTCTCAAAAATATCAATTTTTTAAAATTCCTATTTATGCAGCATACAAGAGTCAAGGATGGAGATACTATCCACTCAGAAATGTATTTAAAAATAAAGGTTCTGCGTATGGCGGCACGGTGGTGTAGTGGTTAGCGCTGTCGCTTCACAGCAAGAAGGTCCGGGTTCGAGCCCCGTGGCCGGCGAGGGCCTTTCTGTGCGGAGTTTGCATGTTCTCCTCGTGTTCGCGTGGGTTTCCTCCGGGTGCTCCGGTTTCCCCCACAGTCCAAAGACATGCATGTTAGGTTAACTGGTGACTCTAAATTGACCGTAGGTGTGAATGTGAGTGTGAATGGTTGTCTGTGTCTATGTGTCAGCCCTGTGATGACCTGGCGACTTGTCCAGGGTGTACCCCGCCTCTCGCCCATAGTCAGCTGGGATAGGCTCCAGCTTGCCTGCGACCCTGTAGAAGGATAAAGCGGCTAGAGATAATGAGATGAGATGAGACTTTGGTCGGGCGGCATGGTGGTGTAGTGGTTAGCGCTGTCGCCTCACAGCACGAAGGTCTGGGTTCGAGCCCAGCAGCCGACAAGAGCCTTTCTTTGCGGAGTTTGCATGTTCTCCCCGTGTCCGCATGGGTTTCCTCCGGGTACTCTGGTTTCCCCCACAGTCCAAAGACATGCAGGTTAGGTTAACTGGTGACTCTAAATTGACCGTAGGTGTGAATGTGAGTGTGAATGGTTGTCTGTGTCTATGTGTCAGCCCTGTGATCACCTAGCGACTTGTCTTGCGACCCTGTAGAACAGGATAAAAGCAGCTAGAGATAATGAGATGAGATGACTTTGGTCTATAGCTGTCAAAGGCCTCGGCCTTAAAACCGGTTACCGCAGTGACGTCGCGCGCTCAGGGCGGCTGGCTCAGCGGGGCGGCTCGAATGCCAACTTTGCGGTCGATTTTAACTCTCAAAAATATCAATTTTTTAAAATTCCTATTTATGCAGCATACAAGAGTCAAGGATGGAGATACTATCCACTCAGAAATGTATTTAAAAATAAAGGTTCTGTGTATCTGCTTTAAAAATGGAGTGTGTTGAGGGTCAGTGAGAAAAAGGTGCAGTGCGCCTTTAAGAGAGTTTTTCCTGCTCTACACACCGGCGGTGGAAATGAAATGGTCGCACTGTGGAATTTATGTGGAATTATTAATAGGTTGCTTGGTCTTAATACTGAATTCTTTACAGAAACAAGCAGAGTAACTTCCCAAAGAACGAAGATTGGGACTATGAAGCATTTTACGGTAGCTAACACGAAAACACAGCCGTGACTAGTCATTTTATTGGGATTTGTTTGTGTCAGAAATGGTTAGCTTCGCCAGCTAACGCGTAAACGGGCTGAGTGAGGCACTAGCGAGCTTCCAGCAGCTCGGCTAACTACACTATGCGAAACATCTTTAGCTGCTTGGCTAACAATATTCAACATTTCAGATACCAACATTGTAAAATCTTAAGGTTATAAATGTTATAAACGCTGATACAGTAGTTAGCCTTTTCCCTGGGGTTTGTTTAGTACACAGACAGATAGTAGCAACTATCTGTTTTAGCTAGTCAAGTTAACTGTTTTTTGCTATATTCAGTAACGTTCATGTTTCTAACACTAATATTCTTTTGTAACTTCAGTTATTAACAAAAAGAGTCAGGTTTACGGGTTGGATAGATAATTTAAGTACAGAACATATTCTAATCTGTATAGCTTGATTAATAGTACAATTTTTCCTAATAACACATTGACAGTTGATGTATACAGTGGATAGTTAAATAGCAAGTAGAGCTGCGGCTACAATTATCGACACCTTAACGGTCTTTTAGTCGTTGCGAAAGTAGAAAACACTTTCAGTATGTAAATTGTGCATGAATAGTTACTCAAACTTCTACTGGGGGAAAATATATATACGAGTTGATTCCTGATTACTTAGCATATCAGATCACGTGACACCTTTGTCCACAATTATCGACACCCAGATGATTGATGATTAGGGTGCATCAGTTGCCCTCACTTTCATAAAATCTGATGCATTTTTGTTTGGGTGTTCCTTTTCATCAATAAAGACATCCTGTAAAATTTTTTGACCATATAAGTCTAATGGTGGCACCATGAGGTTCATTTTTTGCCAAAAAATGCTTATTTTATGTTTTCGCGTAAGGTTTGAATCACAGTGTTGGACTCCATTTATTGATTTCTTGTGACCCAGAGATCATGTTAAAGGAACAGTCCACCGTACTTCCATAATGAAATATGTTCTTCTCTGAATTGAGACGAGCTGCTCCGTACCTCTCCGAGCTTTGCGCGAGCTCCCAGTCAGTCAGACGCAGTCAGAGGCGCTGTCACTCCTGTTAGCAATGTAGCTAGACTCAGTATGGCCAATGGTATTTTTTGGGGCTGTAGTTAGATGCGACCAAACTCTTCCACGTTTTTCCTGTTTACATAGGTTTATATGACCAGTGACATGAAACAAAGTTCAGTTACACAAATTGAAACGTGGCGATTTTCTATGCTATGGAAAGTCCGCACTATAATGACAGGCGTACTAACACCTTCTGCGCGCTTCGACAGCGCATTGATACCTTCACTCCTGTTTTTTTTTTCTCTCCCCCGCCCCCCCCCTAACTTCCGTCAATACAACCAACATGGCGGGGGAGAGGGGGGAAAACAGGAGTGAAGGTATCAATGTGCTGCCGAAGCGCGCAGAAAATGTTAGTACACCTGTCATTATAGTGCGGACTTTCCATAGCATAGAAAATCGCTACGTTTCAATTTGTGTAACTGAACTTTGTTTCATGTCACTGGTCATATAAACCTATGTAAACAGGAAAAACGTGGAAGAGTTTGGTCGCATCTAACTACAGCCCCAAAAAATACCATTGGCCATACTGAGCCTAGCTACATTGCTAACAGGAGTGACAGCGCGTCTGACTGACTGGGAGGTCGCACAAAGCTCGGAGAGGTACGGAGCAGCTCATCTCAATTCAGAGAAGAACATATTTCATTATGGAAGTACGGTGGACTGTTCCTTTAAGAACCTTTGCAAGGGATTGAGAAGCATTAATGTGATTCATAATACATTTCATCTCATCTCATTATCTCTAGCTGCTTTATCCTGTTCTACAGGGTTGCAGGCAAGCTGGAGCCTATCCCAGCTGACTACGGGCGAAAGGCGGGGTACACCCTGGACAAGTCGCCAGGTCATCACAGGGCTGACACATAGATACAGACAACCATTCACACTCACATTCACACCTACGGTCAATTTAGAGTCACCAGTTAACCTAACCTGCATGTCTTTGGACTGTGGGGGAAACCGGAGCACCCGGAGGAAACCCACGCGGACACGGGGAGAACATGCAAACTCCACACAGAAAGGCCCTTGCCGGCCACGGGGCTCGAACCCGGACCTTCTTGCTGTGAGGCAACAGCGCTAACCACTACACCACCGTGCCGCCCCATAATACATTTGTATTGTTTAAAAGTAGTTGAACAATGATTCAATGAACAGCTAAAACTCAAACTGTGCTTGATAATATATTTAGAATATGTACTAAAAATGTGTATCTAAGGCTACGTTCACACTGCAGGCTGAAGTGACTCAAATCCGATCTTTTCGCCCATATGTGACCTGTATCCGATCTTTTATTGACAATATGAACGACACAGATCCGATTTTTTCAAATCCGACCCAGGCCGTTTGGATATGTGGTCCTAATTCCGATTCCTATCCGCTCTTTTCATATGCGACTTCAGTCTGAACCGCCAGGTCGCATTCATCCGACTTACACGTCATCAACAAGCCACAAACGTCACTATTCTGCGCTGAAGTAGGCGGCGGGTCTCTCAAAAAAAGTTACAACAGCATGGCGCATAATCACGGGCGCAGATAGAGGGTGGGACTCGTCCCACCCAGATTTAAATTCACCTCGTTCGGTCCCCCCCACTTATAGGGAGGAAAAAACGTCTATGCTGTCTTTCTTTGCATAAGGCAAACCTCACGGAAAAATCAAAAGACTAATTACCATTCGGTTTATTGAGGTGCACAGCAGTGTATACATAGTTGCAACAACTCACATAAAACAAAGACTGATATTCGGTTGGTTGAGCTGCGCAGACTGCACAGGTTGCGAGCTCGAGCTTGGTTGCTATGGTAACCCACAACAAGTTTGACAGGCATATCGGGGTTGGGGTTGGTTTGCTGGCAGCTTTGTCCCCCCCCAGTTTTTTGTCCCCCCCAGTTCAAAAAACGTATCTGCGCCCCTGTGCATGACATCAATGCGAGGGACGCTTCGGGCTGTGAAGGTTCTGAATCTTCTCAATGGAAGGACGCAGAGGTTAGGGAGCTGATTTCCATTTGGGGGGATGCAGCTATTCAAGCTAGATTGGATGGGTCATACCGCAACCGGGCGGTTTTACTTCCGTAAACACTGGCCATGCTCACTGCGTGTGACGTCGTCGTATCCTGCAATGCGCATGCGGAACACTTTTAGGTCGCTTTTCGTTCATACTGAGGATCACATACAAGTCGCATATATTTGTTAATGTGAACGACCTCACAAAAAAATCGGAATTGAGCATTAAGCCTTGCAGTGTGAACGTAGCGCAAGATATTTGGTATACTCTATAAGGTGCCATAATGTTTCATGAAAAGTGATCGAAATTTTGTCATAAAAGTCATAAAATAGCAGCTTTTTCCATAACTTTGAGCACCTGGTGCCATCATTAAACTTTTGAATTTTGTCAAAATATTTCACCCAGTGTGTTTTCTTACCAAAAGGAACATAAAAACAAAAATGCATCATGATCGGAGGAACTTTTCATTTTTAGGGGGCAACTGATGCACCCTATTGATTATAAAAAAATAATCGGTATGTGGTATTAAGTTAACAAGACATAGTTTTTATTTAAAATTTGTTTTACATAGACTTGTATTTAGTACAAAATATCTTTTATATAAATATATCGATGTCGGTGTTTACGTAAATGAGGAAGTCATTCTAATGTTTGTAAACGAATGAACTGATAATGTTTAACCTGTGTCAGAAAATCTTTTTGTTCCACTTTCTAAGTATTTTCATAGATCACATTTTGTTAATTATTGTTTGTTGTTTGTATTCATTTCTAGTTTTGTCGTTTACCAATAAACGTCAACAGGGAATTGAGATCGTAACCACATTAAAATCCAGGTTAAAGGTCGCATCTCATTCCTTGAACCAAAATATAAAATGTCTACTGATATTGTAATATGTGGTCGATATTTACAACAAACTGCGAAAGAAAGAAATAAATAAAAAATCTGAATGGAATAGAAAAATCTGAATATTTCAAGCATGACATTTTTTTATACTCTCGGAATTTAATTCTGCTCTAATTCTATGTATTGCAATCGGATTCCAAATACTCTATGAACATTCCATTCTGTTATGAATCAGAAAAAAAATTATTATAAGGTCACGGCACTTTTATTTTTTTAAAGTACTTCATCTACTTCAACAATGTTACACAAAGATGGCTCCATAACAGTTGTAAATGTCACTTAATTCCACAGGGTGTCGATAATGGTGGACACCGGTGAAAGTGATCACTATTATCGACACCTCACGTGACTTCTCAAATGCACGTTTAGATACAAAATGGTGAAATGAAAGAGTAAGAAGCAAAGTAGGTTTTGACAAGGAAATCATGAAATATCGGTGAATTTGAGAGGTAAAAACATGCCTATGATCTTTCCACCATGCTTTCCTGCGATGAGAACGTCCGAGGTTTCCTTGAATTGCTGACTGTGCTTTAAAAAAAAAAAATTCCATCTCGGGTAACGAGCTGTGACATCAGATGACAAGATCAAAGGGCGAGGCGGGTCTTCCGGTTGATTAATTAACCAATAATAACTGTTGTAACTGAAACTCACCTTTGTAAAATTAGTTTTTTAGTGGTAAATCTGAAAAGGTGTTGATAATTATGGACTGTCGATAATTGTAGCTGCCGCCCTAGTAAATAAATGAGCGAGTTATAACAGTGATTATCTGTGGTTATACTGTGGTTATATGCTATAGATCGCTCGTGTTCCATTGTACAATGATTTTTTTCAAGATTAAGTTCTAAATTAACTTTAATTTTTGTTCCCACAGGGTTAAACAAAGCATATTCCTTCCCTAGGATGGACAGTTACTTCAAAGCTGCTGTATGTGACTTGGACAAACTCTTGGATGATTTTGAATTAAACACAGGTCAGAGGATTTGCCTTGTTTACAGTTTCTACTGTAACCTCATGTGAAATAGAGAAGTTTGCAGTTTCTCATTGCTTTGTTCCCTATTTGCTTTGATTCAAGACAGAGTTATACACCCTGCTAATTTTGTACTAACCTTCGGATGAAGCTCATGTGATCGCTATGGTGTAATGTCCATGTGAAAAGTTAGTGGTTGTGTGCTTCTCTGACATTGCACGGGGAAAAGTGCTTCTTTTCTCACTTTTCCCACATTTTCCAGCAACGTTTAACATCATGTTAATGACAAACCCAGCAGAGAATAAGTCAAGTCAGTTTATTGGCCCTTTTCCACTACCCTTTTTCAGCTCGCTTCAGCTCACTTCAGCCCGACACGGCTCGCGTTTCGACTACCTCAGAACGGCGCGACTCAGCTCGCTTCAGCCCTGCTTAGCACCTAAAACTCGCACGGTTTTGGAGTGGGGCTGAAGCGAGCCAAACCGAGCCGAGTGGGGCTAGGGGCGTGAGCAGACACTCCCCTGTGCACTGATTGGTGAGGAGGAGTGTCCTCACATGCCCACACACGCCCCGCGAGCACGCTGGGATCTGTAAACACCGTAAACCCGGAAGAAGAAGAATTACGAGAATTTCTGAAGCCTTATGCGCCTCGCCTCATCTATACGCTCTTGCCAGTATCTGTTTGCGTTGTCGGTGACAACAAGCCACAGCACCAAGACCAGCAACACTAACGACTCCATGTTTATTGTTTATTATCCGCTTAAAAGGTCACTGATGTCACTGTTTGCGCCGCCTAACGACATCACGTGACTTCCACCCACTTTCGCTAACTCCACCCAATGTGTCCACCCACTTCCAGCCAGCACGGTTCAGCGCGGTTGTAGTCGAAATGCAACTCCAACAGCCCCACTCAGCTCGACTCAGCCCAACTCAGCACGGCACGGCTCAGCCGCGTTGGTAGTGGAAAAGCAGCATTAGTGTATCGCGCTTTTAACAACAGACATTGTGGCAAAGCAGCTTTACAGAAAACTAAAGAATTGAAACCTATGAACTAATAAAATATCCCTAATGAGCAAGCCTGAGGTGAGGTTGGCTAGGAAAAGAGCTCCCTCGGACAACATGAAAAAGAAACCTCGAGAGGAACCAGACTCAAAAGGGAACCCATCCTCATTTGGGTGATAACAGATAGCAGTGTTTTCCCTAGAAAAAAAATTAAAGCCCTAAATTGTGGCATGATAAAACACAGACAATTGAGCGCCAACAGCGTGAAGCGAAACTAGGGGGGTCCGGGGGCATGCCCCCCTGGAAAATTTTTTGAAAATAGATGCTCTCAGGTGCATTTTCAGGGTCTCTGAGAGGTTTTAGATACATGATTATAGGATAGATTTTACCAGTGTCAGTGATTTCTGACCTAAATAGTATTAATGTATACACATTTGAAATTTCACCTCAAAGTTCAACATGCAAGTTAAACTGTTTTGTTATAGATTACTGAGGTATATGATAGATTTGAAACTCTACGGGGATCCCTTGCACTTAATTATCTCTGATCAGGTAGTGCTGTAACAAAAATGTGCATGAAAATATGACCAGTGGTTTGCTCCAGCTTATGCGATCCAATGAAGAGAATCGATCATCATGACCTCCTGTTGATCACAAAGGGATCTGAACCTCAGAACTGCCACCTTAAAATAAGTTGCTGTATTACTATAACTGTAATGATTTAGAACAGTGGTTCTCAAACTTTTTTCACCAAGTACCACCTCAGAAAATACTTGGCTTTCCAAGTACCACCATAATGACCAACATTAAAATACAGTAGCGTAGTAGGCCTAAGTATTCATTAAAAACAAGGCGGAGGTTTTATTTAACAAGTATATTTAATATTGTTGGCCACTGTAACATTACACACAGTACTTTGAACAGTAACACTGTGTTTAAATATAGGAAAATAAAACACTGTACTTAAATAATGAATCAAATAAAATTAATTGCACATAAAAGTGAAATAAACATTGTACTAAAATAAATATTAAGAGTTCTTAAAGGGGTACCAAATATAATATATACAGTTGCTGATGTGACAAAGTAACGTATTCTTAAGTATTCTATCAAATTTATATACTAGAAAACAACGAAATATCTTGGTAATTGTAAATATAATAGTCGGTACGCTAAACGGCACAAGAGTCGCCATTTTTAAAAGACCGTGACGTCAGCCCTACCCACTGCACTAGGAGAGAAGCGTGTAATCATGGCGTCGGGCGCATCAAGTGAAAGCGACAGCTCTGTCGAATCATACGAAGAGATCCCGCAAGACACACTGCAAGCAGGCTATGGCTTAGAAGGGTACCAGTTTGAACCTAGGAGAGGTACACTCGATTCCGGTGATGACGAAAGAAGAGAAGAAAGCTCGAACTCGCTTGGTGTTTTTCAGCGGAAACGAGTGAAAAGACACGTCTGGAGGATCGTTATGCTTTCCATCGGTCCTGTTATTACACCCGAAAGCAACGCACCGTGGCATTGTGTAGCCGATCACTTACAATTCATCCTACTTTCCGATTCACACGTGCTATTCCCAACCTCAATGAGCCAACACAACTGGGCACATACATACGTCATGAGTGTTACGCAGAGAAAATGAACGTGCATTCTGATTGGATAAAATTAATATCATGGCGGGCTGTTCAAACTGCAGAAATAGTTTGCTCGAGCTACTTTCAAAACACTATAACTTTCCAACCTTAGAACAAAAAACTTTTGTAAGTCTTGAATAAGGTTCGTTAATGTGTGTTTTATTGTTATATTTACTCTATATATTGCCCTCTGTTCCCCTTTAAAGATTAAATGAAAATGTACTTAAAAGTTCAATAACTGTACTGTACTTAAATGTTAAGTTAAAAAAAAGTACTGTACTTGATGTACTTGAAAAAAAATCAAAACAGGCTATGCATAGCTGCAGTTCTTGCCGTTTCTTTGTATTTTCCGTCATACTTCCTCCTCACTGGTTTCTGCCGTTTGCTAGCAGTTCTGGGGCTGGTTTTGCCACTGTCGTTAGCATCTGCGCTCGGCTCACACACATCCTCTTCAGTTCTCCCTCTCCCCTGATCCACGCTCCCATTCGCGGATTTAAGCCACGACAGTAATTTTGTCCTACCTGTCATAATTAGCAAAGCCACCTCCACCTTTTCCCATCACAGCCTAGTCTACCAGTGGCGGATAACCGTCTGCCAGCGGAACCGGTGGGAATGCGTACGTACGCTACGTATGGCTACCCAGAAGCACTTGCAAACTTTTTAAAATTATTAACTTAATTTGTATCTCCTTTCATTTTCTTGTCATCGGTTGATATTTTCATCCATTCGGATATTATGGATAGTATTTCACGTTTTATTTATTTATTTTTTTAATTTATATTTAATTAAGTAATTCTTTGGCGTACCACTAGAATGGAGCCCGCGTACCACTGGTGGTACATGTACCACAGTTTGAGAATCACTGATTTAGAATGTTTCTGATGCAATTACCGTAATATATGTATAACTAAGATGCACTGAAAAGAAAAGTAAGGCAACTGCATAATATAAAGTTTACATTTTGGCACTTTATTAAATGGACTAGATTAAGATTAAAACATATTTAAAGGAAAAGAAAACTTAATTCATACATTTAAGTTTGCAGAAAGATTATGTACTTACTGTATAAACACATTCATGAAGAGATTGTGTTAATAAGTGTCAAATGTAGCATAATTTAGAATAATAACGATAAGCATATTTGGCAGTGTGACGTCGCTGTGAGCCTTTAACAAAAGAATAATCCGGAGCCTTCTTTTCTTAAATGGATCCCAGTGACGTCACACTGCTAAAAATGCTTATGATTATTATTTGAAATGATGCTATATTTGACACATTTGGACAACTTCACTTCGTGAGAGTGTTTATAAGTACATAATCTTTCTGCAAACCCAAACTAATGGATTAAGTTTTCTACTCCTTTAAAGCAGATTAATTCTCCTTGGCTTTTGCTTGGCCCAATGTCGGGCAACCCTCTCATAGTCCATCTCGCTGTCATCCATGCTGATGTGGATTAATTTGTCCAGCGAGTCTTCTCCTCGCTTATTAAAGTCAGTCGGCTTTGTCCGTCCGGTGGGGGACAACATCGGCAGCCAATAAGATCGCTTATAATGAATCGGAAACTTCCGGGGTGTCTGACATTTTTCTTTCGATATTTTTATTGGACGGTTTGAACACGTGATCTTGACACAGCCAACAGATTAGGTATGTGTGTTTCCGGTTACGGAGATTTCAAAACTAGGGTAGGTAGGCAGGCATTTTTTTTTTCAAGATGGCTGCCATAACCTATATTTAGACAGGAATAATTTCACAAAATATAATGAATTTCTTTGCAGGTCACCTGAGTTACCACCTTCTGATGAATCTGATGCAGCATGAGACACCTTTTAACATGAATTTTTCTGTAAATATAACAGCTCAGTACACCATGAGAGAGAGAGAGCAGCCCCGCCCCTCTCTGCTCCCTGAGTGCAGCTCGTCGCCTTGGTAACGGTGCAGGGAAAAGACACAATATAACAAGCAAAGAGCGCTTTTTCTCAGAGTTCCCTCTCCTCGAACAACGCTGATTTACACGGAAACGGAAGGAGCTATTCACAAAATTCTTTCACATTGAGTGCTACAAGGCTCCCATGAACACATTAATGTAATTTTTTTTTTGTCCCTAGTGTAAAAAATGTGGACACTAGAGCGAGTTAAAAACAAGTGACTTTTCTGATTTTGCAGTAAAAGCGCTGCCACGTTTATAATGTGAGTCTATGGGAGAGCGCGGCTGTCCTCTCCTTACTTTCAGGCTTCTCATTCAAAAACTGTAAATCCTGTCGCTCAGGGAGACACTTGTCTTGATTCACACAATGTGTGACTACAACTTTTGAGAAAGTTGTGTGTGTAGAGTGAAAATTGTGGCTGAGAAAACAGTTTAAATGAGAAAGTTAGAGCTTTTTTTTCAAGCTGCCTACACTCTAAACTCCTGAGCGCCACTGGTGTGTAATGCCATAGACACCCATTATAAAGCCTGAATTTCTCCAGATTTGCTCATGGTGTTTGATCAAAAAGTATAGAACCTAGCAAAAAAGTTGAGTGCCAGATCCACACAGGAGAATTTTGTCTCCGTTTTAAAGTTTGAATCATGTCTCTAGGTGAAAGACAAAATAAGCGTTATCTCTGCTTCTGTTCCCTCCGATGTCTCCTCCGACGGCCCCGACACACTACTGCCTCCGCCGAGTGCGCGCGCGCACACCGCATGTCGGGGCCGCGGATGAGTTACTCTCCCTTGATCAACGAAGTCGGCGGGGAATTTGTGGTTATTATCGGTACAAACAGCGCGAATCACAACTTAAATGAGTGCGGTTCAGTTTGACATTATTGTCAGTCCGTTAGATAAACATTTAATTTTATTAAAATCGAAAATTAATATTTAGAGCCTGTGGGCTACAAAAATAATAGTCATTAAGGTAGCCGGCTGGACTTAATTGTGTAGTCGGCTGTATGGCCGGCAGCCGGCGCTTGTGGAAAGCCCTGATTTTCCCAGTGAGTGACGAAAACTTCCGGTTCACGCGGTTGGGTTATATGTAAAAGTCGCGACTGGGAAAAAAACGAAAAAAAAGTTTAGGGTCGGTCGGGTAACCAGAAACACACATTTTTTTTTTTTTTGGCCTTAGTTTGTTTACATCATACCATGCGGACATATTACTTTGACAGAATCAACACAAACATTGGGGAAAAAAGACCGTTTGTTTAACACAAATATCAATCAATATGTAAATGGATCTGTTATTTGCTCTCCTATGTATCTAGTTACTTGTCGGTAGGAAATTTTAACGTATCGGTATAAATCTAAGCGTATCGGGTTTTAACTAAAGCGACTAAGCGGATCGGCAGGCAGAGCAAGCGTATCGGGCTCGATATGCTAAAACGCTTTGGGGAAAACCATGGATAGCGTGATGATAAATAATTGCTTCTATAAGTGTGTCCTATATGGTTAAAAAGTACAGCTGTGTCACCAGGAAATTCATTATAGTTTTGACGTGAAGTCTATTTTGTTGAAGTTATCAACTGCTCATTGACGGAGATTTGAGTGTAAAACTGTTCATGACAACTGCATTCCAAAACTTAGCATGGCAGCATACATACAGCAGCCCACTGTATAAGATTAGTTAGATGAGCAAGCCTGTGGCGACGGTGGCATGGAAAAACTCCCTCAGATGACATGAGGAAGAAACCTCGAGAGGAACCAGACTCAAAAGGGAACCCATCCTCATTTGGATGATAACAGATAGTGTGATTATAAATAATCTCCTTCTAGAACTGCGTCCTGTATGGTTAAAAAAGTACAACTGCGTAACCAGGAAATTCATTATAGCTTTAACGTGAAGTCTAGTTTGTTGAAGTTCATTGATGGAGACTTGAGTGCAAAAGTGTTCATGGCAACTGCAGTCCTAAAGTTATCGTGGCAGTTGTAGTCCTTAGCCATCATAGCGAAAACGTAAGGCCCTGTTTACATTATTTCGAATCAGCGGATCATCAGATTAACGTTTTTAAAACGATTCGCGTACACACACAAAATTTCTGTGCCCGCAACAAAACCGTTCCCCGTGCACACAGCAACGCCAATACACGGATACGCTAATCACATGACTAATTAGACGGCACGTCACATGATCCCAGTGCATATCGGGCATGCGCAAGTCACTCACCACTTGCAAGCACATAAAGTGTGTGAGAGATTGAGTGAGCGAGTGAGAGTGTGAGAGAGAGGAGAGAGAGAGAGAGAGCGAGAGAGAGTGAGAGAGTATAAGAATCAAAATTTGAAGTTCTTTATGGAAATCAGGGACGCCGTGTCATTGGGACTAAAGAGGAGAAGGTTTTTCAGCAGTCGTGTCACATGACCAACGTGGCATGACCAACGCCAGCGAATCAGGAAGGTGGATGTCACAGTGACATTGTCCAATGACGACGTCAGCTAGAGCTCAGCACTGCGTATCCTCGTTCCTCAATGTTTACACAGCACCGGATCAGATACGTACTGGGTTGAATACGTGGGCCCTGGCGGATTCAAACTGTTCCGCCTGTGGAGTCGTTTCCCGGCGTTTTAATGTGCACGGACAGTGCATCCGCAACGACAACGATACGGATACGGTCTAATGTAAACTAGGGCTGGGCGATATGGCTGAAATCTGTATCACGATATAAGTGTTTCATATTGGTCGATATCGATAATTATTGAAACATTTTATGACCTATTTAAAATAAGGACCAGGAGGGAACAATACTAAATTCAAACATTTATTTTAAACTTTCTCTGACAGCCAATAAGCAAGGAATGTCAACACGCATGTTCAATGTTACGATCACAACAAAAACTGAGCAATTATCAATAATAAAGTGCTTAAAAAACTCAAGTGTTATAAAAACATGAGCAAAGTGTTAAATGTAAACATAGCAAAACCTGCTGTGTGAGAAGGACTGTCATATTTTTAATTTTTTACTGCAAGTTTAGTGCAAAAAAAGTTCACCCTCTGGTGAATAACATTTAAAAACATAAATAAAAATATGCAGTGCTTTATAAACATAAAAGAAATTGAGTGAAACTGAGGTAGACTTAGACTATTCTTAAACTATTCAAGTATATTTTCATTGAAGGTTTAATAAAATAAAAATAGTGTTTTGTAAACATAGAAGAAATTAAAGTAAAACTGAGGTAGACTTAAGACTTTACATCTGTAACATCTGACCTTACTGACTTTATCCACAATTTCCTCGCTCGTTCCGGCACTCATCTTTCTTTTCTTGGCCACGTTGTTTCTGGAGAAAAAAAAACACGACCACGAGACAACGAGATGGCGCAACCAAACGCGATACTGTTACATGATTGGCTATCAGCGTGTCACTCCCTATGCGTTGCTAGGCACCAGAGGACGAGTGCCTTTGCTCATGCAACCAAGCTTGCTTCACAACAACAGTTGATTGAAAGCGGACCTAAACCAGAGAGGGCTCTGGCTAACGCTTGTTTCTTGAAAAAAAAACATTCTATCGAACGCATTTTCTATTGATATCAAGTATGTGTCTATCGCGATACGTATCGTTATCATTTTATCGCCCAGCCCTAATGTAAACACCACCTAAGTGTCTAAAGCCGTCTTCTAAGCATATCTTTAAACTGTCCTTATGAGCGCATCCTCCATACGAGCGAAGTGATGAGAGTCCAGCCAGAAGTAGGGCATCAGGATGGATCAGGCAGGTCTGAAGAACAGGAGAGGTCAGCATCACTGGTATCTCAGGATTGATATGTAACTTGAGCGAGAGAGGCAGACAAACGCACAGATTGTTAGGTATGCCTGTTGTGTGCTGAGTGCAAGCAAGGACTCCAGCAAGACTAACTAATGCCGCTTTTCCACTACAAACGCGGCTGAGCCGTGCCGTGCCGAGTCGAGCTGAGTCGAGCTGAGCGGGGCTGTTGGAGTTGCATTTCGACTACAACCGCGCTGAACCGTGCTGGCTGGAAGTGGGTGGACACATTGGGTGGAGTTAGCGAAAGTGGGTGGACGTCACGTGATGTCGTTAAGCAGCGCAAACAGTGACATCAGTGACAGTGGCGGAACAAGTCAGAGCCGGGCCGGGGGCGGGGCAAATGACCGGGCACTTTATTAAAGCTTATCATAACATCATTTTAGGCTACAAAATGTCCGCAACTGCGGTGTTTACCAATTTCAACACTACCGGGTGCAACTATACGTTATTTAGTACATCAAGTCCTTCAAACGAACATGTAACTCAGAAACAAAAAAACATTAGGATACTGTACATGGCTCATAATAAAACATCAATAGCCTATACTGCGCACATTATTTGAAGGGCATACGAATGAGCGCTCAGAGTGGTGGCAGGAAGAGTCAGAAATAAAAGGAGGGCGGTGCAAACCTCACTGAATGCACTGTGTTTACCAATTTCAACACTATGGGGTGCAACTATGTTATTTTGTACATTAAGTCCTTCAAACGAACATGTAACTCAGAAACAAAAAAACATTCGGCGACATACTGTACATGGCTCATAATAAAACATCAATAGCCTACTGCGCGCATTATTTGAAGGGCATATGACGAGCCTTGCGCTCCGCGAACTCGTCCACGATGCTCTGTATGTCACTGATTCAGTGAGCTTTTCAGCGGTAGTCTCACGACCCGAATAGTAAACAATAAACATGGAGGACATGGAGTCGTTAGTGTTGCTGGTCTTGGTGCTGTGGCTTGTTGTCACCGACAACGCCAACAGATACTGGCAAGAGCGTATAGATGAGGCGAGGCGCATAAGGCTTCAGAAATTCTCGTAATTCGTAATTATTCTTCTTCCGGGTTTGCGGTGTTTACAGATCCCAGCGCGCTCGCGGGGCGTGTGTGGGCATGTGAGGACACTCCTCCTCACCAATCAGTGCACAGGGGAGTGTCTGCTCACGCCCCCAGCCTCACTCGGCACGGTTTGGCTCGCTTCAGCCCCACTCCAAAACGGTGCGAGTTTTAGGGGCTAAGCAGGGCTGAAACGAGCTGAGTCGTGCTGGTTTTTGGTAGTCGAAACGCGAGCCGTGTCGGGCTGAAGTGAGCTGAAGTGAGCTGAAAAAGGGTAGTGGAAAAGGGCCATATGACAGCATAACTGAAAGGGAGAGCCAGAAGGTAACAGACGTGAGGGCGCCCTGGGACATAAATCCTAATAAATAAGGTAGGGACATAAATAAATAGTGAAGGCAGCAAACACTGAAAGATCCAGAGACTCGGCTCAGCTAGTTGGTGAGTTTTAAGATGCCAGACTGGACAACGGCATTCATGGCAGTATTAGAATGAAAGTTGAAGGTTTGGAAGCTGATCTGTTTGAGCAGACTGTACAGATGAGGAGGTGAGAGAGCTGAACAGATATGTACGTTAGAAGCTTCCATGTTCATCTCTTGCTAGCAACAAGCTAACCAGGAAGCTTTGGTTTTTCATCGTATGAGTTCCAAGGTTTAGCTGAATGCAGAATACATCTTTGGCACCACTGTAGAGACCTAGAAGAAGTGTCATCATTGGAACTGTTGAAGATATCAGAGTCAGGATCAAGAAGGCGCGAGTGGTTTTTAACTTGTTAAAGAAAATGTAGAGTTCCTGTGTCATCTGTCACAAAACAAAGCTCAGGATCTTCAACTCCAGTGTGAAAAGCGTCCTCTTGTACAGATCAGAGACCTGGAGAACTACAAAGACATCTAGCAACAAGCTACAAACCTTTAACAACTGTTTGAGAAGAATTCTGAAGATAAGATGGACAGACAGAGTAATAAACAAAGATCTTTGGGAACGATCAGGTCAGGAACCCATTCAAATACAGATCAGTCGGCGTAAATGGAGATGGATTGGCCGCACCTTGAGGAAACATCCAGACAGTGTTACAAGGCAAGCTTTAAAGTGGACTCCCCAGGGCAAGCGGAAAAGAGGACGCCCCAAAAACACCTGGAGGCGTGATGTTGAGGCTGTGTTGAAGAGCTGGGGCCACCCCTGGAACACGCTTGAGAGGTTAGCCCAAGACAGGACGAGATGGAGGAGGAAGATTGTCGATGGCCTACGCTCCAGGAGGAGATAAGGGCCAAAGTAAGTAACCACTGTAGACAGTAAGGATGTCCCAAGCTGATCTGAAGTATTGCTACATCCGAATTGATCCAGAAACTTTCTAATGGATAAGAATCCTGCACCACTGAGAACATCCTGACGGGAAATATCTCCACCTGGTTTGGAAACAGCACCAAGCAGGACAGGCAGGCTCTCCAGAGTGTGGTGCGATCAGCCAAGGGTATCAATCCAAACTTTTCAACTGCAAGTGGTTTTTTTTTTTTTTGCTTTAGTGCAATATACAGTTGTATATTGTTTATATTCTGCAGACCATTCTATAATTAAAAAAATTAATTCTATTTATTGCATTCTATTTTACTCCCTTTCTTTTTACTACTTTTCCTTTTTTTGAACTCTCTTTATTACTTACGGGGCATTCAATAAGCATTTCGCTGCATGTATGATTTGTGTATGTGGCAAATAAAATTTGAAATTGGAATCGGTTATTTTAAGTCGGCTCCAAATCTGAACCTTTGTTCACGTTATTTTACGGCATTGTGTCACTTTGCCATGTATGCACCTGTTGCACAAGTGCCATCTACAACTTGCCACAGTGAAACGTGTTAGCAGAAGGGTACATGCAATAAAATCTCTGCAGCGTGGAACATAGGCTTAGCTAGCGAGCCGTGCAGTCGTGTTTCACACGGCCAATTCTCAAAAAAACACGGCCTGTAAATTTTATACTAACCCGTGCTAACCAAAATTTTGTTGTTTTGTGAAAATTTTGTGCATTTCTGTGGACATTTTTGTCGACGGTCAGCGGTTTCCCAGGGCGTGCCCGGCACACATGCTTTCCATATATGGAAGTTCAATCGAGAAAATCAAATTTACCGTCAAAAACGTAGCGTTCTTATTGGTCAGACTTCGAAATGAGGCTTGAACGGAAGCAAAATACTACGAGTTTTGAGAGCTTCGCCAGCGAAGCTCGGCAGGTTTATAATGAGTAGGTCATGTCTCGTCTCGTCTCGTCTTCTTCCGCTTTATCCGGGACCGGGTCACGGAAGCAGCAGTCTGAGCATGGAAGCCCAAACTTCCCTCTCCCCAGACACCTCGGCCAGCTCCTCGGGAAGAACACCGAGGCGTTCCCAGGCCAGCCGAGAGACATAGTCCCTCCAGCGTGTTCTGGGTCTTCCGCGGGGCCTCCTCCCAGGGGGACATGCCTGGAACACCTCCCCAGGGAGGCGTCCAGGAGGCATCCGAAAAAGATGCCCGAGCCACCTCAGCCGATTCCTCTCGATGTGGAGGAGCAGCGGCTCTACTCCGAGCTCCTCCCGAGTGACTGTGCTTCTCACCCTATCTCTAAGGGAGCGCGGATACAAGCGGCCGAAATGAGTTTCCTTCGCAGGGTGGCTGAGTAGGTCATGTATTTAGATAAATATCTTCACGTTTTTTTTTTTTATGATACAAGCCTGATAAACACATTAACAGAAATTTTGTACTTTCCTATGTGCCCACTGCCAAATAATATAGTTTTTAAATGACCTAAATTAGATAAAACATAAAACCTGTCCCCTTCCTCAGTCACACCGGACTCGGTGCGCTGAGAGCCCACTTCTGCATTCATAAAAGTCGGTTCCCATGGTAACGGCATGATAATCAATTTCACTCTTTCGCTTTCGATTGGTTTCTCTTTCGCCAAGATTTACATTATCTTAAGTAGTACTTTCATAAACTACCATTATTACTGAATTTTTTTGTATTGTTTACTATATTTACATTTCTAGTAACTACAGGAAAATTTCCTTTAATTTGTAACTTAATTTCACTTATTTTTAACTCCGGGCGGCACGGTGGTGTAGTGGTTAGCGCTGTCGCCTCACAGCAGGAGGGTCTGGGTTTGAGCCCCGTGGCCAGCGAGGGCCTTTCTGTGCGGAGTTTGCATGTTCTCCCCATGTCCGCGTGGGTTTCCTCCGGGTGCTCCGGTTTCCCCCACAGTCCAAAGACATGCAGGTTAGGTTAACTGGTGACTCTAAATTGACCGTAGGTGTGAATGTGAGTGTGAATGGTTGTCTGTGTCTATGTGTCAGCCCTGTGATGACCTGGCGACTTGTCCAGGGTGTACCCCGCCTTTCGCCCGTAGTCAGCTGGGATAGGCTCCAGCTTGCCTGCGACCCTGTAGAAGGATAAAGCGGCTAGAGATAATGAGATGAGATGAGATTTTTAACTCCTGTTGATTGCACTTTCTAACAGAATCAAAATGATTCCTAACATTTTGTGATGTAACATTTGCATTATGTATATTTCGTAAAATCAAAACTTGTTAAAGGTATCCATTATTTTCAGTTATATGTATTTCATAATCTTAATCTTCAGAATTGGCTGAATCTCATTTGTTATCTTTGTTGTTTATAGTAAAGATGTATTCTGTGTAATAGGACTTGATTGCATCAATTTCTATTTTGTTTTTTTGTCTTAAGTGCACTAGAAATTCTAATTTAAGGTTTCTGCTTTTATTGCAGGAATTTGTAGAAGATTTTATTGATAATTACAGTGATTTGTAAAGTTCTGGTTAATGGATAAGAAACTAATGCCGCTTTTCCACTACCAATGCGGCTGAGTCGGGCTGTGCCGTGCTGAGTCGGGCTGAGTCGAGCTGAGCGGGGCTGTTGGAGTTGCATTTCGACTACAACCGCGCTGAACCGTGCTGGCTGGAAGTGGGTGGACACATTGGGTGGAGTTAGCGAAAGTAGGTGGACGTCACGTGATGTCGTTAGGCGGCGCAAACAGTGACATCAGTGATCTTTTAAGCGGTCGTCTCACGACCCGGATAGTAAACAATAAACATGGAGTCGTTAGTGTTGCTGGTCTTGGTGCTGTGGCTTGTTGTCACCGACAACGCCAACAGATACTGGCAAGAGCGTATAGATGAGGCGAGGCGCATAAGGCTTCAGAAATTCTCGTAATTCGTAATTCTTCTTCTTCCGGGTTTACGGTGTTTACAGATCCCAGCGTGCTCGCAGGGCGTGTGTGGGCATGTGAGAACACTCCTCCTCACCAATCAGTGCACAGGGGAGTGTCTGCTCACGCCCCTAGCCCCACTCGGCTCGGTTTGGCTCGCTTCAGCCCTACTCCAAAACCGTGCGAGTTTTGGGTGCTAAGCAGGGCTGAAGCGAGCTGAGTCGTGCTGCTCTAAGGTAGTCGAAACGCGAGCCGTGTCGGGCTGAAGTGAGCTGAAGCGAGTTGAAGTGAGCTGAAAAAGGGTAGTGGAAAAGGGCCATTAATTTAAACTTGGTTATAACATATATATGATTTCAAAGTAGAAAACAAAAATAGCACAACAGCCACATGCACTTAGCAATGCCAGTAGTCTGCATGGTGACAGCAAAAGGAGTGCTTTTAACAAGACCAATATGATGCGTATCTAAAAAGAAAGCATTTGATGGAATACAGGACCAAACAAAAGTTTAGACACGCCTGCTCATTCATAAATTTTTTTCTGTATTTTGACTGTTTTCTAAATTGGAGAACACTACTGAAGATATCAAAAGTATGAAATAACATATGGAACATGTATGGAATTATGTGGTAAACAAAAAAAGTGTTAAATGTTTCATATTTTAGATTTTTCAAAGTCGCCACCGTTCACCTTGATAACGCTTTGCATACTATTGCCACTATAGTCTCGTTCGACAACTGTACAATCCATATTATATTAAAAACCGCTCAACTGAGTAAAGCAAAACAACAGTCCATCATTAGTTTAAGACATGAATTGTCTTTTTTTTAATTAATAAAAATGAAAAAAAAAAACATTGAATTAGAAGGTGTGTCCAAACTTTTGACTGATACTGATGTTTAAACTAAAGTTAACTCAGAATTTCATTACAAAGTAAATTTTCGACAGCACTGAAAATCATGTTAATTATAAAGATGAACATGCAAGTCGTTCAGGGTGGGTTTTTTCCCCTTTAAATAGGTCATCATCATCGCTGCCGAACCCGATCCGGGCTTGAGGCAAACCATGTTTGGTTGACTTGGCCAGAAGTAGGGTGGCCAGTTCCTTTCTGTACACTCATACACATGGGTGATTTTAGAGTAGCCAGTTAACCTAACTGCATGTCTTTGGACCTTGGGGGAAATCCATGCAGACACAAGATCACGAGTTGGCCTAGTGGTTAGTGTGTCCGCTTCTCGACTAGGAGATCGCGAGTTCTACTTGTGGTCGGGTCATACCAAAGACCATCATAAAAATGGTACCTACTACTGTCTGGCAAGGCACACTGCAATACAGATGTCAAGTTTATTTGTATAGCGCTTTTAACAATAAACATTGTCGCAAAGCAGCTTTACAGAATTTGAACGACTTAAAACATGAGCTAATTTTATCCCTAATCTATCCCCAATGAGCGAGCCTGTGGCGACGGTGGCAAGGAAAAACTCCCTCAGACGACATGAGGAAGAAACCTCGAGAGGAACCAGACTCAAAAGGGAACCCATCCTCATTTGCGCAACAACAGACAGCCTGACTATAATATGAACAGTTTTAACATGAGGACAGTTTCGTTGATGTTATAACTCTTCATTGATGGAAACTTGAGTGCAAAACTGTTCATGACAACTGCAGTCCTAACGTTAGCAAGACAACTGTAGTCCTCAGCCATAAAAGCATCACTATAAGAGCGTAAGAGATGTGAGTGGGGAAGTTAAACCCTCGCGGTTACCAGAGGACTAGCCCCCCACTGTAACTCTAGCTGTATAGGCGAGAGGCCGAGGGCTAACGAAATGGAGATTGGTGCTGCACCCATACGCCTTAAAGTGCTGATGACACGTTTTTGACATCTTTGGCGATGTTTTATAACATAAAAAGTAATTCCAGATGATCCATATATTAATTCACGAAGGCGCCTATTTTACAAGTTATGATAAAAAACGCAGCTATTTGGGCAAATTTGACAGGGCTGCAGCACCCAGGAGACGAAAGAGGAGGAGGAGCTATATGACGTCAGCGAAAGAACCTTCCTCCTCACTTACCAGTTTGTTGTTGATGCGACAGGTGTTCAGTTTATCATTATTAGTATTATTATTATACATTTTATATATATATATATATATATATATATATATATATATATATATATATATATATTATTATGCCTTCGCGTTGTGTTGCCGGCTTTTGCTCCAAAACCCACAAGGATGAGGTAAGTTTATTCAAGTTTCCCAGAGATCCCAAGCTGCATGCAAAGTGGGTGAAGCAAGTCAGGCGCACTCACCAACATCCGTCCTGTGCTCTGAACACTTCGATTTGGATTGTTTTGACACCCTTCCCAGCTTAAAAGAATCTCTTGGGTGTTCAGTTCAGCACAAACGTGTGTTACTACCATCAGCAGTGCCTACACAGTGTTGCCAGATTGGGAGGTTTCCCGCCCAGTTGAGCGGTTTCAAGTGCATTTTGGTGGGTTTCGAACATATTTTGGGCTGGAAAACGTCAGCAGTATCTGTTGCCAGATACTGCTGACGTTTTCCAGCCCAAAATATGTTCGAAACCCACCAAAATGCACTTGAAACCGCCCAACTGGGCGGGATTCCTCCCAATCTGGCAATACTGCCAGTATTCCGGAGGGGGTCTACTAGTAGCTATGCCGGATCCAAAGACAGTCCTCCTGTCAGAACATGTGTTGTGAAACGACATAAGATAAAGGTACGTAGAGCTATAGATTCTACATGATAATCATAAATGTAATCATAAAGTCGGCGTGATATCAGTCATGTATTTGCTTGTGAAAGCTTGCGGCTTTCATGTAACTGCCGCCTAGCAACGAGAGGCAAAGGGTAAAGAGGGTAGGCTATCATAGATTCTATTCGGAAGAGATCAACACAATTCTAGACTCCCAGAAGAGGAAGAGCTAGCACTAGAGAGTTCACCAGCGTTTTCATGCGCCATTTCCACTGAGTAGAACCAGAGTAGAACAGCCAGTGAACCGCAGCGTGTTCTCCCGCTGATGTCACAACATGGCCGCGAGCCACGGACCCAGTTTTCTTGCGCTGTGCAATTAAAAGTTGGATATTTGCGTAACAACAGCTTCTTTTCACGTAATTATAACAGAACTCTAACATGTTTGCCATGTTGTATAGTTTATTTAAGAAATTGCATAGAGTCATGTTCGTGTCATCAGCACTTTAAAGAGTTGGTTAGTACTGGGACAGGAGACTGTCTGGGAAGACCAGATTCTTGCATGAGAAGGACTTTGACTTGACCATGCGGACACGGAAAACATGCAGAAAGGCCCCTGTCGGCCACTGGACTCAAACTCAGAACCTTTTTGCTGCGAGGTGACCGTGCAACCCTTTAACTATGTAATTGTAGTAAGATAAGAGACAAGATTTTATTTTATATATGTATATATTTTTTTTGGGGGGGGGGGATCTTTACTACTTAGAGATCAGTAGCCCAGTTTTCGTGTCTGGACCAGCAGAGACAGACCATCTTTGCTGTCAGTGTCCTAAACCTTGACACAGTCCATGATCTCGTTTGTCCTGACATCCTAGCAAGAGTCCCAAGTCGTCTGTAAAATCACATTTTTGTGACTTATGTTGTTTTTGCTGCTTTATTGTAATGATTTTTTTTTACATCACAGCACAATAGAAGCTATTGTAAACTGTTGGCTCCTTATTTTTAATTATCATATGGTTACACAGCAATTCACATCATCATCTGCATCTTTTCTCTCTTTCCAGAGGAGGCTGAGAGCACATCTACAGCGTTCACAAATTCTGCATGCCAGGACCCAACCGTCTACTCCCAGTGCTTTATACCTGAACCATCCACGGTTTCACAAACTCTCCCTGATGTTAATTCCCTGCATTATGGTCCAACTGCACCTGTTAGTGCCCCTGACCAAAGAGATCAAGATACAAAAGGGAGGGTGTTAACTGGTGTTGACCTCCTATCCTCTGTTGACAGCAGAGCTTCCAAAAGCTTGACTCCTCCTTGTCCAGATAGATCTTTGAAACCTATATGTGACCTTGTTAATGATACAGGGTCAGCTAGTCTCCCAAGCACAAACAGTCATGATGCCTTCAAAGAGCTAGAGGTTGCTGAGAAACAGCTTGAGGAGGAGCTGCTTGTCGATTTTGATAGTCCAGCTGTTTTCTATCCAGAGAACATACAGCCCGGCCATGATGACTTGCAGGGTCTGGATGCTGGTGGCCATTTTGATGGTCCCTCAAACTGTTTTAGTTTGCTGGATGTTATATTGCCTGCAGCTGTGGAGAGAACTGCCGACCCTCAGAATATTTCAAATGACTTAGAGCCTTTAGATAATAATAATAAGGTTGAGGTGCCTCGAAGTAGCTGTCCAGATGCGTCTAATTCATCTGAACTCCAGAGCAACTCCCAGTGCACTTTAGAACCTGAAAGAACCCCCAATAGCCTGATCTGTTCAAGTGCAACAGAGGAGGACACTGCAGCAATTGCTGATGTCGGTACAAGTCTACCTAAAGTACCAGATAAGGAGCACTGTGTGGACAACGGTGATCGGGATCATGAAATTACGACAGGCATTCCCACCAGCGAAAGAGAAGCTTCTCTATCCTGCGTCCCCATGACGGTATCCATGTGTGGATCTCTTGTGGCTTCTTTAGATCAGGAGACGATGGGGATTGAAACCAAAGACAGCACAGAAATCCCTCCCTCTGAATCTAAAGAGACCCCAGACGCTGAAAACTTGATTGTTCCATCTGCAGAAGTTGAGACGTCTCTATGTCTTAGCCAGCCAGATTCCTCACCTGAAGATGACCCCGAACTGGTACAAATAATGTCAAACCCAGGAGGGCCAACAACTCTTATGCCGACTTCTCTCTGTAACAGAATGTTAGAATGCAGATTATCTCTTTCAGATAATCTCATGTCTAGAGACCTTCCTGAGAGTAGCCAAGCTCCCAGAAATGCACAGAGCCCTGATTACCCAATAGAGTTTGATTTTACCAGCGATTACCTTCCTGAAAGTGAGCAAAATATGATGATGGTAACAGATGAAGAACTAGATGCTTATCTAATGGGTGAGTCACAGAGAAACAACTCTGAGCTTTCAGCTGAGAAATTTGTGGACGAAGGCTTTTCAGAATTTAACGGGGATTTAGAGGGAGAGTTACGAACCTGCCCAGTTGATTCATTTGCCTCACCTGAAAGTGACCGGTCTCTTCGCTTTTTAGACGAGAGCGAAGGTTCTAATGTTTCTTCCTCATCTCAGGAGAGTAGTCCCTTGAAACCGGATACCACACAAACAGATAACATGGAAAACGCGCCGAGTTTGACTGAGATTCAGTCGGTCTGCAATGCAAACCAGTCGCCATGTTACGGTGGAGCCCGACCAAAGCAGCTGTCCAGCCAAAATGTAAGACCGTTTCTACCACAAGATGGACAAAATAGCCAATCTGAGGAGAATGTATCAAATTCCGAGGAGGAGAATATCTCTCCTGTAACTCCCGTTGTGAGACAGGTTTCTAACCATGCTGACAGTAACTCTGAAACGTCCAGTCATAGTGACAACTGTGATCACATTTATGGCCATGAAGAGCTTTCGGAGCCACCTCCTTACCCAGGAGAGACTTCTGGAGAAGCAGTCGATCAGTCAGGAACAGAGGATAGAGGCCTTGGTTGGAGGCAGCCACCCTGGGTCCCTGATTCTGAGGCACCTAACTGCATGAAATGTGGGCAAAAGTTCACCTTTACCAAGCGGAGACATCACTGCAGAGCATGTGGAAAAGTAAGTCACTTTCATGGCTTTATTACAAAATTAAGACTGTCGTTGTCTTGAAGAGAAACTATCGTATTTTTTATCCTGGGACCTATTTTCCCATCTTTTTGGATCCAGGTTTTTACTAGGGACAAAACCAGTTGACCCAGTATTGAGTAAGAACATTAGGGCTGGGAATCGATCCGGATTTCCTGGATCGATTCGATTTCGATTCATTAGGTCACGATCCGATTCGATCCACGATTCGATCCGATTCGATTCGATATCGATTCATATACATATTGCTGTATTGTCACTTTAAAACTTTTAAATAAAAACTGACCCTATTGACAAACAGCTCCATGTCTGTTTGTGCTTGTATCTGTGTATGTGTAAGAGGGACACACAGAGAGACAAGAGTTCAAGTTTGAAAGAAAGCTTATTTATTTTGGAATGAAACATATCCAGGTTTTATTTGAAGTCTAAATCAAAATTATGACATTTGGTGGCCCTCTTTTAGTTAAATAACATACCCAGGTCTGGGTTTCTGACCACAAAAAAAATGGCTCATCAGTCAAGAAATTGTGTTTGACTGATAAGTCTCAGAGTGTAACAAACTATGACATTTGGTGGCCCTCTTCTAGTTAAATAACATACCCAGGTCTGGGTTTCTGACCACAAAAAAAATAGCTCATCAGTCAAGAAATTGTGTTTGACTGATAAGTCTCAGAGTGTAACAAATTATGACATTTGGTGGCCCTCTTCTAGTTAAATAACATACCCAGGTCTGGGTTTCTGAACACACAAAAAAATAGCTCATCAGTCAAGAAATTACTGTCTCGCTTAGATGTTTTCGGCTGGGCAAGACGTAGCGTGGCTCTAACCTCTTTACTAGTAGCCTAAACCCAGCATTTTCGACTACACTGTAGGGGCGGAGGTCTTTACAAATAAAGATCCCGACTCCCTCTGTAAGGCTCATAGCACGCTTAGACTGTGGGGGAAATTTCACACCAAATGCATTTTCAAGTGCCGTCTGCTTCGCGTCAGGTTTAGCACTAGCTGTCTCGGGCTGGTGCCTGGATAAATGGTTTCTTTAGATTGGTGGTATTACCCAGATATTTTACTTCTATTTGGCACAACTTGCAAACTGCATTTGTTTTGTCCAGTTCGTCTCTGTCCTCATACCGTTTGAAGCCGAAGTGTTTCCACACATCCGACTTCATCCCCGGCGGTGTTTTTAACCGGGCAGCTTCGTCCATCTTCTTGTTTTCTTTATAAGTTTCGTTTTGCCGGCACCCGCTTTTATAGTGCTCCTTGCGCGTTGGAGAAAATAGTCCCTTGCGCGTTCGAGAAAATAGTGTTATAGGCACCTGGAAGAAATCGATTCACATGTTGTTGGATCGATATCGTGTTTTTTTCGCGTGAATCGATATCGAATCGTGGATCGATTTTTTGACCACAGCTCTAAAGAACATTATAATCAGCAACCACAGAACTGCTATAAAACGTAATCCTATGAGGCGAACATCCGCGTCAAAGTAAACCGCTTGTTTTCGCCACTGACACCTGTGTCTGTTTACTTCAGTCACTGTAAAGAAACTGGAGAAAATGACTGGTCTACAGTTATTGTTTTACCTTTCTCGTCTTCTGGTCTCTGACTCAGCGCCCCAGTCACTGCCTGTAGTCGATTATTACATGGGCTGTACGCGCCGGCTCAAATAAATAAGGACAGACATGAAATTCAAATGCCTCTTCCATATTGTCGTAATCAGCTAAATATTCAGGCATTACTTTTGAAATAGACTTCTTCACAAATTCTGCATGACCTCTCCTTTTATAAACATCAGAAAACAACGTCTACGCGATAATCGGCCGCGTGCACTGAATGTAGTCAGAGACCGGAAGACGTTAAAGGTAAAACACTGACTGTGGAAACTATTGTTTTCTACAGTTTCTTTACAGTTACTGAGGTAAACAGACACAGGAAGGGGTTTCATTAAGAAATGAAGTAGGGGATGGTGCACAGAGCCGGCCCATGGCATAGGCAATATAGGCAAATGCTAAGGGCGCTGCGTCCATCCAGGGGCGCAGAAACGGGGGGAGAAAAATTATGACTTCCACTATTCTGAAAACGAGTCAGCATTATAATGTCTTAGCCTAATTTAATTGTACAGCAAAGCATGTAGTCAGGGTGCAATTTGTCAAAAAAGGTGTGGTGGGGTGGGGTGTGGTGGTGGTTGTTAATCATGAAACAATAAGCGCTCAACAGTAGTTCGCCCTGTCTATGTGTCTTCAGGCGCGCAAGTGCGCATCCGAGGCTATTCTCTGTTTTGGCCAATTGCCTAGAGCACAAAGTGTGCCCAGGGGCGCCAAGGGCGACCAAAACCCCACCAAAAAGGAGGGATGGAGTTATTGAATGGAGATGTTACCAAGTGCATCAGTGGTGTACAGTGTTTTCAACCACTGTGCTGCCGAACTCTAGTACCGCGGAACACTAGTGTGTCGTGAGAGATCACCAAGTGTACCGTGGAAAATTATAGAATGACTGTATATTGTAAATATTGGCAACAGCGTTTTAGTTTCAGTCAACATTTTCTATTGGTGATGTGCCTTGAGATTTTTTCATTGAAAAAAGTGCGCCCTGGCTCAAAAAGGTTGAAAAACAAGTGTAGCCTACGCAGTAGTGGTCGGTGATTTCCTTATGCCTACTAAAAATGCACAATGATCGGTTATAAGGGGGGGGCGGGGCTCATCGGGGGATGAGAATGGCTATCCTGCAAAAAGTAGCCCAGACTACAAGTGCTTAAATGAAGAAATCCAAACTCTCGGGTGTGCAAGGGCGCAAACGAAGGCTACAGGAAGAAACAAATAGAGCCAAGTATAGAGGTAAGTCTGATCTAATCTCTCATATCAACCATTATAGTGGCAAATTAATATTTTAGACGCCTGAATCAATGTCTGCCTAGCTACCGGTAACTAGATGCAAACAGCAATAGACTTCAATAACAAAGTACCCATAATAGCACTTTTGTTTGAAAATACAGCCCATTGATGTCCTAACAGGGTGCTTAAGTTTGCACAATTTAGAATTGTAGAATTTTTTATTCATTTAATTTGTTAATTCTTCAGAGATGACTTAACTTTTAATAGCAAAAAAGAAACTGAAAATAATTTCTTGTTTATTGTCCATGCACTACACTTTGAACAGGGTGCGGAAGAGTTTTTGCCCATTATATGGAGATATGTATTGAATTTGCGTGGTCATTTTACTTTGTGACACTTTGTTAATAATGATAACAATAATAACAATAATGAAAAAGATAAAAATGACTTCTTGTTTATTGTCCATGCACCATACATTGTTTAATAGTAATAGAATAGAGTGATTAGATTAAAGTGTTATTTAGATGTTATTAGAGGGGTTTTTTTCTTGGGGGGGGGGGCGCGCCAAAACTCAATCTCGCCTAGGGCAACCAAAGACCTAGAGCCGGCCCTGCCGGTGCAGCAGGGGAGAGTACGGGAGGGGGGGTGGACCTCCCCAGAAAATTTTCGATTTTTAGATTATAGATGAAAGTCTTTTGGATTTACCTGGAAATCCGGATATTTGACAAAACTCTTGAAAATCTTCAGTTTCCCGAATGGAGAAATTTATTTTTCAGATTTTTCGCGTTCCTAGACGCGGCGTAATACTTCGCATCGTCCTTGCATGGGCGCGATCCTTAAATAACCCAAACATAGTTCATTGATTTAAAAACAGGTGTTCTTTGTTAACAGCGCGCATGCCAGAGCTCATTAGGCGCACGCGCCCAGGGCGCGCCTTCAGGTGCATGAGCTAAGGCGCTCAGGACTGACACCGTTCTGCGCAAGCGCAACACAATCGCACTAGAAAGCATGTTCAAGCTGCCAGTGTAGCTGCAGTCTTTTTAGTTGCGAATTACAAGTATTTCCTCATGTTAATAATTGGCCATGTCAAAACAAGCAAAACTTTCCTCGTTCTTTCGACGTGAAGAGAGGTAAGCAATTTATTATATATTTTTTTCCATCAAAGTTGCATTTTGTGGTTTCGAAGCCAAGTTTTAGTGCCGTTTCTAAAACACATCAAGAAAACGTGGAAGAAACAGCAATAATGGAAGAGCTGGTTTCTAAGCTACGGTACCTAAAACTAGCAATGTTAATTTATTTTTTGTTACATGATGTACTCAGGCTGCCAGTCAGTGTGTGGCACACACACACACACACACCCCTGAAAAATCCTAGCTACGCCCCTGATTTCCATGAGAAATTTGGTATTCATTGGTGTTTAAATTTACAGACAATATGAACTAATGTAAACAATTGGCTTCAACTCGCATAAATATGAATTGGAAATGTTTAGTTCACTTGAGCTTCTGCAAAAGCACAACTCTGATAAAAGATTGATAAACGAGGCTCAGTGTCCCCAACACTGAAACCTGAAAGCTTTAGAAACTCTAACAGACCTTTACTTTTTAACAGGACTGTTTTGGGATTTTGCCGAGTTTACCTTCAACTGTGATTTTTATTTTTTTTTTCCAAAGTAATGAACTGTGTAGCAGGAAAATCACTGCGTTTTCTAAATGCACTCCTGAAAATTACTCGTTAACTAGGGGAATTAAATTTGATATTTTTGACATGTTAATCATTAATGTACATTAAAGAAAAAGGCTTAAAGGAACAGTCCACCGTACTTCCAGAATGAAATATGCTCTTATCTGAATTGAGACGAGCTGCTCCGTACCTCTCCGAGCTTTGCGCAACCTCCCAGTCAGTCAGATGCGCTGTCACTCCTGTTAGCAATGTAGCTAGGCTCAGCATGGCCAATGGTATTTTTTGGGGCTGTAGTTAGATGCGACCAAACTCTTCCGCGTTTTTCCTGTTTACATAGGTTTATATGACCAGTGATATGAAACAAGTTCAGTTACACAAATTGAAACGTGGCGATTTTCTATGCTATGGAAAGTCCGCACTATAATGACAGGCGTACTAACACCTTCTGCGCACTTCGACAGCACATTGATACCTTCACTCCTGTTTTTTTTTTCTCTCCCCCGCCCCCCCAATTCCGTCAATACAACCAACGTGACGGGGGCAGGGGAGAGGGGGAAAACAGGAGTGAAGGTATCAATGCGCTGTCGAAGCGCGCAGAAGGTGTTAGTACGCCTGTCATTATAGTGCGGACTTTCCATA
Source organism: Neoarius graeffei (assembly GCF_027579695.1). NCBI lineage: Eukaryota > Metazoa > Chordata > Actinopteri > Siluriformes > Ariidae > Neoarius > Neoarius graeffei. The sequence continues at coordinate 14,096,394 of NC_083593.1, read as the reverse complement.
GCATAGAAAATCGCCACGTTTCAATTTGTGTAACTGAACTTTGTTTCATGTCACTGGTCATATAAACCTATGTAAACAGGAAAAACGTGGAAGAGTTTGGTCGCATCTAACTACAGCCCCCAAAAATACCATTGGCCATGCTGAGCCTAGCTACATTGCTAACAGGAGTGACAGCGCGTCTGACTGACTGGGAGGTCGCGCAAAGCTCGGAGAGGTACGGAGCAGCTCGTCTCAATTCAGATAAGAGCATATTTCATTATGGAAGTACGGTGGACTGTTCCTTTAAAAGTTATAACTTGTTTTAGTGAAAATAAGCACTAGAATGCAGGGTTTTGCATGTTATGTTATTAAAATATTTTCGGGGGACGTTGCCCCCCCCATCTTAGTTTGACTTTGAAAAGTTCAGGATTTTTTTCTTTGCTCCACTTTCATCTCTATTAGATGCGCTCTGGTGCGTTCTACACCCCTTTTCCACTGCTGATCATGATCATTTTTATTGCTTTTTTATGAGTGTTTATCATCAGTTTGTGCATGAAACTGAGTGTATGGCACAACCTAATCCAAAATAATAACATGCTAATGTAATTAATAGCCTGCACATGCAGTTGAAATGCCAGCCAATAAAGCATGAATTTCTAACTAAACCTGTCTTGTTGAAATAAATAATTTATTAGTATTAAACCTTTCGATTTCATAAAATCGGTGAAATTTAGTTCCTTCTGAAATGTGGTCGTTGTGATATCTTTATTTCTGTAATATCTCACAAAAAATCAGGCCATTCTGTGGCTGGGAAGTTATTTAATTTGAGTGGATTCCCGAGCAAATAGTGTGCATGAAATTGCTCGCTTCACGCAGTCAAGCAGACAGAGGAAGTCCGTGCGCGCATACGCAGGTTTACCTTCTTCTTTTGGGTTTTCCAGCAGCTGGCATCCACAGTGTTGCATTACTGCCATCTACAGGTTTACCTTTGACCGTGCACTGACAGTTCCATCATTCTGTCGCCAAACGAACAGCTGATCACACCGAGGTGCTCGCTGACCGCCCATATTTATTAGTTTGGTCCTGTGTTTCCTTTCCTTCGTATATAACGTAACGTCTTTTCTTCTCGCTTTCCGTTACTGCAGTCAGTCTTTCACATTTCATTTGCACATTCACGTCCTCCATTTTTCTTTCCTGTTTCAAATTTGTGTCCCACAATGCTTTGCACGAACGGAGAAAACCCACCATGTGATGCATGATGTAGTATCTTCAATTGGGTCATGGTGAAGCAGGATAAAATAGCGGCGACTTTAGGGCCTAAATTCATTATTAGCCCTAAATTCATTATTTTTCTATTTAAAAAAGAAACTAATAAAATTGGAAGTCTGTGATTCGAATTCAGTAGCTTTTGATCCACTAAGCAAAAATAATTGAGTGTTGGGGAAAATTCTTTTTATGACCTACACTTGAAAAATCTGAAACGCAGTCTAGTTTTAAACTAACCTGCAGAGAGAAAAAGGCTGAATTGTTTATAATTATTAATAATAAATATAATGTCACGTGGGCGGCACGGTGGTGTAGTGGTTAGCGCTGTCGCCTCACAGCAAGAAGGTCCGGGTTCAAGCCCCGTGGCCGGCGAGGGCCTTTCTGTGCGGAGTTTGCATGTTCTCCTCGTGTCCACGTGGGTTTCCTCCGGGTGCTCCGGTTTCCCCCACAGTCCAAAGACATGCAGGTTAGGTTAACTGGTGACTCTAAATTGACCGTAGGTGTGAATGTGAGTGTGAACGGTTGTCTGTGTCTATGTGTCAGCCCTGTGATGACCTGGCGACTTGTCCAGGGTGTACCCCGCCTTTTGCCCGTAGTCAGCTGGGATAGGCTCCAGCTTGCCTGCAACCCTGTAGAACAGGATAAAGCGGCTAGAGATAATGAGATGAGATAATGTCACATTAATAAACCATAAAGTCCATATACATATATTCCAGATCAAACCTGAAAACTAGGGGTGCTTTCACGCCAACAGCAGTTGGTGCGCACTAAACAGTCCATTCGAACCAAAGGCTCTTAGTTCGGTTCGTTTTTGTTGGTGTGAATGCATCAATTGCACTCGGGTGCGCACTAAATCAAGCGGACCGAGACCTCCAAAAAGGGGTGGTCTCGGTCTGCTTGATTCCGCACCAAATGTCAACCTCTGGTGCGGTCCCTCTGGTGAGAACGCGAACCTGGACCAACTCAGGTCTAAACTAACTATTTGTTCGTTATAACATATTGAATTACAGCCTCTGCATTTGATTATTGTTATTTATTACGTATTGTACGTTATTTATTATTATTATTGTTGTTGTTGTTGTTATTATTATTATTTAACAATAAAACGTTTAAACCCATTCCTGTGTTATTACAACATAGGCTAGTGTTAAAACCGGTGTATAATACGCACATTTTTTCATTGCAAAGTGGGGTGTGTCTACACTGGATATAATGTAAAAGGCTGCCCACACTAAGAATAGTAACTATTTTAATAATTATAACTATAAAGATGATGATGTGAGCATCTACACAATGTGATCATTATAACGTCCTGTAAACAGCGGCATCAGGCACACGCGCGTGCTCCATCTCTGTCAGCATTCTGTCAGTGGGAAATTCAGATTGCCCTGTATTAACCTACAGCATAACAGATTCTACAGTAAAAGCCGGCTGGCTTGTCAGGCTAACAGACTATAGCCTACCTTGTGGGTCTTTGGAAAGGTGCTTGTCTCATCATCAGCAGGACAGCATTGGTGAAAATAGCGCGTCTCCTCTGCCTGAAATGACGCGCTACATGCCTTCGGCGAATCCAGTATACACTACCGTTCAAAAGTTTGGGGTCACTTTGAAATGTCCTTATTTTTGAAAGAAAAGCACTGTTCTTTTCAGTGAAGATCACTTTAAACTAATCAGAAATCCACTCTATACATTGCTAATGTGGTAAATGACTATTCTAGCTGGTTTTTGGTGCAATATCTCCATAGGTGTATAGAGGCCCATTTCCAGCAACTCTCACTCCAGTGTTCTAATGGTACAATGTGTTTGCTCATTGCCTCAGAAGGCTAATGGATGATTAGAAAACCCTTGTACAATCATGTTAGCACAGCTGAAAACAGTTGAGCTCTTTAGAAAAGCTATAAAACTGACCTTCCTTTGAGCAGATTGAGTTTCTGGAGCATCACATTATTTTGTGGGCTCGATTAAATGCTCAAAATGGCCAGAAAAATGTCTTGACTATATTTTCTATTCGTTTTACAACTTATGGTGGTAAATAAAAGTGTGACTTTTCATGGAAAACACAAAATTGTCTGGGTGACCCCAAACTTTTGAAGGGTAGTGTATCATCCTGACGGATGGCGACACTGCTCCTTCTTCTTCCTCTTCTTCCCTGCTTTTCCCCACCTTTTTCTTCTTCTTTGGCTATTCGTGCCAACACTTGACGACTTCAGGACAAAAGGTTCAACATCAAACCAGACTTTTATGCCTTTTGTGTGTTGTTTTGTGTTAGTTTAGTTTCTCCAGTTGAGGGTGTGGTTTTACAATCAGGGTACAAAGTTTGTGTCACAGGGGTCCAACATTCAGATTGATTCAAACTGGTTCTTGTACAGTTTTGAAGTGAAGGACAAGTTAAAGAACAGATTTCAGGTAATTTTTTGACGTGTGTATTGTAGTTTTGTGTAATCTGCTATAAGATGGGAGAAACAAATGAAGTGATTCTCGGCGAGGACATTTTTTTTGACAATTCAGAATCCACTACTTCCATAGTGCTTTTAAATATAAGGCTGTAAGCCAGGGCTATTCAAATACATTTGCAGGGGGACCAAACTAGAAAATTACAAAATTTGTGAGGGCCGGACGGACAATTGACATAAAATTGGTATCGGCTAAAGGCAATTAAAATATACTATACTAAGGTGCACTACCGTTCAAAAGTTTGGGGTCACTTTGAAATGTCCTTATTTTTGAAAGAAAAGCACTGTTCTTTTCACTTTAAACTAATCAGAAATCCACTCTATACATTGCTAATGTGGTAAATGACTATTCTAGCTGGTTTTCGGTGCAATATCTCCATAGGTGTATAGAGGCCCATTTCCAGCAACTCTCACTCCAGTGTTCTAATGGTACAATGTGTTTGCTCATTGCCTCAGAAGGCTAATGGAGGATTAGAAAACCCTTGTACAATCATGTTAGCACAGCTGAAAACAGTTGAGCTCTTTAGAGAAGCTATAAAACTGACCTTCCTTTGAGCAGATTGAGTTTCTAGAGCATCACATTTGTGGGGTCGATTAAATGCTCAAAATGGCCAGAAAAATGTCTTGACTATATTTTCTATTCGTTTTACAACTTATGGTGGTAAATAAAAGTGTGACTTTTCATGGAAAACACAAAATTGTCTGGGTGACCCCAAACTTTTGAACGGTAGTGTATCCGAAGATTGTTCTCCAGCTGCAGCCGCAACTCATTCCGGAACTGGATATTTTGCCAGAAATGGGTAATGTTGACGATATAAAAAGCAAGGACCAGCGCAAGAAACAGTGTGCAAACGTGTCGCTCCATTGTGAAAGTCCAAATTGGCGCTTATTTCCACCGGAAGATGACGAAATGTCATTCAGACCAATTTGGTTCGTTTGCATGTGTGAACGCAGACCATATGCAGTCTGTATGCTACAATGTAAGAATTTTACTGCCTGGTGCGGACCAAATAATCGAACTAGCGGTGTGAAAGCGCCCTAGAAGTAGCATGATTAAAGCAGGGAAGGCTGTTCAGAGGGGGTAGAATACTGTACGTACAGTATAACAGCTACTGCAGCTGTTATCTATTCATCATGACTACTGACTGACTAGTCTAAAAACAAAACAAAAAAAACCTAACTACTGGCAAGCAAAATTTGCACTTAACAAGGAGACACAAACAGATGTCCATTCCCACCACTAGGAGATTTGGAATCCAGTTCTGAACTACAAGTATCTTCATTTTCATCGACCTTAACCTAGCAACACTGCCAACAGTACTGTAGTGAATATTATTTGGCGCTGTCACTGTCTCCTGACAGTCTGTCTCCAAAATTATACTGAAACAAACGAAATGTCTTCACGGTTGTTCATTTTTAAATTAACCTAGGCCTCTTAGATCAGATAGTATCTTATTTAATCTTATCCAAATATTCTGTGTTTGTGTACTACCACTGACGTCATTTCAGGCCATTGGCCCTAGTTTTTAATTCACCGTCTCACATACAGACCATCATGGCGTGAGACAGTTATGGAAAAACTCAACGACTTCACCAAAGTTAGCATTTTGCATTGTTAGACCAACTAGAAATTCATCATGTTCAAGATCTGTGGTCATTACTTTTTCATAAGAATAGTTATTTGTTTACTGATCTCTCCTCATTTGAGCACCTTTCTTGCCAAACTTGGAAAGAATCTGGACAAGGTGGGCTGGTCGTGTCACCTTTTCATTTTTTTTTTTAAAGATTTTTTTTTTGGGCTTTCTGCACCTCCACTGGATAGGACAGTGTAGAGACAGGAAATGAGTGGGAGAGAGAGACGGGGAGGGACCGGGAAATGACCCCGGGCCGGAACCGAACCCGGGTCCCCGGACCCATGGCACGGCGCCTTATCCGCCTGAGCCACGACGCCCCCAACCTTTTCATTTTGAACTGTAACGAATCAGAAGCAAGCTTTCTGGCGCCCCAACTTTGCCGCGACGAGCAGCCAATCAGCGTCAAGCTTTCATGCAGTATTGCTGACGCGATTGAAGGTCAAGGCCATAAAGCCGCCGCAAGTACACAAAAAGTGTAAAAGAACACAAAAATGATCACTGATAACCATAGGAAAGAAAAGGTCTTGGAAAATAAGAAATCTACTAGCATTGTTAGTTGAGGAACTTTGAAAAGTAACCGACACCAAGCTGGATTTTGCTTTGGGCGCCGGCCCTTAATAAAACCCCTGCACAGGTGTATGTCTGTTGTCAGACACTAATAATAACATTATGATCCTGTCAGTGCTGAAAACGAGCAGTTTACTTTGACTTGGATGTTTGCCCCATAAGATTAAATTGTAAAGCTGTTTTGTGCTTACTGGTTATAGCGTTCTAACTCAATACTGGACTGATTTCGATCATTTTGGTCCCTGGTAAAAATTTGGACGCGAAAAGTTGTGGAAATAGGGCCAAGGTTAAAAAATACCAGCATTTCCCGTTAACTGTTAAAGTGTTAACTGACAGCTTGTGACTTTTTATGCTATTTTTCCCCCCTTACTTTGACAGTAGACGTGTCAGGGGATATTTGTTTGGAGTGTTCTATGCATTTGCTGACTGATATATCTGGTTGTAGGTATATTGTGCCATTTGCTGCAACCGTAAATGCAAGCTGAAATACATGGAGAAAGATGCCAGAGTTTGTGTGGTCTGCTATGAAACTATACAAAGAGGTAAGTGCTTGTCATCACCCTTTACATCGACACGTGACACAAAGCTGCAAAACATTGGTGAAGTAAGAGCATGTGTTTATTCAAATTGCAAGTAGCCCATGAAAATGACCTTCTGCCTCAGGAATATGGTGGCTGAAGCAGGTTATAATCTGTTGACATCCATCTCTATCTGCTGTTGTAAATGTTTAAAACTAGACTGCCTTTCAGATTTTTCAAGTGTAGGTCATGAAAAGAATTTTCCCCGACTCCCAGTTATTTTTGTTTAGTGGACCGAAAGCTACTGAATTCGAATCTCAGACTTCCAATTTTATTAGTTTTTTTAAAATAGAACAATTAATGAATTTAGGGCCATGTGGCCTTAAATTCTCCGCTGTTTTTTCCTGCTTCACCGTGACCCGATTCAAGATACTACGACTACGTTCAGACTGCACCCTGAAACGACCCATATCCGATTTTTTTGCCCATATGCGACCCGTATCCAATTTGTTATTGACAGTCTGAACGACACAGATCCGATTTTTTCACATGCGACCCAGGCCGCTTGGATATGTGGTCCTAATTCCGATGCATATCCGTTATTTTCACATGCGACTGCAGTCTGACCAGACAGGTCGCATTCATGCGACCTACATGTCATCAACAAGAGACAAACGTCACTATTCTGCGTTGGCTAATCCCGCCTCTTTGGTGGAAAACAACAACATTTGTACAGTTTTCAGAATTTAAATAGACTTTTATAGAATTGATCAAGCTAATGGTGGATTTGGTAGGGACCTGGATGTTGATCTGTTAGCCTGATTAAATAAAACAGTTTCTATAACTGATTTATAACTTAAACCATCCTGTATTACAAGATTATAAGATTGTTCTGGAAATTTCCAGTAATTTGACACCTTCGGTCTCGTTAGTCTGCTGCCCACATTAATCAGATTATTGTGTGAGTTCCGCCGCCGCCACAAAAACCACATCGCCAGGTCTCGCCTCATCTCCATAGCAAACTGCACTGGTGTTTCTGCACCTTGAGCCAGCGCTGAGAGAAGTTGCAGAATTCAGCTGGCTATAAACACAGGGATGTGATTTTTCCGCGAATTCGCGGAATTCTGCTTTTTTCACCTCAAAATTTGAAAAAAAATGTTTTTCCGATTTTTCGCTCAAATATCCGCATTCATATCCTATTCGTTCCGACTTTCAGTAATTCCGTCATTGAGATGAAATGAGGTACGTGATTGGCCCATCGCTCTGTAACAACCAATGAACGCGCTTGTTAGATAGCTGTACGTAAGCTCGCTTCAAACAGAGTTGAAAGATGACAGCCTCCGTGATCGAGTGTAAAGATGCAAATCGAGTTAAAGAAATCGAAAGAATAGTGAAAAACAAGTTCCGCTGGGAATGGTTGGAGAAAGAGGTTGCTACAGACGTTGGACATAATACCGTGAGACATTTGTTCAGGTCTCTCTCGCTCAGGGGCAGAGAGAGATGGCGTGCTTGCTGGAGGCCCCTCTACGCATCAGCGTGTTATCTGTGAGTGTGTGTCGTTTGGTCACGAACAAACTCAGCTTTTTATGTGTGCGTTTTGTCCGACGTGGCAGAGCCGAGTGTGTTTGACAGGACACGGTTGTCTGGGTCGAGCTAGTGGGCTTTGTGTGTGTGTTTAGGGAGGCGAGAGGTTGGCTGACGGTCACCCGGAATGAGTTGACGTACCGGCGCACTGGGCGGAGAGGAGAGGAAAGAGAGGAGGAGATGCTGTTCGTCATTTAGTCCGCGGAAATATTTCCACTTTGGGTGTAAAATGACTGGAACATTTGCTCATGGAACAGACCCGACACCAGAGTTAGCTCCTGAGTTAGCACGGCTTGCTAGTAGCAGTGAAGTTCTGTTACTTTACACTCAGGCTTGTTGCTACTTAGCCATGTAGCTAGCAAGAGCTTTAACGCACCGCTTAAACACAAGTCTGTCAAGGCCATTTATTTATAATTTAATCCTATTTTGGAGCATGTATAGCTTCTTCTGGCTACATAGAAAGTCAAAATATGTGTTGCAGCTGCCTGCTCTGGCTAACAGGCTAAGTGAAAGTGAGCGCTGTGCAGCTGGAAACGCCCCCTGTCCTGTTGCTCCACCGCGCTGATGAAGAGGAAATCTGTTGCGCTGAAGACCAAACCGCTCCATAAGGCATATAGAGTGCACTAGAGAGACTACAGGGGCCCCCTGTGTAGGGCACTTGTATAAGAAGGAGGAAGTGATTTGGGATTGAGCCTTCAGTGTGTGTGTTATCAGCCAGGTTGTTAAATTTATTTATTTATTTTTTAAATTATTTTTTAAAAAAGTCTGATAATTATGAATGAATGAATGAATGAATGAAATGAACTTAATTAAATTTACAACCAATGTAGATACATTACATTATTTACACATTACCGTGATATCTAAGGCATAATTAACAAAATTTACAGCAATAAAAAAAAATTAAGGGTGGCCCGGTGGTGTAGCAGTCAGCACTGTCGCCTCACAGCAAGAAGGTCCGGGTTCGAGCCCAGTGGCTGACGGGGGCCTTTCTGTGTGGAGTTTGCATGTTCTCCCCGTGTCCGCGTGGGTTTCCTCCGGGTGCTCCGGTTTCCCCCACAGTCCAAAGACATGCAGGTTAGGTTAACTGGTGACTCTAAATTGACCGTAGGTGTGAATGTGAGTGTGAATGGTTGTCTGTGTCTAGTGTCAGCCCTGTGATGACCTGGCGACTTGTCCAGGGTGTACCCCGCCTTTCAGAAATATGAGTAGAAATATTAGAGATATTGCCTTCTTCACAGACTTCTGATTGGATTGAATGGATTCAGCAAACACATTTTTTGTGAATGTTGTTTAGTGAAAAAGTGATTTTTATTCTTGCATATGAAAATCCTCAAGTGAGTGAACACTGTACAGTTCTGTATATGAGTCAATTTCACAGAAAACGTTTTTTTTTTTGTCCGGACGTGTTTTGTTTACATTGAGATTTCTAAAACCTTTTTATCGTCTCATATGATAAAACATTATCAGTTCTACCTTGCATTTCAAAATTTGACTACTTTGGTTCATTGACTACTTTGTCCCCCCACCAGGGCGCTGCCCTGGACCAGCTGGGGGCCTGCGGCCCCCAGACCCCCGGCTAAAATTTTCAGATAATTTCACCAGCCCCAAATCACATCCCTGTAAACAATCTAAATAAATATTTATAAAAATGTAGAAAAAGTTTATTAATATGACGAAATAAATATGTGCAAATTATTAAGCCTGAATTAAGAGTTTGGTAATACAGCGGCCGTATCCCAAATGACCGCCTACTGAAGCTCGAGTGCACTATATAGAGTTTAAAAATCCATTACTTCCTAGTAACATGTAGTGCACTTATATAGAAATTAGAGAGACATTTAGGAGTCAACCCTCGTTACCAGGCTACACGTTTTCATTTCAGTTCAGAAACAAAAACACACACGAGACCTCACACTTTAACACTAACCAGATAATTAAACAAACAAACAAAAAAAGAAATCATTAAACTTGAAGAGTGCGCTTTCTTTTTTTGTTTACGTATTACGTAGATGTGCTTATTACGTGTCAATTTGCGCATGCGGGACACTTTTGGGTCGTTTTCCGTTCATATTGGAGATCGCATACAAGTCTCATATAATTGGTAATGTGAACGGCCTAACAAAAAAATCGGATTTCACAACAAATCGGATATGGGTCGTTTCAGGTTGCAGTCTGAACGTAGTGTACATCATGCATCACGTGGTGGGCTTTCCCCGTTCACGCAAGGCATTGTGGGATACGAATTTCAAACAAGAAAGGAAAATGGAGGACGCGAATGAAACGTGAAAGGCAGACTACAGTAACGGAAAGCGAGAAGAAAAGACGTTATGTTATATACGAAGGAAAGGAAACGCAGGGCCAAACTAATAAATATGGGCGGTCAGCGAGCACCTCGGTGTGATCAGCTGTTCGGTTAGCGACAGAATGATGGAACTGTCAGTGCACGGTCAAGGCAAACCTGTAGATGGCAGTAATGCAACACTGGATGCCAGCTGCCGTAAAACCCAAAAGAAGAAGAAGCAGGTAAACCTGCGCATGTGCACACGGACTTCCTCTTTCTGTTTGACTGCATGAAGCGAGCGATTTTATGCACATTATTTGCTGGGGAATCCCCTCAAATTAAAAAACTTCCCCACCACAGAATGGCCTGTTTTTTGTTTTTTGAGATATTGCAGAACTAAACAAGTATCACAATGACCACATTTCAGAGGGAACTAAATTTCACCGATTTTATGAAATCGAAAGGCCGTCTAGCTTTAATTTTGAGTGAGGGATAAAAATGGATTCTCTCGAATCGACTGATTAGGTTGTTTTAAGCTGCATAGTGAGAAAACTTTGGGTTGTTCGAGATATGTTCACTGCTGGTTAGTGAAGGTTTACTCTCAAAGCCCTACTCAGTCCATCAATCATCCCCACTTTTGCACAAGATATCCTTGCATAAAGGAAAACAAACATGTTGTTTACATTTCTGAAATGAAGAATTGTGTACTAGTGATTTATCAGCACTGGATGGTAGGTGTCACTTGTAAATAATTGTTTGGAGCGTTTCCCATTTTTATTAGACAAAAGAATAAGGTTTACGGTCAGGACAGTTGTGCAGCTGTGTGCCTGGCTAATATTGGAGTCGCCTTTAAAGTTAATAGAGTGTCTCCAGGTGATTTTTACTCTGTCCTCAGAGCCTATTTTACAGAGACTATCCACTAGTCGTTTGTGTTCTAGAGTAGACCCCCAGTGTTTTTAATAAATGTCAGATGGTACTAGAGCCAGTATGTGGTTAATTGGCTGACCATGTTGACATTGGCCCCCTAATTTTCAAACGGTTCAGGGGTATAAAGATTCTTTATACCCCTGAACCGTTTGAAAATTAGGGAGCCAAAAATTAGGGCTGGGTTCAAAAGATCGATCCACGATCTGATATCGATTCACGTTCAAAAAATACGAGATCAATTCAAAAATGTGTGGCTCGATCTCTTCCAGGTGGCTATAGGCACTATTTTCTCGACCGCGCAAGGACCGCTATAAAAAGCGGGTGCCAGCAAACGAAACCGAAACTTAAGAACGCGAGATGGCTGAAGCTGCACAGCTAAAATCACCGCCTGGCCTGAAAGCTGATGTATGGCATTACTTTGGATTCAAACGTTACGAGGACAGAGACGAAGTCGACAGAAGAAAAGCAGTGTGCAAACTGTGCCACATAGAGGTAAAATATAGTGGCAATACAACCAATCTCCGCAACCACTTATCCAGGCACCACACCGACACAGTTTTAGCTAAGCCTGCGGCGAATCAAACTGCACTGGAAAAGGCATTTGGTGTTAAATTACATGCACAAACACACATGGGGCTGTTCCTGTCAATAGGGACAGTTTTTACTTTAAAGTGACAATCCAGCAATATCTAAGTAGATCGATATCGGATCGAATTGGATCGTGACCTTATGAATCAAAATCAAATCAATCCAGGAAATCTGGATCGATTCCCAGCCCTAATAAAGAATATGTAGGACAAATACAAGAAAATACTTAACCAGGGATCTGAAAATAGAATTTCCTTTTCTGCCATTAAAATTGTTTAAACCTCTTTTTACCCAAACACATTTTGACACAATTTATATGCATCAATGTAGGAGAGCACTGAGCATTCTTACACTGCATTAGTAAATATACAGTGGTGCTTGAAAGTTTGCGAACCCTTTAGAATTTTCTATATTTCTGCATAAATATGACCTAAAACCTCATCAGATTTTCACACAAATCCTAAAAGTAGAGAAAGAGAACCCAGTTAAACAAACGAGACAAAAAATATTATTCTTGGCCATTTATTTATTGAGGAAAATGATCCAATATTACATATCTGTGAGTGGCAAAAGTATGTGAACCTCTAGGATTAGCAGTTAATTTGAAGGTGAAATTAGAGTCAGGTGTTTTCAATCAATGGGATGACCATCAGGTGTGAGTGGGCACCCTGTTTTATTTAAAGAACAGGGATCTATCAAAGTCTGATCTTCACAACACATGTTTGTGGAAGTGTATCATGGCACAAACAAAGGAGATTTCTGAGGACCTCAGAAAAAGCATTGTTGATGCTCATCAGGCTGGAAAAGGTTACAAAACCATCTCTAAAGAGTTTGGACTCCACCAATCCACAGTCAGACAGATTGTGTACAAATGGAGGAAATTCTAGACCATTGTTACCCTCCCCAGGAGTGGTCGACCAACACAGATCACTCTAAGAGCAAGGTGTGTAATAGTCAGCGAGGTCACAAAGGACCTCAGGGTAACTTCTAAGCAACCGAAGGCCTCTCTCACATTGGCTAATGTTCATGAGTCCACTATCAGGAGAACATTGAATAACAATGGTGTGCATGGCAGGGTTTCAAGGAGAAAGCCACTGCTCTCCAAAAAGAACACTGCTGTTTGTCTGCAGTTTGCTAAAGATCATGTGGACAAGCCAGAAGGCTATTGGAAAAATGTTTTGTGGACGGATGAGACCAAAATAGAACTTTTTGGTTTAAATGAGAAGCGTTATGCTTGAAGAAAAGAAAACACTGCATTCCAGCATAAGAACCTTATCCCATCTGTGAAACATGGTGGTGGTAGTATCATGGTTTGGGCCTGTTTTGCTGCATCTGGGCCAGGACGGCTTGCCATCATTGATGGAACAATGAATTCTGAATTATACCAGTGAATTCTAAAGGAAAATGTCAGGACATCTGTCCATGAACTGAATCTCAAGAGAAGGTGGGTCATGCAGCAAGACAACGACCCTAAGCACACAAGTCGTTCTACCAAAGAATGGTTAAAGAAGAATAAAGTTAATGTTTTGGAATGGCCAAGTCAAAGTCCTGACCTTAATCCAATCGAAATGTTGTAGAAGGACCTGAAGCGAGCAGTTCATGTTCGGAAACCCACCAACATCCCAGAGTTGAAGCTGTTCTGTATGGAAGAATGGGCTAAAATTCCTCCAAGCCGGTGTGCAGGACTGATCAACAGTTACCAGAAATGTTTAGTTGCAGTTATTGCTGCACAAGGGGGTCACACCAGATACTGAAAGCAAAGGTTTGCATACTTTTGCCACTCACAGATATGTAATATTGGATCATTTTCCTCAATAAATAAATGACCAAGCATAATATTTTTGTCTCATTTGTTTTAGGGCAATTCCATGTAAATGTCAACCTCACCATGCAAAAATTAAGCAACATGTAATACATCAAAACCACTCCCAGAGATCTCACCTAGGCCTGTATTTTACAGATGTGAATAAGTTGAACCAATTTGTAACCAACCTAATATGTCACTGTCAGTCTTTCTTTCTTATAATGTAAACCCCAAGCTAAAATCAACTTTGATCATGTACAATTCTATATTATTGCCACAAGCCACAGAAATGTATGCTAAAATCCACAAAACAGCAAAACAATAGCCATCCTAAATATTATTTAAGAACTTTGATAGTTTTAGCTGATATTTAGAGAGTTTTTCAAAGGGTTATGGTGGTTAAATTGCTGATTTTCTAAACATATGCCATGTCTATTTCAGACGCGTCACATCCATAACGGAATTTCGTCACATCCATAACGCTGACTTTTCCTTCCGAAACTCTGCATGAAATACAAAATATTTTAAACAAAGATTTTTTAATATTCACCTTGGACCCCTCTATCAAATGGATATCTCCATTTCGACATTAGGTTTACAATTTCACAGAGTTTGATAAAAATGTACAGTCACCCAAGAAAAGTGATACTTTTTCTGTCACATCCATAACGCATCTTTTATTGGCATTTTCTGGCATGCCCTAGATGTACTATGGGAATTGTTCTTGTTCTATCACTTCTCCAGTATGGTACAGCCTTAAAATATGCAACACCTGTTTAAATACTGGGAGACAATAAAACATTCACTGGGTCATTTGTTGCCATTTTGAGTTCAAGTGTCACGTCCATAACGCTGGAATTGCTCTTAACTGGGTTCTCTTTATCTACTTTTAGGACTTGTGTGAAAATCTGATGATGTTTTAGGTCATATTTATGCAGAAATATAGAAAATTCTAAAGGGTTCACAAACTTTCAGGCACCACTGTAAGGTGCAAGTAGCATTGCCATCTAATCTCCAGGGTCCTGGGTTACTGTACATGCAGAGTTTCTGTGTGTGTTCTCTCTGTCCCCGTGTAGCCTTACTCTGGGTTCTCTGGTTTCCTCCTACTGTCTAAGAACCCTGATGTTACTGGGATAGGCTTCGGATCCACTGCAACCCTGACCATGATTAATCTCTTACTGAAAGGGAGTGAAATGCTTGGCGAATAAGGTGGCATTTGAGGTTCCACTTTAACTATTCTTGTGTGAAGAAAATTGAGCTAAATATCAAAAACCGAGCCGGAAAACATGAATGCATTGCAGCCGGGAAGCATGTGATTGATTTTTGCACTTCCTGGATGCAACGAGAGATGAACATCTCAACCACGCAGCCTTGGTTATACCTACGTGTCTTCTTTTGTCTTAGCTGTTTATAAATGTATAATTATTGTGTACAAGGAGTTTCCCAGTTACTTTCAGTGCGTGGATTCTTCTCATCTGTCCAAACCTCTGTTACATGAAAACAGCTGAGTTGAGAGTTATAGGAAGTGCAGTCTTTCCTCTTCGATCATGCAGTATAAAAGAATGAAGTGCTCAGAGAGTTTCTCATACATTTCCCAGAATGCACTGCAGGCAGGAAGCTGGGAAGCATGCATTTTTTTTTCTCATAAATGTATTACTTTAATCTTGGAAGTTCTGAGGTCCACTACCCCCACCTCCCGAATATTACCCCCACCTCAGCACCATTTTGTAAATTTATTTTATTTTTATTTGTTAATTACCCTACAATGGCCGTAATATGCTGTCATACTTAAGGTACACAACAGATATGAAAAAATGTCTGGAAAGCCAAGAAATGTAAGAGGAGATAGCATATCCAAGTTATTGCTCCACTCTGCTTGGGAGTTCTTATAGATCTCAATCAAACTCTTGCTGTTCAAAAAGCTTTTGCAATGTGTGCGAACATGTAGGTTCTTTTTTTATACAACCCCGATTCCAAAAAAGTTGGGACAAAGTACAAATTGTAAATAAAATCGGAATGCAATGATGTGGAAGTTTCAAAATTCCATATTTTATTCAGAATAGAACATAGATGACATATCAAATGTTTAAACTGAGAAAATGTATCATTTAAAGAGAAAAATTAGGTGATTTTAAATTTCATGACAACAACACACCTCAAAAAAGTTGGGACAAGGCCATGTTTACCACTGTGAGACATCCCCTTTTCTCTTTACAACAGTCTGTAAACGTCTGGGGACTGAGGAGACAAGTTGCTCAAGTTTAGGGAGAGGAATGTTAACCCATTCTTGTCTAATGTAGGATTCTAGTTGCTCAACTGTCTTAGGTCTTTTTTGTCGTATCTTCCGTTTTATGATGCACCAAATGTTTTCTCTGGGTGAAAGATCTGGACTGCAGGCTGGCCAGTTCAGTACCCGGACCCTTCTTCTACGCAGCCATGATGCTGTAATTGATGCAGTATGTGGTTTGGCATTGTCATGTTGGAGAATGCAAGGTCTTCCCTGAAAGAGACGTCATCTGGATGGGAGCATATGTTGCTCTAGAACCTGGATATACCTTTCAGCATTGATGGTGTCTTTCCAGATGTGTAAGCTGCCCATGCCACACGCAGTAATGCAACCCCATACCATCAGAGATGCAGGCTTCTGAACTGAGCGCTGATAACAACTTGGGTCGTCCTTCTCCTCTTCAGTCCGAATGACACGGCGTCCCTGATTTCCATAAAGAACTTCAAATTTTGATTCGTCTGACCACAGAACAGTTTTCCACTTTGCCACAGTCCATTTTAAATGAGCCTTGGCCCAGAGAAGACGTCTGCGCTTCTGGATCATGCTTAGATATGGCTTCTTCTTTGAACCATAGAGTTTTAGCTGGCAACGGCGGATGGCACGGTGAATTGTGTTCACAGATAATGTTCTCTGGAAATATTCCTGAGCCCATTTTGTGATTTCCAATACAGAAGCATGCCTGTATGTGATGCAGTGCCGTCTAAGGGCCCGAAGATCACGGGCACCCAGTATGGTTTTCCGGCCTTGACCCTTACGCACAGAGATTCTTCCAGATTCTCTGAATCTTTTGATGATATTATGCACTGTAGATGATATGATGTTCAAACTCTTTGCAATTTGACACTGTCGAACTCCTTTCTGATATTGCTCCACTATTTGTCGGCGCAGAATTAGGGGGATTGGTGATCCTCTTCCCATCTTTACTTCTGAGAGCCGCTGCCACTCCAAGATGCTCTTTTTATACCCAGTCATGTTAATGACCTATTGCCAATTGACCTAATGAGTTGCAATTTGGTCCTCCAGCTGTTCCTTTTTTGTACCTTTAACTTTTCCAGCCTCTTATTGCCCCTGTCCCAACTTTTTTGAGATGTGTTGCTGTCATGAAATTTCAAATGAGCCAATATTTGGCATGAAATTTCAAAATGTCTCACTTTCGACATTTGATATGTTGCCTATGTTCTATTGTGAATACAATATCAGTTTTTGAGATTTGTAAATTATTGCATTCCATTTTTATTTACAATTTGTACTTTGTCCCAACTTTTTTGGAATCGGGGTTGTATAAATAAATGGCAGAATGATCCAATAATGCAGCACGTAACATTGATTAATCACCAAGCGCTATTCAAGTGATATTTGTCGTTGCTAGAACAAATCCTGAATTTACATACAAGAATATTACACAGGCCATGTACAGCCTCCGTAAGGAATATGCTGTCTTAGCTCATTGATACACTGAGTAGATTATATTAACCATAACCTGTCCCTCTTGATTTGACAGAATGCATTTTATTATGTCGAGTGAAAATGTAATGGTGAATAAGAATGTACGTTTGTTTCGACGAGCTCTGGTGGAGTCGAGAAAAAAAAAAAGGTTTGTCAGCGCAGGTCCATTTGCACATTAAAAAGAGCAAGAAGCAGAGAGACTTATTTGCTGTGTGGTGCCTTTGGGCACTGGTTGTCCTTGACTGTGTGTGGCACAGATCCACCTGGGATGCACAGTGCTTTGAGACTCTGCTTCAGCTTTGGGCAGAGATTTAGAGAGAGACACACACACACACACACACACACCCTCCTCTTCAGCGTCAGGACAGCAAGGCATACGTCACCTCCCTCTGTTCCTTTTGGTCGTTTCTCAGTCCAGGACAGCCATTTAATACAGATTTGTCCATCGTAGCAGGCATTTGATGGAGAGAGGAAAGTGGGACTATGGTTGTTGTTGTTATTAAGGAGGTTAGACCCAGGATAGACAGGAGCACGGCATGATTGCATGAATGTGGGCCGCTCACTATCTGGAAGGAGACTCCGAGATGAAAGAAAGCCTGCCCCCCTTCTCCCTCTCCCTCTCTCTCTCTCTCTCTCTCTCTCTCTCTCTCTCTCTCGCTCGTTTTAAACCCTTGCTGAGTTCAGGCTGAAATGCTCCAGGGACATTGAACTGAACACACGCACCATGACTAAGATGAAAGGAAATTCAGGTTCATAGTTAAGGTAAGGTAAATTGCTAATCAACTAAAATCCATGCAGATCGATAAATACTGTCTAGGCTTTATGAAACAAGTTCCTTGAAGTCTCCTTCACACTAGCAAAGCATCTTCCACGAACTGTTTGTGCTCAGGACAGTCAGATTTACAACATGGTTGAAGGACATACAGTTTGTCTGACATGGGTTGCCATCATCGTCATCATCATCATCATCATGAGTCATTTGAGTGTCTTTGTTGTGTTGTGTTTTCTGTTTATACTGCTGGTTTACGTGTTCACTCTCATCAGAACCGGTGCCAATGTAATCGAGTCGATGGGGTTCTATGATGCTTAATCAATATACCGCAAGGCGAGGCTTACTCAGCACTTTGGTTGGAGTCAGCAGCTATGATTACCACTCAAAAGCAACTTTTACTTACCTTAATGTCTAATCAAGTTCTGTGGTTTTCTAGGTTAATGTACTGTCTGTTACCGTGTGTGTGTGTTTTAGTGAATTGTTTTGTTTAAACTATTAGTGTCGTTGTAAACTATCTATATTAAACCTTCTTTATCGTTTATAGACTATGTTTATTGACCTGTTTATAGAATAGTTTATAGAAATCTGTCAGGGTCAGTATATTTAAACCATACCTAATATTATTCTTCTGCACGGACCAGATGACAAAATAAATGTTATTTAAGATAGTGAAAGAGTGAAGGCCAATTTATGCTGACAACGCAGTCCTCGCAGATGGCGTCGCAGGTAGCGTCTGTGTAGCCCCCCCCCCTTCGCAGATGCTCTACGCGCACCTCCCAAAAATTGTGACCACCGCAGAAGCCTCGCAGACAGCGTCGCAGACAAGAGGGCTCTGATTGGTCCACTCTACACACACTTCCGCTTCCCTACTTTCCCGGTTTGGTTTGTTTTCACGACCGGCATTTTTAAAAACACGAGCGAAGATGGAGCAGCACGAAGAGCGGTTGATCGAGGAAGTGAGGAAGTACGTACATCTATACGACTCCAGTTCTAGTCATTGTAAGTAACCGGAGGATAAACACTCCACTAACCACACCCACCAACTACTCCTAGCGATTTCGCGACTTCGCGCCCCCTTGCGTTGTGGCGGTGAATAACATCGCGCACGCCTATTACTCCCCGCTCAACACTAAATTACAACTGTCTGTGAAAAGCTATCTGCGAAAGCCTTGTCGCAAGAGCATGCAGAGGCCCTAAGGGTTCTAACGAATGTATATTGATATAACGCAAGTCATGCACATAACGGTGAGGACATGAACATGCACATGACCATGAAGATACAGATTGTCTTAAGGCATCCTACTGGTATGGCACAGAAATGAAAAAAGTAGGATTGGTGCATGCCCATAGTGTGTGTTTTTGATAGCTGGTTTTGTATTTTTGCAGCTCAGGCCCTTGAGAGAATGATGAGCCCTACCGGGCCTAGTCCGAATCCTAACATCCCATCTGAGTACTGCTCGACGATTCCTCCCATGCAGCAGGCTCAAGCAGCAGGCACCCTCAACTCCCCACCCCCCACCGTCATGGTCCCAGTCTCGGTTCTCAAGCATCCTGGTAATGATGGTATGCACACACTTTGACCTTGTTTCAATGAGTTTTGACCGTGTTGCAAATGGTGCTTAAGAACCGTGACTCACCTAGCTCTCCCCAGCTCAGTATGAGGAGAAAACGTTTCGCTATAAACTTGGCTAAGATCTGGTCGATGCATTCATTTTTGAGAAATGTGTGGTTAACTAAAATCTCTATGTACATTATTATTTATTCGCTAGGATTCCCAAGAGAACAGAAGCACGTCTGGTTTGCTGATGGAATACTGCCTAATGGCGAGGTGGCAGATACCACTAGGCTTTCCATAAAGCCACGGCGATCCTCTCAGGACTCCAGCCCAGTTACACCAGACCCTCCAACGGTATGGGTCAAACAGGCTGTGCAGTAATGCACTTCTCGAAGTGACGGTTAATTTTATTGAAGGCAAAAGTTGTCACAATTTTCTACTCTTTCTGATGAATATTACCAAAATAAACCTGTTTGTCTTTTTCAGGCACAGAGTAACCTTGGTGTGTAGAAAACTATAGATAGCAGTATAGCAGACGGGAAAAAGGTTAAATTGTCTTGATCTGCCTGAACTGCTTGTGTCATCTTCCTCAGCCAATTAACAAATTCCCAGAAGGAAATGAAGGGTCAGCACACACCTCTGAGACTGGTTCAGAGGCACCAAAGAAGGCAGTCAGTGGGCCCTGGGACTATGTGTTACTCTGTGGCCTGGGTAGCTGTGTGCAGCGGGCTCCAAGTCTCCTGCCCAAGGATGACGATGGTCTACCACCACTGCTCATCACCACAGGAGAGGAAGATGGAGAGGGTGAGAACAGCTGCATTTTAAATCCTTCTGTGTGCATATTATAATATAACCTGTTTTCTTGAATGAAAAGAATCCACTCTGTAACTCTTACAACTATAGAAGCAGTCTCAGATGTTTCATTGCTTTGTGCATAGGGAAAAAGACCAAACTATTTTGCTTAAAGCAGTGTGTGAAGGAAATACTTCGTTAAAATGACAGCACTGAACCTGAACATACTGTACACATCAGTAGTTCAAACAGAAATGTTGATCATTTGTACTAGAAATGTTGATATAGAATACTTGACCCAAGGCCAGTTATTTATTTATATACGAGTGATTCCACGCTTATGGGTACTGAAATGGGGACATGAACTTATTCACCTAAAACCATTTCTTTTTTTACCATCAGGTCACAAAACATGTAATCTTTAATGAATGATATGTTAAAAGATAACTTTAATTTTCTGAGATGTAATAAAAACATATTTATATGCCAAAGTCAAGCCTATGAGTTCCAAAATGATGTCTGTTACATTACTTCTGTTACGATTGTCCATCTCGCGTCTGTTACAAATTAATTACAATCTAGCTCTATACCATGTTAATCTTATTGAAAGAATGTGTATGTTTATTCTACTACACATGTTTATTAATTATATTTGCTAAAACATCACCTTCCTATGTTTCAAAAAGTAATTCTACATTGTTAAAATTGAGAATATATATGTCCACAACACTTCTGTTACGTTCTGACTTTGGCATATAAATATGTTTTTATTACATCTCAGAAAATTAAAGTTATCTTTTAACATATCATTCATTAAAGATTACATGTTTTGTGACCTGATGGTAAAAAAAGAAATGGTTTTAGGTGAATAAGTTCATGTCCCCATTTCAGTACCCATAAGCGTGGAATCACTCATATATGAGAACATGAATGGATACCATTTCTTTCAGGCCAGCTGTAATTAAAGCAAGTTTCGTTGTTTTGATTGTGCCGAATCCCTCGTTGTCAATTACCAATAGTGGCTGATCATTAAGAACAGTGTACTGGGCAAGAGCTGTTATTTTCACTCCCCTATTGTTATCTGTAGATATTTTTTTTTCTCTTGCCTAGCCAGCCTTTGCTGCAGCGTTGGTTGTTGTGGTGTGTTGATCGTTTGTTGGTAATGAACACCTCGTGCTGAGTTTAACGTTTAAGATATTGTGGCGTTAACGTGAATTGCACCTTGACATGTGAGCCACATGTGCAGGACTCGAAATGAACTTTTTTTCTTTGTGTCCCCCAGTGGTCCCGAATTCTGTGTTGTATTGTCCCGAATGGAAGCAATAGTGTCCCCATTTTTTTCCTCTCTGAAATAACCAGTGGTTAATATTATCATATGAAGTTACTATTATATTTGTAACTATGCGATTTTGAACCCTTTATATCATTTTTACAATAAGTCACAAGACACAAGCAACACATGTCCTATACATCATCTACTTCAAAATTACAGTTATTGCATTTTCAGTTTATTAAACTTTGGCGATCTCACTGTATGAATAGATACCCGTTTATTTAAAGGGGCCAACTAGCTCATTCAGAAAATGTTTCAACTCCCTACATCTGCAGTACACTTTAGCTGAAAATAAGACCCCTTTTATGTTCATTTCATCTACTTATACCTTGAATATCTGTTGGCACTTATAAGGCCAACTTATAATTTTCACCATTACCGTTATCCATAGCCCTGTGATGACCTGGCGACTTGTCCAGGGTGTACCCCGCCTTTCGCCCGTAGTCAGCTGGGATAGGCTCCAGCTTGCCTGCGACCCTGTAGAACAGGATAAAGCGGCTAGAGATAATGAGATGAGATGAGACCGTTATCCATTTTTATGAACTTTCCGTTATCCATTACCGTTATCCATTTCTATGAACTTTCCGTTACCCATTTTTATGAACTTTCCGTTATCCATTACCGTTATCCATTTTTATGAACTTTCCGTTATCCATTTTATGAACTTTCGCTGCTGAAACGTGGGTGCAAATGTTAGCAACATCAACATAGTGCCAGGTCCGAGCCTAGTTGTGCTGCTGACTGACTAAACTTTCTGAACTAGAAAGACACCAAGAAAACTCACTTATTCTGTTGAACGGTATCTTCCATCAATATCATCCACATCATTCCTGTTGTATTTTATAACGTGTCTAACAGTGTTCATTAAGTTCATTCAGTTGCTAGCGTTGCCTGCAGACCAGGCGATGACACTTTGGATCCTGAAGGTCCCGGAGACGTTATGTCTGGGCTTTCAGTTTCTTCCCCGCGGTCGGTCCGCTTCAACCACTTAAGCATTTTTGTTCTGGCAAGAGTTGGCGCAGCGTGTGCGGTAGCAATTCCATTCCAAGTCCATATAATGCGGACACCGGCCGAAGATTCTAGAACAGAATGCGCTGCTCTGTAGCCTACGGATGCAGGTGCATCCAAAGTGTAGCTACTATGTATTTTTCGCTGTTAACGTTTTAAAATTAAAATTGACAAATTAGGTGAATGTCTACGTATGTGTTACGGCTTTGTAAATAATATTAATGTAGAACTTTTTTTCTAGATCTATTTTTTCCATTGTCCCGGGATTGTCCCAGATATGATAATTTTGTGTCCCGATGACATTTTTTATGGTCCCCGGGACGTCGGGACACCGTTAGTTTCGAGCGCTGCACATGT
This sequence comes from Neoarius graeffei, assembly GCF_027579695.1. NCBI lineage: Eukaryota > Metazoa > Chordata > Actinopteri > Siluriformes > Ariidae > Neoarius > Neoarius graeffei. The sequence goes on along the minus strand of NC_083593.1, from coordinate 14,073,240 downwards.
GTCAGTACTCGGTGCTCGCATAACACTGATGCACACAGTTAATGGCACCTTGCACTCACTTTTATTGACCATGCTCTTTGATACTGCTCTTTGTGCTTAGGTCGACCATCATGGCACATTCTAGTAAAGATGCTGTTTAATCACCAAGATTGTTTTATCAGGTTACTTATAGGGGCTTTTAACTGATGTCACAGATTTTTGTTTGTCACACAGCATCCGCCATATTGCCGGACAAACAAAAAAACATGGCCACGACAGTTAATAATGAAAATCAAGACGCCTGTAGTCAGTACAATCTCTCCGAAACGATTAAAAATTTAGATTATGCCAACAGATCGTGTTACATCCAAAAGCTGAAACATGCAGGCATCACTGATCCATATAATTTACCCACAAATGTATTTATTCCACTTGAAAAGTGTACGTCTTAATACTGATGCAGGCAAAACATCGGTCCTGGTGTTACTGGACCTCAGTGCAGCTTTTGATACTGTTGATCACAACATACTGCTGTATCGACTTGAACACTGGGTTGGGTTGACTGGTAAAGTTATCAATTGGTTAAAATCATACTTAAAAGATAGAAGCTTCTTTGTTACCATGGGAAATTGTACCTCAACGTCAATGTCCTTGACCTGTGGTGTCCCCCAGGGGTCGATCCTTGGACCATTACTATTCAACCTTTATATGCTCCCACTTGGACAAATTATCAAGAACAACTCAATTTTGTATCACTGCTGTGCAGATGACACCCAAATTTATTTTGCTCTATCACCTAATGATTATGCCCCCCTTGAATGTCTCTACCAGTGTATCGACCAAATCAACAACTGGATGTCACAAAATTTTCTCCAGCTGAACACAGATAAAACAGAAGTAATTCTATTTGGGGAAAAAAGATGAAAGACTCAGGATTACCACTATTCTTGACACAAAGGGGATTAAAACAAAAGATATGGTTAAAAATCTTGGTGTTTTCATTGACAGCGAGCTAAACTTTGACAGTCACATGAAAGCAATCACTAAATCGTCATTTTATCACCTAAAAAACATTTCCAAACTAAGAGGACTTACAGTATGTCAAAAAATGATCTGGAAAAACTTATACATGCCTTCATCTCTAGTCGGGTTGATTACTGCAATGGCCTTTTCACAGGCCTGCCAAAAAAGACCATCAAACGACTTCAGCTGGTTCAAAATGCAGCGGCTAGGGTTCTCACACGAACAAAAAGAACAGAGCACATTACTCCAATTCTAAGGTCCCTTCACTGGCTTCCAGTAAGCTACAGAATTGACTTTAAAGCATCGCTGCTGGTGTACAAATCTCTAAATGGTACAGGGCCCAATTACCTCTCTGATATGTTGCAGCGGCCTAACCCAATCAGATCTATGGAAGCAATTTTGTGCCAAAATGTTCATACAATACTTTTGAAATATCAAACGAAAACGACAAATCAAAATACAAAAAAAGAACAAAAAGTCAATTTTTTTAGACTGGCAAACAAATTATTCGTGTAATCGTGCAAAATATCAGTCTATTACTCTTCAGAAACCTTTTATTTTTGTTCCGCGTCTTTCTCAGTTTTGTTTGACGTAATTCATTTTGGTTGCGATTCCGGCTTTCTCGTTTGCGCTCCCTGACTTTGCGCTTGCAGTTTTGGCACAAACTTCCCGTGTGGGTGGGCTGTCCAGGAATGCATTCCCATTGGCTAACTTGTGTTTGACTGACAGCTACGCTCAGCCATTCCCTACTCGGATTTTGGTGGACTGTTTGACGAGTGACCGATCCATTGACGGTAAACAAGGATCGAGTGGACTTCAGTGGCGACTATGATATTGAATTAACACTTTGTTGAATTAATTCAATATCATAGTCGCCACTGAAGTCCACTCGATCCTTGTTTACCGTCAATGGATCGGTCACTCGTCAAACAGTCCGCCAAAATCCGAGTAGGGAATGGCTGAGCGTAGCTGTCAGTCAAACACAAGTTAGCCAATGGGAATGCATTCCTGGACAGCCCACCCACACGTCAAGTTTGTGCCAAAACTGCAAGCAAAAAGTCCGGTAGCGCAAACGAGAAAGCTGGAATCGCAACCAAAATAAATTACGTCAAGCAAAACTGAGAAAGACGCGGAACAAAAATAAAAGGTTTCTGAAGAGTAATAGACTGATATTTTGCACGATTACACGAATAATTTGTTTGCCAGTCTAAAAAATTGACTTTTTGTTCTTTTTTTGTATTTTGATTTGTCGTTTTTGTTTTATATTTCAAAAGTATTGTATGAACATTTTGGCACAAAATTGATTCCATACAGCTCTACCAGATCACAGCAGCAAAATTTACTGGTAAAACCCGTTGTTAAAACAAAGTGTGGTGAAGCAGCTTTTGGCTACTATGCAGTACAGCTATGGAACCAACTCCCAGAGGACATTAAAAATGCTCCTGCTGTTGGCAGCTTCAAATCTAGATTAAAGACCAAGCTGTTTTCAGATGCTTTCTGCTAATTGATAAATATCATCATCTTTACATGTTTTAAACTTTACTTAACTTTTATTCCATTTTATTCTGCTGTTTTTACTGAACTTTCTCTCTTCTTCCCCCTTTATTTGATGTAATTTTATTTTCTATTTTGCTTTTACCTCTGTAAAGCACATTGAACTGCCACTGTGGTATGAAATGCGCTATATAAATAAACTTGCCTTGCCTTGCCTTACGGCAAACCAGCTACCAGATTTGGGACACTACAACATCCTGAACTATTTCGTATTTCGGACTTCTAAATATACTGGAGAGATGCTAAAGGCACATAAAAGGACAGATGCATACCCATATTTCGAGGCAGGTTTTGTGCATGCCGGAATGTTATTGGAAATTCCAGATCAAAAAAATACCTTATTATGACAAAGGTAAGCTCAAACGTGGACTTCTAATAGTAATAAACAAGCCATGGTCTAGATCTAGCATATTTTACGGTGTTTAGCCAAGTCTACAGTCACTACGTTTACATGCGCATCCAAATCGAGCTACTGTCAGTAATCGAGCAAAGGGTCCCAGCAGGGGTGCCAGAGAAATCCAATCCTACATGCACAGTGTTTAAATCGAGCTATTGTTATGAGGTGCATTGTGCACCCGAGCCACAGGTGGCGCTACACGCCCCATCGTGTTGGTACACTTCCGGTTGTCGTCATGAAGAAGAGCTATTCAAGAGTATAACCAAAGTGACTACAGGCGGAAATTAGCATGTACTGCTATAACCTGGTACAGACATCTGTCCTTACCACAAGGATAATGTTTAATTTGTACACTGTCCCTTTTAAAAATAAAATAAACTCTAAGAAGAGTGTTTGTAGTTTGTATGTACAAACAGAAGTGTTCCTAATAAAGTGGGCGGCTAAGGTGAAGTGTCATGCCGACCGAGGCCGTTTTTTTTTTTTTTTTTTTTTTCAACCGAGGCTGTTGTGTTTCCCGCTTGTGGTCTCGTCACTTGTCACTTCCGGAAGGGGCAGTGCTGAAGTAAGTAGCTGGACTGCGTGGCTCGATAGGGTTTACATGCACTAAGTAGCTCGGCAAAAATCGCATAATCTAGGTCGTGTAGCTCGATTGCGAGAAATCAAGTTCGATTCAATTTCAGCCTAACTAAGGTGTTTACATGCCATTTAGAGCTTCGATTTCAGACGAGCTACGGCAGAAATTCGATTTTCTCTATGTGCATGTAAACGCACTGATTGTCAGTAGATAACAAACATGCTGCTAGTCTAGCCAAGCATGCGGTCAAGTAAAATATATTGTGTCCAAAGCACACATCCAGACATACATTTTAACGTTCATACATTTGCCATTTGGCATGTTTTTTTTGTAGTGCAGTAGAGCTGCTAAGTACTTACGGACTTGTTGAATGTTAACTAGAGGCTAGATCTAGATCTGTGGTATTTTTATAACTGAATGGTCTTGAGCTGGAAAAAGTGTTCAGAGAAATAGCAGGTGCACAGAGCTTTCATACCAACCTGATATAAAATGTTCTCCACACACACACACACACACACACACACACACACACACACACACACAGGAATGCTTTGTTGGCATCCAGTCTTCCTGTTTAACTGCAGCTCGCCCTTTTTCTCGTCTTTCTGGGTTCGCCAGGAAGCAGTGAAATGTTAAACCAGGTTTATCTCCGCGACTGTTATTACATCCAAAAGCACGACAGGTCTCTGGCATTGCTCTTTTAGATGTAACTTCTACAAGTTTATCTGTAGATGTTTACTGAATTGAGCTTACAGTCACTCTCATACACTTGTGCCGGTCATCGTCAAACACAAAGCTTGCCCGGCAGTATGGCCGCATGAACAAATCCGCAGTTACAATGACATCATGTGAAAGGCCCCTATAGAGCTTGTGCATGTGACGTCATGGTCACGTGATTATCTGTTTACACCGCCATATTGGGGATCACGCTTTCGCAAGTTTGTAAGTGATACCCGCTGTCGCGATGTCGTCTTCTCAAGTCTGCCTCTCGACTTGTGCTGAATCCCTAAATCGTTATAGAGATAAGATTGCTGTCTTAGGGGTCGACCCATATATCATCAGTAAGAGTGAAACCAAATCTGCGCTTGATTGTTCAAGTAATGAGCTGCCAGACGCAAGTTACCCAGTGCTCGAAACTAACGGTGTCCCGACGTCCTGGGGACCATAAAAAATGTCATCGGGACACAAAATCATCATATCTGGGACAATCCCGGGACAATGGAAAAAAATAGATCTAGAAAAAAAGTTCTACATTAATATTATTTACAAAGCCGTAACACATACGTAGACATTCACCTAATTTGTCAATTTTAATTTTAAAACGTTAACAGCGAAAAATACATTAGTAGCTACACTTTGGATGCACCTGCATCCGTAGGCTACAGAGCAGCGCATTCTGTTCTAGAATCTTCGGCCGGAGTCCGCATTATATGGACTTGGAATGGAATTGCTACCGCACACGCTGCGCCGACTCTTGCCAGAACAAAAATGCTGAAGTGGTTGAAGCGGACCGACCGCGGGGAAGAAACTGAAAGCCCAGACATAACGTCTCCGGGACCTTCAGGATCCAAAGTGTCATCGCCTGGTCTGCAGGCAACGCGAGCAACTGAATGAACTTAATGAACACTGTTAGACACGTTATAGAATACAACAGGAATGATGTGGATGATATTGACGGAAGATACCGTTCAACAGAATAAGTGAGTTTTCTTGGTGTCTTTTTAGTTCAGAAAGTTTAGTCAGTCAGCAGCACAGCTAGGCTCGGACCTGGCACTATGCTGATGTTGCTAACATTTGCACCCACGTTTCGGCAGCGAAAGTTCATAAAATGGATAACGGAAAGTTCATAAAAATGGATAACGGTAATGGATAACGGAAAGTTCATAAAAATGGATAACGGTAATGGTGAAAATTACAAGTTGGCCTTATAAGTGCCAACAGATATTCAAGGTATAAGTAGATGAAATGAACATAAAAGGGGTCTTATTTTCAACTAAAGTGTACTGCAGATGTAGGGAGTTGAAACATTTTCTGAATGAGCTAGTTGGCCCCTTTAAATAAACGGGTATCTATTCATACAGTGAGATCGCCAAAGTTTAATAAACTGAAAATGCAATAACTGTAATTTTGAAGTAAATGATGTATAGGACATGTGTCGCTTGTGTCTTGTGACTTATTGTAAAAATGATATAAAGGGTTCAAAATCGCATAGTTACAAATATAATAGTAACTTCATATGATAATATTAACCACTGGTTATTTCAGAGAGGAAAAAAATGGGGACACTATTGCTTCCATTCGGGACAATACAACACAGAATTCGGGACCACTGGGGGACACAAAGAAAAAAAGTTAATTTCGAGCCCTGAAGTTACCCCGATGTATATCACTATCTAATCAACACACCAGGGGGTTACAGTGTACAGTGGTCAGTCACTAAAAGCCTACAAGTCACTAGAAGCTTACAGATATTTCTCCTCAGGATGGATACGGAACGTGCTAGTTCATATGCGTGAAAAGCGTTTTGTTATTTCTTCACAGGTGCGTACCATACATTGACAGCGATGCCTACTAGTACGGATTGGCCGTATTTTGTACGGAAAAGTTACATAAATACGATGTTACGGCAAACAGTGTTATTCTGTACGGAATTATTATAAAGTCTTAAAAAATTCCAGTGAGTTGTTTTTAAATGTCCAAGCGACCTTTTCAATCCACGCGCGATTCACGGCTATTTATTTTTACGACAACCGCGCATGCTGCGTGTGACATGCGCAGATACCGCACATTTGTTTGCGCTATTTTCGCTTGACATCACACACGCATGGTGCTGCTTCTCAATAGTGGAAATGAAACGCTCAGTATCGGGACAAGTGAAGCACAGGTCTCAGGTGTTCCTCCCACGATATACGGTAGAACGGCCGTGCATTACACCCAGTCAAAAGGGCAATGGATACGCGCACTGCAAACTGTGTAGAACTGACATTAACATCACTCATGGTGGTCGCGATGACTGCACGCGGCATGTCAGCTACAAAAAAACATATGGAGTATGCTGAAATGGCGAGTCAGGCGGAAAGTAAATCTGGGGGTATCCAGCCGTTTTTTATGAAGTCTGTGGATGAAAAGACACGGAACGTGACACGTGCTGAAGCGGTGATGGTTGACCTGTGCTTGGAGTTGAACTTGCCGATTAGTGCCATGGACGGGATAACGTCTGCAGTGAAAACCGCTTTCAAGGACTCTGACACAGCGAAAGCATTTCGGTGCTCGCGTTCAAAGGCGACAGCCATGATTGTGGAGATGGTGGCAGACACGAGGGGTGGATTGATCAAATTAATGAGAAGTTCACCATTTACTATATCCACTGATGGCAGCAATGATACAGAAAAGCTGTTTCCCCTCGCTGTGCGGACTGTGGATCCTGTAACGTACTGTTCGATCAGATCCAGTAGCGGTGCCCATATGTGAAGGTTCAGCAACAGGTATTTTAAATTGGTACTTTAGATCTATTAATGGTTTTTGTTAAGACTTCTATGTTAACTTGTACGTTATTAACAACTGATAAAGTTGTGTTTTGATTTTCTTTATGAAGTTAATTTTGCATGATTTGTTTTGTTTCTTTTCTAGCTATTATTTAACTTCAAAGACCGATAGAAGCTGATTTCATATGGAATCAATTTTGTGCCAAAATGTTCATACAATACTTTTGAAATATCAAATAAAAACGACAAATCAAAATACAAAAAAAAAGTCAATTTTTTTAGACTGGCAAACAAATTATTCGTGTAATCGTGCAAAATATCAGTCTATTACTCTTCAGAAACCTTTTATTTTTGTTCCGCGTCTTTCTCAGTTTTGCTTGACGTAATTTATTTTGGTTGCGATTCCAGCTTTCTCGTTTGCGCTCCCGGACTTTTTGCTTGCAGTTTTGGCACAAACTTCATGTGTGGGTGGGCTGTCCAGGAATGCATTCCCATTGGCTAACTTGTGTTTGACTGACAGCTACACTCAGCCATTTCCTACTCGGATTTTGGCGGACTGTTTGACGAGTGACCGATCCATTGACGGTAAACAAGGATCGAGTGGACTTCAGTGGCGACTATGATACTGAATTAATTCAACAAAGTGTAAATTCAATATTATAGTCGCCACTGAAGTCCACTCGATCCTTGTTTACCGTCAATGGATCGGTCACTCGTCAAACAGTCTGCCAGAATCCGAGTAGGAAATGGCCGCAACAGCCTCCGGGGAATGGCTGAGCGTAGCTGTCAGTCAAACACAAGTTACCCAATGGGAATGCATTCCTGGACAGCCCACCCACACGTGAAGTTTGTGCCAAAACTGCAAGCAAAAAGTCCGGGAGCGCAAACGAGAAAGCTGGAATCACAACCAAAATAAATTACATCAAACAAAACTGAGAAAGACGCGGAACAAAAATAAAAGGTTTCTGAAGAGTAATAGACTGATATTTTGCACGATTACACGAATAATTTGTTTGCCAGTCTAAAAAAAAATTGACTTTTTTTTGTTTTTTTGTATTTTGATTTGTCGTTTTTGTTTGATATTTCAAAAGTATTGTATGAACATTTTGGCACAAAATTGATTCCATAATTTCAAATGGCTCTATGTTTCTGCATGGATATATATTGGGACAGTAAGATAACAATGTCGGACTCTCTTTGGCATGAAATAAGAATTTTTTTTTTTATTTTATTAGAATCCGTTAACAGGTAGAACATTTTGCCAGGCAATATAATATAATACTTTTGAGGAGTTACATTCAATACCGGCGGCACGGTGGTGTAGTGGTTAGCGCTGTCGCCTCACAGCAAGAAGGTCCTGGGTTCCAGCCCCGGGGCCGGCGAGGGCCTTTCTGTGTGGAGTTTGCATGTTCTCCCCGTGTCCGCGTGGGTTTCCTCCGGGTGCTCCGGTTTCCCCCACAGTCCAAAGACATGCAGGTTAGGTTAACTGGTGACTCTAAATTGACCGTAGGTGTGAATGTGAGTGTGAATGGTTGTCTGTGTCTATGTGTCAGCCCTGTGATGACCTGGCGACTTGTCCAGGGTGTACCCCGCCTTTCGCCCGTAGTCAGCTGGGATAGGCTCCAGCTTGCCTGCGACCCTGTAGAAGGATAAAGCGGCTAGAGATAATGAGATGAGAGATGAGACATTCAATACCAATGATTGGTAGTCAACCGTAATGTCTGCAAACAGGGAACACTATTAGGAAACATAAAAATTGAAAATGCACAAGCGTATCATGTTTATTACAAAAATGTATATTATTTACGCGTTATACTGAAACAGTTAACGTTACAGGGGCAGAAGCCACTTGCCTGACACGAAATGTTGGGCACACAATCTCGAGTGTTCGCTTGGTTCCCAGTCAACACATTTAACGGCAGCAATCCACTTCTTCCTCCGCTCTTGATCAGCGGGGAACCGGTAAAACGATAAACCCTTCGTGCTTTTTCTGTTAGAGCACCCTGCTGCCACACAACAAGCCATTCTGACTGAAAATGTTAATCACTCTCCAAAAATTTCCGCGTGTGAAGTGAGCTGCGGCTTGAGACCCAATATGGCGGATAAACAAACTTGACCTCTGACCTATGACGTAGGTGCACAAGGTCTATAGAGTGCTTCGAGGTCAGCGCGAACCCAGCGGCGGCCATATTGGAAGTCAAAGGTCGCTGTGTCAGTGCATTGTTGTTGTTCAGCGAAGCAAAAAGGGGTGACAATGCCGAATACGTGCGTCATTGTTGGCTGTAGTAGCCGGGGGGAAAAGGGTGGCAAAAGCTTCTACAGACTCCCTAAAGTCGTGACTAACCAGGGAATTGCAGCACAGGAGAAAAGCGAACGGAGGAGACGACAGTGGCTGGCTGCCATTAACCGCTCAAATTTAGGACAACTTGACTGTATCACTTTGTGACCGGTAGGTTAAATTGTCTTGAATTTCATAGTTACTAAAATTAATGTGATACAAACTATTATCTTTTCTATGTACTTTCAGCAATGATTAATGGATATATTTGTCACATTAGGTAGCTGATGTCTACTGCAGTGCATTGTTGCATCAAATGGCATTTAAGATCTAGGCCTAGTAATGTTGATGTACACATGCTTTAGTTCACAAAATGGACTTGGGTGAAACACTAGATAGTTCACAAGTTCGATGTATGTCACATGCGGCAACAAGCTGGGGTCAGCTTTCCATTCCTTCTCACTAATGCCGCTTTTCCACTACAAACGCGGCTGAGCCGTGCCGTGCTGAGTCGTGCTGAGTCGAGCTGAGCGGGGCTGTTGGAGTTGCATTTCGACTACAACCGCGCTGAACCGTGCTGGCTGGAAGTGGGTGGACACATTGGGTGGAGTTAGCGAAAGTGGGTGGACGTCACGTGATGTCGTTAAGCAGCGCAAACAGTGACATCAGTGACAGTGGCGGAACAAGTCAGAGCCGGGCCGGGGGCGGGGCAAATGACCGGGCCCTTTATTAAAGCTTATCATAACATCATTTTAGGCCGCAGACCGCAGTGTTACTATTTTTAGCATCATCTCGGAGCACTCTATTGGAAGATTCTGGTAGCAGCTCTTCTTGATATTTTTGTCGAGCACAGTTTGCAGTCTGCTTTGCTTCGATTGCTATCATTTACTCACGAAATGTGTTCAGATTGCTGTGTTGTGTGTTAATTTTTGATGACTATCTGTAAATGAGTATGGTACTCTGTCATTACCCAGGGTTTTTTCTAGAAAAATTTAGTATGAGGGCGCTCACCATGGCGAGGGAGCGAAGTGGGGGGAGATGGTGCCGGTTGTCCCGCCCCCCCCGTGCAAAGCCTTTTGAAAAATGCTCCAATGGGACATTCTGAGGCTATCTGAGAGGGAAATTGTAACAAATTGTCTGTCAACATTGAAAAAGAAAGAAGTAATCTTCTTTTGCCCCGGACAGTCTTTGGCTTTCTTCCGCTTCGTGCCGCGGGATGACATCTTTAAATGCCCAAGTGTCAACAAAAACAACTCGCGAACTACTTCTGTCAAAAGCTCCCGCGCCGGTGGGTGAAAGGTCATTCAGTCTCGAGAAATCTTGCTCTACAAGTCAGCTGACCTTGTATGTGACCCATGTCAAATCTCGCGAGAGCAGCCGCGACAAGTAAACAACATGGCGCCTCAGTCTGGAAAACGCCAATTTGGATTGTTTTGCACCGTCTGGCGGTGTATCTACTATGATTGGAATATTTTTGGAGCAATTATAACATATTTGATGATCAGACACATTGTCACGTAGTGTTGCTGGGATGTTTTCACGGAGTCGGTAAGGGGGCGCACGCCGAGAGTAAGAGGGCGCAGTGCCCCTGTTCCCCCGTTTAGACAAAAGCCTGATTACCTATATCACTATGATTACTGATGCACCCTTAATAGAAACAAACATCGTTATGTTGGAATGTGTTCTCATAGATGACTAGTCTTATTGCACATATGGTATGTATATGTGAATTAATCACAAAAGTAAGCTAAAAGATAGGATAAGATGTAGCAAGAAGATAAGTCACAGTCTGCATGTGTAAAACGTAAAGGGGATATGAACAAACGCTGATTAGACAGGAAAAGGTTTTTATAAATAATACGTACTATCAGGGTGGCCGCGGGTCCTTAAAAAGTCTTAAATTTAATTTTCCTAAAATAAGGCCATTAAAAAGTCTTAAATTGTCTTAAATTTCAAACCCCGTGGTCTTAAATTTTCAATCTTAAATTTATGGAGATTTTACTCAGTCATATCGTTAAAATGTGGTACACTTTGGATGGGGAAAAAGTTTAATCGTTTTTGATGCTCACAATTATACCGCGCAGGCTCCGAATCCTCCGGTTGCTAGACACACGCGTGCTTGACAACCACTCAGTGCCTGATCTGTTGATGGAGGGTAGTCCAAGCCACAATGGGTAAATGTAAATTTAATGATAACTGGCTGCAAGATGCAAAATACTCGTGGTGGCTGAAAGCTGTACCCAAAGATGCCAACGAGGCATACTGTGTAGCATGCTGTAAGACTTTTAAGTTGGGCACAATGGGGATAAGAGCGGTGGACTCTCATATGAAGAGCGCCAAGCACGTTGCTTTTGCTAAAGGCCGACTTCAGCGCTGCCACCACTAACGGTCGTGGAGAAGAGGATAGATCTGCGAGATGTAAGAGAATATTGTGTGTGTGAGAGAGAGAGAATATATTCTATTGCGTGCATGTGAGAGAATAGTATTGTTTGTGTGTGGGTATCGTTCCAAGTGTTTTAAGAAGTGCAAGTGAGCAGACCTTTCAAGTGAGTGAGCCGAAGTTCCAGGTGTACGTGCATTCACATTGTTTAACTGTTGTTTTCTGCGTTGTTGTTTGACCAAAGATGGAATTGAACAATTCTGCTTACAATGTGACTCCCCAAGCAGAGAAAATAATCATTTAAAAAAACCTGTTGCATTGGATTCTGCGTGTATGACTTCATTCACATTTTCACATTGTTACATTGGATTCAAACGTTGTGACTGCATTCTGATTGTCACATAGTTATAAGTTTATCCGATCCTTATATTGTGTTCTGAGTGTGTGAATGCCTGTCAAGGAAAAGAAATGAAGTACTTCTACTACGGCACGGTGGTGTAGTGGTTAGCACGGTCGCCTCACAGCAAGAAGGTTCCGGGTTCGAACCCAGCAGCCGTGTTCTGTGTGGAGTTTGCATGTTGTCTGCGTGGGTTTCCTCCGGGCGCTCCGGTTTCCCCCACAATCCAAAGACATGCAGTTAGGTTAACATGGGGCGGCCTTGGGCTGAGGTGCCCTTGAGCAAGGTACCGAACCCCTGACTGCTCCCCGGGCGTTCTGGTGTGGCTGCCCACTGCTCTGAGTGTGTGTGTGTGTGTGTGTGTGTGTGTGTGTGTGTGTGTTCACTGCTTCAGATGGGTTAAATGCAGAGGATGAATTTCACTGTGCTTGAAGTGTGCATGTGACAAATAAAGGTTTCTTCTTCTTCTTTTTCTTCTACTAGAATAGTGTTTTCTGGTGAATGTTTACAAGAACAATAAGTTACATTAATTATATAATATATATATACAGTGCTCAGCGTAAATGAGTGCACCCCCTTTGAAAAGTAACATTTTAAACAATATCTCAATGAACACAAACAATTTTCAAAATGTTGACAAGACACAGTTTAATATAACATCTGTTTAACTTATAACGTGAAAGTAAGGTTAATAATATAAACTTAGATTACACATTTTTCAGTTTTACTCAAATTAGGGTGGTGCAAAAATGAGTACACCCCACAACAAAAACTACTACATCTAGTACTTTGTATGGCCTCCATGATTTTTAATGACAGCACCAAGTCTTCTAGGCATGGAATGAACAAGTTGGCAACATTTTGCAACATCAATCTTTTTCCATTCTTCAACAACGACCTCTTTTAGTGACTGGATGCTGGATGGAGAGTGATGCTCAACTTGGCTCTTCAGAATTCCCCACAGGTGTTTGATTGGGTTCAGATCAGGAGACGTACTTGGCCACTGAATCACTTTCACCCTGTTCTTCTTCAGAAATCCAACGGTGGCCTTAGATGTGTGTTTTGTCACATTGGAAAGCACACGACGACCAAGGGCACGGAGTGATGGTAGCATCTTCTCTTTCAGTATAGAGCAATACATCTGTGAATTCATGATGCCATCAATGAAATGCAGCTCCCCGACACCAGCAGCACTCATGCAGCCCTGCATAAGGACACTGCCACCACCATGTTTCACTGTAGGCACCATGCATTTTTCTTTGTATTCCTCACCTTTGCGACGCTATACAGTTTTGAAGCCATCAGTTCCAAAAACATCTATCTTGGTCTCATCACTCCAGAGTATAGAGTCCCAGTAGTCTTCATCTTTGTCAGCATGGGCCCTGGCAAACTCTAGGTGGGCTTTTTTGTGCCTGGGCTTTAGGAGAGGCTTCTTTCGTGGACGGCATCCATGCATGCCATTCCTCTGCAGCGTACGCTGTATTGTGTCACGGGAAATAGTCACCCCAGTTTGGCTTTCTAGTTCTTTAGATAACTGCAGTGAACTTGCATGTCGATTTTCTTCAACCCTTCTCATCAGAAGACGCTCCTGTTGAGATGTTAACTTCCGTGGATGACCTGGACGTCTCTGTGAGATGGTTGCAGTTCCACCTTTCTTAAATTTTTGTACCACTTTTGCTACAGTATTCTGACTGATAAGTAAAGCTTTGCTGATGATCTTGTAGCCTTCACCTTTGTTGTGTAAAGAAATTATTTTATATGGGGAATTCTGAAGAGACAAGTTGAGCATCACTCTCCATCCAGCATCCAGTCACTAAAAGAGGTCATTGTTGAAGAATGGAAAAAGATTGACGTTGCAAAATGTCGCCAACTTGTTTATTCCATGCCTAGAAGACTTGGTGCTGTCATTAAAAATCATGGAGGCCATACAAAGTACTAGATGTAGTAGTTTTTGTTGTGGGGTGTACTCATTTTTGCACCACCCTAATTTGAGTAAAACTGAAAAAATGTGTAATCTAAGTTTATATTATTAACCTTACTTTCACGTTATAAGTTAAACAGATGTTATATTAAACTGTGTCTTGTCAACATTTTGGAAATTGTTTGTGTTCATTGAGATATTGTTTAAAATGTTACTTTTCAAAGGGGGTGTACTCATTTACACTGAGCACTGTATGTGTGTGTGTGTGTGTGTGTATATATATATATATATATATATATATATATATATATATATATATATATAAAATGTTTTTTTTTTTTTTTCAAAAAAGAGTATGTTTTTGCGTAACTTTAGATTTGGTCTTAAACTTAACTTGGACAAACCTGTAGACACCCTGACTATAGAATACATGGTAATCTGTAACGTTGCTCCCTGTTACAGATTTGTTAGTGGAGGAGCGTCCTGCTGCCTGTCAGATTATGCTGCTGTTAGAGGAAGGAGGTCCGAGACCTTTGACGTTTGTGCTCAACGCCAACCTCTTGATCAATGTCAAGCTCACTGCATGTATGTCTTTTGATCAGTGAATTAATGAAATATAGCTCATTACACCATTGCTTTATGTATTTCACGATGCTTGTTTTTTTTATCTTCGTTTTTTGAAACTGAATTTGTGTTTTAGACTGTGGGCGGAAGTGCTGGTGTTTGAGCTCTAACGGTCTTCAGGGAGTCGGTCAGAGAGAACTGGCTTTCGTTATTGAGCGTCTCCCGGAGGAGAACAGTCTGCCTAGAGACATCTTCAGTCTTTACATAAACGTATACCAAGACGCCCAGAAGGGTATATTATTAGCCGGTGTCAGCGCACAAACAATATATCAAGATCATGTTGATTTTTACAGCTTCTGAGCTCTTTCTGAGTTTTGTCTTTGATGGCGTTTTGTGACTGCAGGGAAATATATCAAGGAGCTTGGCAATGTGACGTTTGCAGACAGTTTACTGGGCAGTAAGGAACATGGTGGCTTCCTCTTTCTCTCTCCAAGCTTTCAGCCGCTGGAGGATCTTGGCCTGCCTCACAGCTCCTTCCTGTTTGGGATCCTCATTCATAAATTGGAGGTACCCTGGGCAAAAGTGTTCCCCCTCCGCTTAGTACTCAGTATGGGAGCAGAATGTAATGGTGAGTCTCAAACATTTTCCCAGTTTTTCCTTTTGAAATGAGCTCACATCTGCAAAGTTATGAACACACTACAACAGTGTATCTATCCAGTGACCCTCACTTTGTTTTGTACAGTCACTTCCTTATATACACCGTATATAGGAAGTCACTCTTTTATAAACAGTATATACAGTAACAGTCAGTTGATAAACATTATACACTACCGTTCAAACGTTTGGGGTCACCCAGACAATTTTGTGTTTTCCATGAAAAATCACACTTTTATTTACCACCATAAGTTGTAAAATGAATAGAAAATATAGTCAAGACATTTTTCTGGCCATTTTGAGCATTTAATCGACCCCACAAATGTGATGCTCCAGAAACTCAGAGGCTGTCCACACGGCAACGGATTCAGGTGAATCTGATAAAATTGTTTATCGTTTCGGCCTGGCGTCCACACGGCACCGGCGTTTTGGGTGCCCCAAAACGATATTTTTTGAGAACGGGTTCCAGAGTGGAAAAATCTGGCAACGGCGCCGTTGCGAAGTCGTCTGGATGAGTAGAACAGATTTGTTTACGATGACGTCACAACCACATGACTAGAACAAGCAGCACTCTCGCTGTTTTGTATGAACCACTGCATTGCATTCACTTTTGTATACAGGTTTTCTTTTAAATAAACAAGTAACTGAACCATTTCTTGAATTTCTTTTTTTTTTATTGGATAAGACTGCTTTTCAAAATGTTCACACACAATATAAAAAGTTATATAAATTATATAAAAATGCTTTTCAAAATGTTCACACACAATAAGAAAATTAAGTTATATAAAACTATGCACACTAATAAAACTAATTTGTACACACAGAAGGCACGATTTCCTCGTGTAGTCGCAGCCATCTTCTTGTTGTTGTGTGTTTGTTCCTGTGAGTGCGTCACGCCGGGTAGAAGAAGGGGTTTATGCGCATGCGTCCTACTACTTCTATTGTTCTGGTGTCTCCGATGGGACCGTCTTACAGCGCACGTAGAGGTGTGGCATGTGTATTGCATCGTTTTCAGCAAGTGTTGCATTGCCATATGGACCTGATATTTTACTGATCCGTTGCCCATGTGGACGCGATATTTAAAAAAAAAATCTCGTTGCCGTTGTCGTGTGGATGTAGCCTCAATCTGCTCAAAGGAAGGTCAGTTTTATAGCTTCTCTAAAGAGCTCAACTGTTTTCAGTTGTGCTAACATGATTGTACAAGGGTTTTCTTCTGAGGCAATGAGCAAACACATTGTACCATTAGAACACTGGAGTGAGAGTTGCTGGAAATGGGCCTCTATACACCTATGGAGATATTGCACCGAAAACCAGCTAGAATAGTCATTTACCACATTAGCAATGTATAGAGTGTACTTCTGATTAGTTTAAAGTGAAAAGAACAGTGCTTTTCTTTCAAAAATAAGGACATTTCAAAGTGACCCCAAACTTTTGAACGGTAGTGTACTATACTATGTGGTAACATTTACTTTATTATGAAAAATATATAGAGGACTTGCAACCACATGATCAAAATGTGCTACGTCATGAGCGTCCGCCGTGATGGTGGATCTACAAAGCAACTAAGACGGCAGCCACTGAAAGCGTGTCTGTAAACAGTGCTGAATTTTCTCAGTATTACCACGATTTGAACGGTCGAGTGAAGAGTCGATACAAAGAGAAGATAGATATGTGTGGGTTTGACCCATATTATTATTTTTTTTTAATTGGATTTTTCTGAGGATAAGCCGTGTCTACTGACCATCGAGTACCCAGATCAGTTTGGAAATCTTAAATTTATGGAAGTTTCGAAATAATATTACTTTGTTTCAGTCAAAATTAGCTGACCTGATATTAATTTCTCAGCTTCAGCCGTGGTGTCTTAGATGTCTTGGAACTCCACGGGTGAGCTACTACATGCGGTTTCCGGAAATTCAGCTGTCTTCCTCCTCCTTTGAGCTCTTTGGTGTCGTTCGGCTGCCGAAGAATCAAGTCCCACCTTGGACGAACCATAGCCCATTTTCCGACTGGGTGCCCAGTCTGGATTGTTTCTATCATGTAATTTTGCTGGCGCTCCTAGAAGCGAAACGGTAATACACGTGTTAAAATTATAACAATGACTGAGTGAAGCACGACAAGAGAACGCTCATTTTATAGCAAAATTCTATCAACATGAAATGAAATTCTTCCATGATATTATCGAGAAAGCTTTTGAATCTCACCTGAGATAAAACGATTACTGCAAACACGAGCTGTTTTGGTTTTAGCCCCTGTTAGATCAGCCCTGCCGATGTTATTCAGCCGCACTCGTCTCCTCTCCGCACTAAGCTTCAGAGTTTCCTCGCCCTCTTTCCAAATCACGGACGGAATTCGAAAAAATCGGAACGTGCCATGGTCACGAGTACTGTTGTGACCACAAAGATATGACATAGCTAAAAGAACGCTTAAAGCAGTGGGAAAACAAAGAGAGTTGCGCACGCGTGAATATGTTTCGTATGGAATGCCGCTTGACCCCGCGTTTGTATCTCCACCAACATGGCCGACATCCGGGTTTCTGTTTTGCTTTGACGTCACTTGCAAGTCACGGATACAGCAAGTCACTTCATGAACACTATATACAGGAAATATGAGCAAGGAAAATGGATAGTGTTTCAGTTTCACAATCCACAATTTAATATGCGAGGTGGTATAAATCCAGCCAGACTTCAGATTACAAATTTCCGTATATTTTGTTACAGTGAAACACATTCAAGAAGTTGTGACGAAATAAACGAGTGCTGAAAAGTAACGTGAGTGATCTGGAACATTTCTTGGGTTGTGACTGGGTATACAGTGAGAGTAAAAAGTATTTGATCCCTTGCTGATTTTGTTGGTTTGCCCACTAATAAAGACATGATCATTTTATACTTTTAATGGTAAATGTATTCTAACATGGAGAGACAGAATATCAAAAACGAAAATCCAGAAAATAACTTTAAAGAATTTATATTAATTGATTTGTATTTCATTGAGGGAAACAAGTATTTGATCCCGTAGTATGCATTAGGAGTTCTGGCTTTCACAGACCAGTTAGACACTCCCAATCAACTTGTTACCTGAATTGAAGACACCTGTTCTAACTAATCACCTGTATGAAAGACGCCTGTTCACAGAATCAGACAATCAGACAGTTTCCAAACTCTCCAACATGGGTAAGACCAAAGAGAACTCTCAGGACCTCAGAGACAGGATTGTTGACCTGCACAAATCTGGAATGGGCTACAAAAACATTAGCAAGATGCTGGGTATTAAAGTAACAACCATTGGTGCAATTGTGAGAAAATTTAAGAAGTATAACATGACCATCAATAGACCTCGGTCTGGTGCTCCACAGAAGATTTCACCTCGTGGGGTGGCAATGATCATGAGAACTGTGAGAAATCGGCCTGCAACCACACAGCGGGAGTTAGTGAATGACCTCAAGGCAGCTGGGACCACAGTCACCAGGAAAACAATTGGCAACACTTTGCGCCGCAATGGATTAAAATCCTGCAGTGCCCGAAAGGTACCCGTGCTTAAGAAGGCACATGTGGAGGCCCGTCTAAAGTATGCCAATGATCACCTCAAAGATGTACAAAGTGATTGGGAGAAGGTTCTGTGGTCAGACGAGACCAAAATTGAACTATTTGGCCTAAACTCTGCCTATGACCCCAGGAACACTGTGCCCACCGTCAAGCATGGAGGTGGAAGCATTATGTTTTGGGGGTGCTTCTCTGCCAAGGGTACAGGGCTACTTCACCGCATCAGTGGGAAGATGGATGGAGCCATGTACCGTGCAGTCCTGAGGGACAACCTCCTCCCCTCTGCCAGGAAGTTGAAAATGGGCCGTGGTTGGGTCTTCCAACATGACAATGACCCGAAGCGTACAGCAAAGGCAACAAAGGAGTGGCTCAAGAACCACCACATTAAGGTCATGGAGTGGCCCAGCCAGTCTCCGGACATCAATCCAATCGAAAATCTATGGAGGGAGCTGAAGGTCCGAGTTGCCAAGCGACAGCCCACCAACCTTAATGATTTAGAGAGGATCTGCAAAGAAGAGTGGGCCAAAATTCCCCCTGATATGTGTGCTAACCTTGTGGTTAACTACAACAAACGTCTGTCCACTGTGCTTGCAAACAAAGGCTTTGCCACCAAGTATTAAGTGCTTTTGGCTAGAGGGATCAAATACTTATTTCCCTCAATGAAATACAAATCAATTAAAATATATTCTTTAAAGTTATTTTCTGGATTTTCTTTTTGATATTCTGTCTCTCCATGTTAGAATACATCTACCATTAAAAGTATAGAATGATCATGTCTTTATTAGTGGGCAAACCAATGAAATCAGCAAGGGATCAAATACTTTTTACTCTCACTGTATAAACTTGAAAACTTGATTTAGACCTTTAACTACTTTCTTGTCACAAACAACACAGAAGTTTTCAAACAGAACACACCAATTTTCCAAAACGCTATACCGTTTCACTCCGATTATACCTGAGCGTTTTTATCTTTTAGCCGGGCCACTTTGCTTTAACTCGGAAAGAGCTGGGATGGCTGTTGTGGTCGCCAAATGGCACAATTGCTTATGTCTGGCTGGCTGTTTACTCTCTTAGAATGAATAATGCTTTGCATTCACCGACAGTGCCTTTTTACCCAGGCGGTTTGACTTCAGGCAAAACCACAAGTATGGTTTTTATACCAGGATTCCGAATGTTACTCATCATTCTGTGTTCAGGCAAAATATATATGCATTTTAGGTTGGACGACTTTTAATCATTTACTCATATTAAAATTTTAATCCTGTTTTCCTTCACCACATGTTGTCCGTTCCACCGCCGCCCCACCACCAGTGTATCCCTGTCCTTTGGTTAGTGTCCGGTTCCGAGAATCTGTCTTCAGAGAGACGGGACATACCATCATGAACCTACTTGCGGTAAGTACCGCCTTTACACTTCGTACTACCTCACATCATCTTCATGTTCCTCTGCTGAGACACAAACCACACAGCCTTTCATATAACATTATGATTATCTATGTCTTGCATTTCCAGCATACGGTCATTAAAGATTTTCAGCACTTAATTATGTTGTCAGCGCTTTTAGTCTTGTAGAAATCATGCTGAAGTTGTCATGACACGATGCAGTCACACTTTTAAAGTGCTGATGACACGAACATGACTCTATGCAATTTCTTAAATAAACTATACAACATGGCAAACATGTTAGATTTCTGTTATAATTACGTGAAAAGAAGCTGTTGTTACGCAAATATCCAACTTTTAATTGTACAGCGCAAGAAAACTGGGTCCGTGGCTTGCGGCCATGTTGTGACGTCAGCGGAAGAACACGCTGCGGTTCACTGGCTGTTCTACTCTGGTTCTACTCAGTGGAAATGGCGCATGAAAACGCCGGTGAACTCTCTAGTGCTAGCTCTTCCTCTTCTGGGAGTCTAGAATTGTGTTGATCTCTTCCGAATAGAATCTATGATAGCCTACCCTCTTTACCCTTTGCCTCTCGTTGCTAGGTGGCAGTTACATGAAAGCCGCAAGCTTTCACAAGCAAATACATGACTGATATCACACCGACTTTATGATTACATTTATGATTATCATGTAGAATCTATAGCTCTACGTACCTTTATCTTATGTCGTTTCACAACACATGTTCTGACAGGAGGACTGTCTTTGGATCCGACATAGCTACTAGTAGACCCCCTCCGGAATACTGGCAGTGTTGCCAGATTGGGAGGAATCCTGCCCAGTTGGGCGGTTTCAAGTGCATTTTGGTGGGTTTTGAACATATTTTGGGCTGGAAAACTTCAGCAGTATCTGGCAACAGATACTGCTGACGTTTTCCAGCCCAAAGTATGTTCAAAACCCACCAAAATGCACTTGAAACCGCTCAACTGGGCGGGAAACCTCCCAATCTGGCAACACTGTGTAGGCACTGCTGATGGTAGTAACACACGTTTGTGCTGAACTGAACACCCAAGAGATTCTTTTAAGCTGGGAAGGGTGTCAAAACAATCCAAATCGAAGTGTTCAGAGCACAGGACGGATGTTGGTGAGGGCTCCCACTTGTCACGAGTGCGCCTGACTTGCTTCACCCACTTCGCATGCAGCTCGGGATCTCTGGGAAACTTGAATAAACTTACCCCATCCTTATGGGTTTTGGAGCAAAAGCCGGCAACACAACGCGAAGGCATAATAACTAATAAATATATAAAATAATGTATAATAATAATACTAATAATGATAAACTGAACACCTGTCGCATCAACAACAAACTGGTAAGTTAGGAGGAAGGTTCTTTCGCTGACGTCATATAGCTCCTCCTCCTCCTCCGTCTCCTGGGTGCTGCAGCCCTGTCAAATTTGCCCAAATAGCCGCGTTTTTTATCATAACTTGTAAAATAGGCGCCTTCGTGAATTAATATATGGATCATCGGGAATTACTTTTTATGTTATAAAACAGGGGTTTTCAAAGTGTGGGAGAGTCCGCCCCCCCTCGGAGAGCAAATAAACAACAGCGCCCCCCCTTACAATTTTTGTTGTTGCTATACTTAATGTTCCATTCGTATTTTTAAAAAATGGTTGTTGTACACATTATTTTTTTCTTTTTCACATTTTAAACATCTGTGCTTTTTAAAACATCTTGTTTTACACATTTTAAACATCCCATAGCATCGTTAGCTAGCACCTCTTGGCAGACAACACACTGTGGCAGTGGAGCATCTTCAGATCCAGTCCATGAAAATCCAAACTTTAAATAATCGTGGTCATACTTCCTTCTTTTTCCAGTCCCCCAGGATTCCGCGGGCCTTTTTTGTGATTGTTGCGGGCTAAAATGTCTGATGTTGCGGGGGGTTTTCCAAAAAAATTGCGATGAAAGTTGTGGTGTTTTTTAGGTTTTTGTTGCGATTACATTGCGGGAGGAAGTGAAAGTTGCGAGAAATTGTTGCGATTTTCTCTTTTTGTGATTAAAATTGAGTGATATGTTAAATATTAAGTTATTACTGAAAAACTGTTGATTAAAAACACAAAGAGAAATGGTCCTATAAACAACTTTACCAATATAAAAGATTACCAGGACTACAAAAATGCAGAAAAATAGGCTTTACTTATCCAAATGCACCTGTTGGTTCAAAAGTTAAAGTGCATAGAACCTCACAGCACAACATGAAGTTCCCTTAAAATATAATATAAATGCCTCAGCTTTCATGTAAGAAAAAAAAAACTATTAATACTAGTACTGTGTGCAGGCAGTCTCTCCTGAAGACTAAATTAAACAATAATTATAAACTAATAAAATAAATGGCTCAGGCTTCATAGAAGAAAAAAAAAACAATTTGAACAGAATCTCACAGTATGATGCTGAAGCTGCCTAAACAATGGAAAATAAAATACCATTTTGGCAAAAATGTTGGCATCCATTAACTTCTTGTATTAAGTAAAAAAAAATAAATAAAGTGCACACAGTCCTTCACTGTAAACATAACACACTTTCAGTGTTGCCAGATACTGCTGACGTTTTCCAGTCCAAAATATGTTCAAAACCCGTCAAAATGCACTTGAAATCGTCCAATCTGGCAACACGACGTGCATGCTGCTTCTCTTGAACACACGGAAGTAAGGCGGAAGGTAGTTTGTCGACGTCACCTCAAGACGACGCCAACGATTGGTCAAATTTGTGGGAAAGTTGCAGTGATTGGATATAATTGCAACACCGCCCTGAATTCACGGGGATTGGTTGAATTTGTGCTGAAGTTGCAAATCGCAACATCCTGGAGGCTCTGTTTTTTTGCTTGGCCCAGACTCTGTCTCCTCACTCACTGTAGCTTTAGGTACTAAAAATCGATCCATTTTGTTTCTCACGTTGCGCCCCCCCTGAAGAACTCTGGCGCCCCCCAGGGGGGGGCGCGCCCCACACTTTGAAAAGCCCTGTTATAAAACATCGCCAAAGATGTCAAAAATGTGTCATCAGCCCTTTAAAAGGCAAGTGAAATTAACTAATGTGTTGTTTTGCTCTATCGTGGTAAAGCACGCGCACAAAATTATTATTGAAGTGTGAGTACTTTTAGAAGGGATCTGCTTTTGTAAATTTGTGACTGGACAGATTTCAGTTCATCCATGAGATTAGATCAGTGCTGACATATAACTTCTTGGAGAAATTTTGGACCTCACATGCTTCGAGACTCTGATAATTAAATGGCGACTCAGTTGAATGCTGTCTGTCCTATTTTAAGCCTTTAAGATTGTTGGTCCTTTTATCCTACGGCCTAGAAACCGATGCCTGTGTTAACAGTCATTTATTAATTTTACCACAGGACCTGAGGAACTACCAGTACAGTGTGCCTGTAGTCGACAGCCTGAGGATCCACATGGAACTGGGCAACAGCTATATTGACATACCCAAGTCAAAGTTTAACGAGGTTATATCCCAAACACTTTTATCCATTCGCACTGTTCGAAAATATTCCTTAGTTGTTGATTGTTAAGCTAAACAACGCGTCACTTGCAGATGCTGAAAGTTGTGAATTCTTCCAATGAGCATGTAATAAGCGTTGGGGCTTGCTTCAGTACTGAAGCAGACTCACACTTGATATGTGTTCAAAATGAAGACGGAAGTTACCAAACACAAGCCAATAGCATTCAGGGAAAGACCAGAAGAGGTTAGATGGTTTTAATACATCCTGATATGAAGGTTTTTCTTTTCCTAAGGTAGCATTCTATTGTCAGTTTGTTCATTTAATGCTTTCTTTTTTTTTTTTCAGTAACCGGAGCAAGCTTTGTGGTTTTTAATGGTGCTTTGAAGGCCTCTTCAGGATATATTGCCAAATCTAGCATTGTTGAAGGTACTGTGTCGAAACCTCTTTAAGAGGCTATGTTTGGCCAGCTTTAAATACTTAACATGCACCAGGTAAACAAGTGTTGACTCAAGTTAATGCGAGGCATCATGTTAAATCTACAACCCCGATTCCAAAAAAGTTGGGACAAAGTACAAATTGTAAATAAAAACGGAATGCAATGATGTAGAAGTTTCAAAATTCCATATTTTATTCAGAATAGAACATAGATGACATATCAAATGTTTAAACTGAGAAAATGTATCATTTAAAGAGAAAAATTAGGTGATTTTAAATTTCATGACAACACCACATCTCAAAGTTGGGACAAGGCCATGTTTACCACTGTGAGACATCCCCTTTTCTCTTTACAACAGTCTGTAAACGTCTGGGGACTGAGGAGACAAGTTGCTCAAGTTTAGGGATAGGAATGTTAACCCATTCTTGTCTAATGTAGGATTCTAGTTGCTCAACTGTCTTAGGTCTTTTTTGTCGTATCTTCCGTTTTATGATGCGCCAAATGTTTTCTATGGGTGAAAGATCTGGACTGCAGGTTGGCCAGTTCAGTACCCGGACCCTTCTTCTACGCAGCCATGATGCTGTAATTGATGCAGTATGTGGTTTGGCATTGTCATGTTGGAAAATGCAAGGTCTTCCCTGAAAGAGACGTCGTCTGGATGGGAGC
This sequence comes from Neoarius graeffei, assembly GCF_027579695.1. Taxonomy (NCBI): domain Eukaryota; kingdom Metazoa; phylum Chordata; class Actinopteri; order Siluriformes; family Ariidae; genus Neoarius; species Neoarius graeffei. The sequence continues at coordinate 14,048,506 of NC_083593.1, read as the reverse complement.
ATATGTTGCTCTAGAACCTCTTATTGCCTCTTATTGCAGGGGCCTCTTATTGCCCCTGTCCCAACTTTTTTGAGATGTGTTGCTGTCATGAAATTTCAAATGAGCCAATATTTGGCATGAAATTTCAAAATGTCTCACTTTCGACATTTGATATGTTGTCTATGTTCTATTGTGAATACAATATCAGTTTTTGAGATTTTTAAATTATTGCATTCCGTTTTTATTTACAATTTGTACTTTGTCCCAACTTTTTTGGAATCGGGGTTGTAAGTTAGATAGGACAGGATTAGTGTTGTTTGACATTAGACACACCCTGTTTGCTTTCATTAAGAGGAATCATTTGTAGTGCCTTTTAAATGCTTTTTATTATTTATACCCCCACTCCAAAGGAGGAAGGTATACTGGTTTACCTCTGTCCGTCCATCCGTATCTCTGTATTTCCGTCCGTCCGAAACACCCTTTTTCTCAGCAACCACAAATCATAGCCACTTGGTACCAAACTTCAGCTTGGGGTTCTATACCGTGTGTACCGTTTTCAGGTCTGTTGCACATCGACTTACTGTTTACTGACTGAATGTATTTATGAAACACAGCGTGGATTTACAAAATTTTCACAACACTTTTCTCAGTAACTACAAATCACAACTGCTTGATGTTTGGTACGGAGCTTCAGCTTGGGGTTCTATACCATGTGTACCGTTTTCAGGTCTGTTGCACATCAACTTCCTGTTTACCGACTTAATGTATTTACGAAATATACAGGGTAAATTTTGACGCTATTTCAAGAAGCAAAATGCTATTTCACAATGGCAGTTTATCAGGATGCTATTTGAAATCCCTGGGGAGAGACACTGCTCTTTACTGACTTGTTTCAGGGTTAATTATTTGTTGAAGTCACCATTCATAATAAGTGTCCTATTCCTTCAATTGCTTGCATTCTGATATAAGCGGGGGGGATACGTAAATGAGCAGTAGCTCACAGCTGATCTTGTTATTGAAGGGTAAATTTGGAATTGATTTAAATATCTACAGCTCTAGCCATCAATAGCTATTGAATAGCTGTTTTGTTTTATTTTTCTATCTGGGAATCCTTCAGACGGGTTAATGGTGCAAATCCCACCAGAGACAATGGAAGCTCTGCGCCAGGCCCTAAGGGATCAGACAGACTTCAGAATCACCTGTGGAAAAACTGACACAGCACCAGAGGACAGAGAAAACATCAACGTACGCTGGGTGGACTGGACGTCTCCCGTCAATATAGGGTAATCCAAACGGTCTGCTAAATATCATGCAGATCAATCAATACGAATTGAGAGCTTGTGGTAAATCCACTGCTGGCTTATTTGAATAGTTTTTCCAGTTCTAGACTAGAATGGCTTTCATCATTGCTGCGTGCGTTTAACAGAGCCTGTGTAAAACGCACGGTTTAAATATCTCGTTTTACCTCCTCGAGCATCAGAAGCACATTTGATTTCAGAGTTTTATTGAGGATAAGTTCACTTCAGTTAATGGTGAGACTTCTGTCATATTTTCAAGATTAAGCTACCAAGACGGGCACATTTAACATTTTTAACCCATCTTTATTAAAGGAGAACTGAAAGCACATTTTTTTTATTAGGCGAAAAAAAAAATAGTGTGTTTCCGGTAACATGAAATACTAAAATAAGGTCGGTAGGTAGGAAAAAGTTTTTTTTTTTCTTAATTTTTTTTTATTTTGTTCGAAAAAATTAACACAAGTAAACATCTTACAAAATAGTATTTTGGCACAGAATCCTTTATACCACACATCATAATAAAATAAAAGTGTTTTAAATCTTTAAACGAATAAAAAAAAAATATCGCGAGAGTTCGAGTTATGATCTACGGAAGCGATATTTCATGATATTTTCATGTAATAACGTGAAAACACCTTATCAAGAAATAACGTCCTAGGCTAGGCTACTTCCATTAAAAGCAGACGGCCTAGCCTAGCCTACTGTAGAACTTGGGTCGAGCAAAAACACCGAGCAAAAACATGGCTGAATCCTGAATGACTCCTATTTGTATAAATAGGGGACTACATAGGCGGCAAAATGTAGTGTTTTTCCCTGCCATGGAAGTGCACTTGTATACTGAACAAGAAGCAATTTGCATTACAGCCTTGAATGAGGATTCAAAATGGCGGCTCGGCTCAGTTTTCCCTTCCTCCTTCAGTATACAAGTGGCGCTTCCATGTTTATGGAGGAGGGCTGATAGAAGTGGCGAAACATTTTACTTTTTATCGTTTCTTTCACAACTTGAATGCGTTGAAACAAAAAATTATGACAAACTAACGCCGCTTACACTAAAATATCGAGGGAAATTTGTAATAAAAACTTTACGGTCGGCAATTTCGACGTGGAAATTCTCGATCGGTCGGGTTACCGGAAACACACTATTTTTTTTATTTGGCCTTATCAAAATTCTATTTCTATTTCTTTATTAAATATAGGAATGCATTTTTGATCGCTGTTTTGTCGCTGCTATAGCAAGTTATGAGTGTTTGAAATACGCTCTGTAATATATCAGTCCATATGTCAAAGCAATGGCCGTAAACGAGGTTCATCGAGACCTGTGCGAGACATCGTAGGACGGAAGTAAAACGTACAGCGGAAATCAAAGCGACCAACATCTGCTAACGTTGTCAAAAGACGCGCGCGCCCTCTTTCAAATGCTGACGTAATCAAGCCGGAAGTTTTGTTTGTTTTGATAGCAATCAGGAAAGTTTGAAAAAAGTAGACAGTCAGGAGTCATTTAAACTCGTTTTTGTGCAATATTTCGTTTGGAAAACAGTTTTCAAAAATGGTGGCGCTGACACCTGGCTGACACTTGATGTTTCGAAGTCTCGCACAAGTCTCGTGAAGATCGCGCGGATAAGTGACGCCTGCCGTGGACCAAACGAACTAAATTCAACACGGCTAAAAACCGAATAGGCCGATAAGTATAATATTCATACAGAAAGTTTTGGCTATCAAGAGCCATTCTTCCCAAAGATATTCCCTCAAGTATTGTTTTGACGATGGTGTTTGTTTGTGTTGTCTAACACGGTTGTCCACCTCATGGGTGTTTTATTTAGGTTGCAATCTAGAAGGCCTTAGTATATGATTTACATCACTTTCATAGTCATCAAACCATTTAGTGACTACTGAATTCCCAGCCTAAAAGAGACAACTCCCATCCTGTACAACAGTCAGAATATATTACATTTACGTTGGTTAGCAGTGACGCTTCTGTCTAAAGGCCTCTGCATGCTCTTGCGACAAGGCTTTCGCAGATAGCTTTTTGCAGACAGTTGTAATTTATCGTTGAGCGGGGAGTAATAGGCGTGCGCGATGTTATTCACCGGCACAATGCAAGGGGGCGCGAAGTCGCTAGGAGTAGTTGGTGGGTGTGGTTAGTGGAGTGTTTATCCTCCGGTTACTTATAATGACTAGAACTTCTTTTTTTTTATAATGACTAGAACTGGAGTCGTATAGATGTACGTACTTCCTCAATCAACCGCTCTTCATGCTGCTCCATCTTCGCTCGTGTTTTTAAAAAAGCCGGTCGTGAAAACAAACCAAACCGGGAAAGTAGGGAAGCGGAAGTGCGTGTACAGCGGATGTAGAGTGGACCAATCAGAGCCCTCTTGTCTGCAACGCTGTCTGCGAGGCTTCAGCGCTGGTCACAATTTTTGGGAGGTGCGCGCAGAGTGTCTGCGAAGGTGGGGGGGGCTACGCTATCTGCGAGGACTGGGTTGTCAGCATAAATTGGCCTTAAGGGACCCAAACCATCCCAGAAAAATGCTTCCCACAACAAACCTAAGGTGCAATTGGTTTTTCCCTTAATTTCTCACTTACCTGTATGTGTGGTGTATCCTCAGCATCATCAGCCCCATAGATGGCAAGTCTCTAGAGGGCGTGCCCAGTATCCACATGCAGCAGGACTCAGAGTTTGAGATGGACGGGCGGACTATCAAGTGCACCGAGGTGCGTCCTCATGGAATTTGTATGAGCCTTAATGAGGGGAAAAACGAAGCCCTCCAGATTTCTTTACCTGCTCTTTTTCCTGCTTGTTCCCACAAGGTCTTTTACCTTCTGAAGACCCCAGACTGCTCCCACTCTGCTGTTCTCTCCTCTTGCTCTCAGTTCCAGAGAGAGATCGCCACTGCCAGCTGTGCAGCGCTGTGTCCTCACCTCTCTGTCCTCATTGCAAATGGAATTAACCATCTTGCACTTCGGGTCTCTACTGATACTGACATGGTAACTGTTGTCTTAAGTAAACTGTAAGAAGATGATTTATAGCCCATTTTCTAACAAGACAAAGAAGCTTTGTATGATACATTGACGTGTTTAAACATTTCTTTATAGTAGAGGTGTGACGATTCAGTTTTTTCACAATTCGATTTGAATCACGGTTCACATTTTTCTGTCCTCTATTTTATAACTGATGCAAATCATTGTCAATATTCTGTTAACTGTCAGCCTAGAAATGTAGAGCAATAAAAAACAAACAAGTAGTGTTGCCTTCCCTTATCAAAAAGAAGTATACTTCAAGTTCATTTTATTAAGTGTACTTAAGTATATTTCCTTAAGTATACTTTTGTGTGCAAGGCAAGTTTATTTGTATAGCGCATTTCATACACACAGGCAATTCAGTGTGCTTCACAAAAAATAAAAACATAAGAACAGTAACAAAGAATTAAAGTAAAATCATTAAAATCAAAATTAAAAGAAATTATGTTAAAGGAAATTAATTACGGGCGGCACGGTGGTGTAGTGGTTAGCGCTGTCGCCTCACAGCAAGAAGGTCCGGGTTCGAGCCCCGTGGCCAGCGAGGGCCTTTCTGTGTGGAGTTTGCATGTTCTCCCCGTGTCCACGTGGGTTTCCTCCGGGTGCTCCGGTTTCCCCCACAGTCCAAAGACATGCAGGTTAGGTTAACTGGTGACTCTAAATTGACCGTAGGTGTGAATGTGAGTGTGAATGGTTGTCTGTCTATGTGTCAGCCCTGTGATGACCTGGCGACTTGTCCAGGGTGTACCCCGCCTTTCGCCCGTAGTCAGCTGGGATAGGCTCCAGCTTGCCTGCGACCCTGTAGAAGGATAAAGCGGCTACAGATAATGAGATGAGATGAGAGAAATTAATTACACTTTAGGTAAAAATTAATCAAGTGAAAGCATCTGAAAACAGCTTTGTCTTGAGCCTGGATTTAAAACTAACAACAGTAGGAGCATTTTTGATATCATCTGGAAGTTGGTTCCAAAATTTAGCAGCATAGCAACTAAAGGCTGCTTCACCACACTTCGTTTTGACAGCTGGTATTACTAGCAAGTTTTTCTCCTGTGATCTTAGACACCTAGTTGGTGCATATAATTGAAACATATCCAGTAGGTAGCTGGGTCCCATCCCATTTAATGTTTTAAATAGAAGAAGTAATGCCTTAAAGTCAATTCTATAGCTCACTGGGAGCCAGTGCAGAGACCTTAGGATTGGAGTGATATGGACTACCCTTTTTGTTCTTGTAAGAACCCTTGCTGCTGCATTTTGGATTAGTTGAAGCTCTTTGATGGTCTTTTTTGGAAGACCTGTGAAAAGGCTATTGCAGTAATCAACCCTACTGGAGATGAAAGCATGAATAAGTTTTTCTAGATCATGCTTTGACTTTCTAGATCATGCTTTGACATGCTTTGCAAGTATGCTGATATCAATGTACTTACAGTATACTTGTAAGTGAACTGATCTAATACTTCTTAGGACTAAATTGGCCCACTTTTAGTTTATAAAAAAATATACTTTAAGTCTAAGAGAAGTAAACTTTGAGTATACAACTAGTATTTTTTATTTTGTACTGCAAGTACACTACCGTTCAAAAGTTTGGGGTCACCCAGACAATTTTGTGTTTTCCATGAAAAGTCACACTTTTATTTACCACCATAAGTTGTAAAACGAATAGAAAATATAGTCAAGACATTTTTCTGGCCATTTTGAGCATTTAATCGACCCCACAAATGTGATGCTCCAGAAACTCAATCTGCTCAAAGGAAGGTCAGTTTTATAGCTTCTCTAAAGAGCTCAACTGTGTTCAGCTGTGCTAACATGATTGTACAAGGGTTTTCTAATCATCCATTAGCCTTCTGAGGCAATGAGCAAACACATTGTGTACCATTAGAACACTGGAGTGAGAGTTGCTGGAAATGGACCTCTACAGAGAGCATGCGTGTGACGTCACGAGGTCACGTGATATTCATTATTCGCCATTTTGGACGGCAAGGCCGCGCATAGAACTTAGACGAACCCGTTCTAATTATCATCTTGTTCAGCATTTGGTGTAATCTTCTAATTCAATACTCCTAGTACATCTGTTAAGTTGATTTTCGGATTGAATGATAGCTGCATACTTAGAAACTAGACAGTCTCTAACGTTTAAAATGGCTATGCTTAGCCCTACTACCCTGGCCTAGTCTATGATAATGTTTTATCTTTTTGGCTCATATATGCCTTTGAAAGGCCAATCCATAGTAGGGATGGCGAAAACTAAAAAAGATCTTGACCGACCACTGAGCCTCATTAGCCGGTTAAAGTCGGTTAACCTATGAGTTTAAACAGGGATGCAAACGGCGCGCCTTTTTCACGGCTGAATTGCGCAGACCCGATTTTTTTTTTTAGGGGGGGCGTTGGAATGTCTGAATAATTTCATCAGAGTAAATTCTGTATTAAAATTACTAAATAAGCAAATGCCTTACAGTCCATGAAAAATAGGAAGTATGAGAAGAAAACAGTAAATCAGAAAGCTGCCCACGTTTTCGCGGAAGCTGCGCAAACGTGCGCAGCTTTCTGATTTCCTGTTTTTCAGACAAAAACATACATATTTACAACCTTGTCATTATCTGGAATGGAGTTTAAATTTCGAACATTCTTAAGATAAAACGTCCTGCATAGTCTATTTATGATAAACGTCTTAATGCCACTTACCAGTGAGGTTATCAAGTAGACATTCTTCTTCGGGAACTTCCAGAGGTATAGTTGAGAGACCCATCCCGCAACAAAATATTTATAAGCTTCCAGGCTCTTGTAAGCTTTGAGGGCTTTGCCAGTGTAACACGATTAACGAGAAAATTGTAAATGTCGTGGTAGGCCAGACCGGGCAAATCGCCGGCACCGCAGCTCCAAATTTCCCTGAACAAAGATTGCGGCAAGTTGTACGGAGCTGCAATCCCCAACCTGGGACACTTTTCCACGTAACGCTGCCTCACGTCACCTTCAAGATGCTGAACAAACTTAGACAAGTAACCGCGCGATGTAGATGGGGTACTTTCCGAATTTTCTTGGGGATTACTCCCTGGATCCATTACGCTCGCGCAAGGTAAACTATCCTGATGCCGTCCAATATGCCAGAGTGGGCGGAGTACACACGTGCGGGTCACGTGACTGCACATCCTCTGTACACCTATGTAGATATTGCACCAAAAACCAGACATTTGCAGCTAGAATAGTCATTTACCACATTAGCAATGTATAGAGTGGATTTCTGATTAGTTTAAAGTGATCTTCATTGAAAAGAACAGTGCTTTTCTTTCAAAAATAAGGACATTTCAAAGTGACCCCAAACTTTTGAACGGTAGTGTATACCACAAGTAAACTTACATGCTAATAGTTTACTAGTTCTGTACTTGTAGTCCACTCTTTAGTTTACAAAATCATACTTCATAGTATACCGGAAATATACTATGAGTTTACTTGAAGTATACTTTGTAGTATACTGGAAATATACTATTGGTTTACTCGTTACACACTTCTAGTCCACTTTTTAGTTTATAAAAGTATACTATATAGCATATTGGAAATATACTATTAGTTACTGGTTATAAACATCTAGTCCACTTTTGAGTTTTGAAGTATACTGCAATTACCCTTCTAGGTATACTATTAGTCTTCTAGCCCTAACCCTTAATCACAACTACAGGGCAAGCACACTTAAACATAAAGCACAAATATTTGAATACTTTATTACACTTTTGTTAAGTATATCTTGATCAAAAGTTTAAGTATAAGCTTAATATACTTAGACTTTTCTATATAGTTTTCAGTATAAGCCAAGTATATTTACACTGGTGCTTGAAAGTTTATGAACCCTTCAGAATTTTCTATATTTCTGCATAAATATGACGTAAAACAACATCAGATTTTCACACAAGTCCTAAAAGTAGATAAAGAGAACCCAGTTAAACAAATGAGACAAAAATATTATACTTGGTCATTTATTTATTGAGGAAAATGATCCAATATTACATATCTGTGAGTGGCAAAAGTATGTGAACCTTTGCTTTCAGTATCTGGTGTGACCCCCTTGTGCAGCAATAACTGCAACTAAACGTTTGCGGTAACTGTTGATCAGTCCTGCACACCGGCTTGGAGGAATTTTAGCCCATTCCTCCGTACAGAACAGCTTCAACTCTGGGATGTTGGTGGGTTTCCTCACATGAACTGCTCGCTTCAGGTCCTTCCACAACATTTCAATTGGATTAAGGTCAGGACTTTGACTTGGCCATTCCAAAACATTAACTTTATTCTTCTTTAAACATTCTTTGGTAGAACGACTTGTGTGCTTAGGGTCGTTGTCTTGCTGCATGACCCACCTTCTCTTGAGATTCAGGCTACATCCACACGACAACGGCAACGAGATGTTATTTAAAAATATATCGCGTCCAAATGGGCAACGATCAGTAAAATATCAGGTCCATATGGCAACGCAACACTTGCTGAAAACGATGCAATACACATGCCACACCTCTAGGGGCGCTGTAAGACAGTCCCTTCGGAGACACCAGAACAATAGAAGAAGTAAGGACGCATGCGCATAAACTATTATGCGCGAGACTTCATATTAGTCACAAAGTCAGGAAAATCTGTTTGTAAAATTACATTATAATGACCAAATACAATGAAAAGTATTTTTCCAGTCTCACCTGTGAAAGGTAATTCCATGTGATCCCGTTTGGACGGCAAACCTGTTGGTACAGTTAAACGCAGCTAATCTTTATTCTCCGCTTTGACCTCTCCAAAATGGCGGCGAGGATGACGTATGATTCTACGCGGAAGGCGGCGTCTTTAATGGTCCGGAATAAATTGAATGCTACACGTTGATGGATTAATTTGTTGTTTCTCACCTGTGAAAGGTAATCCCATATGATCTCGTTTGGACGGTAAACCTGTTGGTACAGTTAAACGCAGCACATGAATCTTTATTCTCCGCTTTGACCTATCCAATATGGCGGCGAGGATGACGTATGATTCTACGCGGAAGGCGGCGTCTTTAATGGTCCGGAATAAATTGAATGATACACGTTGATGGATTAATTTCTTCTACGCCCTTTTTGAGGAATGTATTGTAGGACTTAAACCCACATCTGAAGAGGTGAGATCGCTCCTTTTTTTTTCCCTATTTTTGCTGGCGGGATTGACTGCCCTAAGGGCAGAGTCTCTCTCTCTCTCTCTCACTTTGCACCATTACACAATAAATATTCACAGTGAAAATATTTTGTAAACGCGTTTCATGAACCAAGTTATAGGATTTGTTGACAACTCGCATCGAGTTCGTTACACTTCTACCTGGCGTGAAGCACTCACAGTCATGTGGTTGTGACGTCATCGTAAACAAATCCGTTCTACTCATCCAGACGACTTCACAACGGCAACGTTGCCAGATCTTTCCACTCTGGAACCCATTCTCAAAAAGATTGCGTTTTGGGCACCCAAAACGCCGGTGCCGTGTGGACGCCAGGCCTAAATGATAAGCAATTGTATCGGAGTCACCTGAATCCGTTGCCGTGTGGACAGGGCCTGAGTTCTTGGACAAATGTCCTGACATTTTCCTTTAGAATTCGCTGGTATAATTCAGAATTCATTGTTCCATCAATGATGGTAAGCCGTCCTGGCCCAGATGCAGCAAAACAGGCCCCAACCATGATACTACCACCACCATGTTTCACAGATGGGATAAGGTTCTTATGCTGGAATGCAGTGTTTTCCTTTCTTCAAACATAACGCTTCTCATTTAAACCAAAAAGTTCTATTTTGGTCTCATCTGTCCACAAAACATTTTTCCAATAGCCTTCTGGCTTGTCCACGTGATCTTTAGCAAACTGCAGACGAGCAGCAATGTTCTTTTTGGAGAGCAGTGGCTTTCTCCTTGCAACCCTGCCATGCACACCATTGTTATTCAGTGTTCTCCTGATAGTGGACTCATGAACATTAACATTAGCCAATGTGAGAGAGGCCTTCAGTTGCTTAGAAGTTACCTTGGGGTCCTTTGTGACCTTGCCGACTATTACACGCCTTGCTCTTGGAGTGATCTTTGTTGGTTGACCACTCCTGGGGAGGGTAACAATGGTCTTGAATTTCCTCCATTTGTACACAATCTGTCTGACTGTGGATTGGTGGAGTCCAAACTCTTTAGAGATGGTTTTGTAACCTTTTCCAGCCTGATGAGCATCAACAACGCTTTTTCTGACGTCCTCAGAAATCTCCTTTGTTCGTGCCATGATACACTTCCACAAACATGTGTTGTGAAGATTAGACCCCTGTTCTTTAAATAAAACGGTGCCCACTCACACCTGATTGTCATCCCACCTGATTCTAATTTCACCTTCAAATTAACTGCTAATCCTAGAGGTTCACATACTTTTGCCACTCACAGATATGTAATATTGGATCATTTTCCTCAATAAATAAATGACCAAGTATAATATTTTTGTCTCATTTGTTTAACTGGGTTCTGTTTATCTACTTTTAGGACTTGTGTGAAAATCTGATGATGTTTTAGGTCATATTTATGCAGAAATATAGAAAATTCTAAAGGGTTTGCAAACTTTCAAGCACCAATGTATTTATAACTTTATTAAGTATATCTGTGATAAGTAACTAAAAAGCAAACTGAAAGTATACTCTCTTATTTTTAGTTTAAAAGTGGTATACTAGAAGCACACTTGAATAAACTTCTTTTTTTGTAAGGGTTTGTAGTCTTTATTCAGACTCCAGTCACTCCACTGACTTTGAATGTAACTATGAATGCATCACAGTTCAGTCATTTTTGGCACATTTTAATTTTCAAACCACAAAACACTAAGAAATTAAAAAGCAACGAAAACTTCATGACTTTTGTCTCAATCTTTTCAAACACAAAAATACAGTCACTTGTGTTAAAGTGAACACTACCTCTTGAGACACAGCATTCATTGTCCAGAGAGCGCATAAGGCACTGAGATTGTAAGAAATGCCGCCAAACTGGGCTTTTAAAAGCTGGTGGCTTCAGGAATTCCAAGTCATCTGCCATGTTGTTCACAAAGCAATGCATGATCTTGCTACGCGAGATCGCTATAGCAACCACAAACATGGCTGCGCCCATGTACAGATCCAGATACTGAATTGAATTAATATCAAAATTATGCCGTTTGTCGAAATTTGTTATGCATATAGGGTTATTGGGATGAAATTAGGTACCGTATTTTCTGGACTATAGAGCGCACCTGTATATAAGCCGCATCCGCTCTATTTTTTAAAAAAAAATTTTTAAAAAGATATACAAGCCGCACCGGGCTATAAGCCGCAGATATCTATGTTGAAAAATTAGATATTTACTGCATGTACAGAACGATTTTGTACTGTAAATGTACATGTATGTACCTGAACAGATTCTTTCCGAACAGTGCCTTTTAACACGGCAGCAACTTTGCTGATTAAAACGGAACAGAACCAAGAGAAAATAACCGGTATTTATTTACCTTCATTTCTCCTGTGTTTGAAACCACAAGTCACTTTAATCATCTTCGCTGGATTTGAAAATAATTACCAGTTAGTAATTTGTCGTGCGTGTTCTATCTGCTAAAGATCTGCTAATTCTTCTTTGCATTGATTTTTCGTCTATCTTATTTTTGATTCTACTTCCGGTTAGAGCGCCCCTAGCGGTGGAAGAAAAATCCACAGAATAGCCGCACCTTTGTATAAGCCGCATGGTTCAAAACCTAGGAAAAAAGTAGCGGCTTATAGTCCAGAAAATACGGTATTGTTAGTGAATCATGATTCATTAATTTTTAATCGATTTTTGAATCGCGTATCGAAATGGATCGATAGATCAGGGCGCGATTCATCATCACACCTCTACTTTATAGTAGTGTAGATTGCTGTTACTGCACAGTCTGTTTTTCTAGGCTGAGTGCGGGATATAAATTTAACGTTGATGCAACAAGCTGTGTTTAACATTGCGGCCAACAACACTATTAATGAGCACGGAGTTCTCCTTCTAATTTAGATTTTTATTGCACTGTTTTGTTGTTGTTTTTGTCGTCTAGGTTGAATACCAGGCCGGCTCAGGCGGAAATCTTCTGCCTCAGAAATATATGAATGAGTTAGATGGGGCACTGATACCCGTTATTCACGGTGGAAGCTCCTGCGTCCCACACCAAGCCATGGACGTGGAGCTGTTCTTCTATATTACACAGACCCTTTGAGTGTGACGCCGGAGAGCAGCAGAGCCCTCCACTGACAAGGATGTTGTCCTTCCTTTATACCAATTAAAAGCTGGACAAACAGCCAAAATGAGCAGACATGGTAAACTCTGACGAGGTATGGAAAGTGAGCAACTTTTGCAAACGAGCTGTAATTGATCTCAGAGTTCATGAAAGTTCAGAAAAATGACATTAGATTTTAATTTGTCTGTACTGGATGCAGTTTGTTAATGTGTTATGGACACAAAATTAATAGTATTTTCTATGAGATTAGAAAGAATGAGAGGCACTGTATTCTTTAATCAGAAGGATTTTTGAGACAGTAAATTTTGAATTTTCAGTATTTTTTTTTTCTTCATTGGTACATTCTTGGTGTTACTCTTGGAAGAAGCTTCATTTCATCCCATGTTCTGTATGAAGAACATTCATTATTTTCTTTAACTGCAACAGGTGATCCTTCCTTTAATACACAAGGGTTATTGAGCTCTTCAATTTTTTTTTTTTCCAAAATTTGTACATGGAGTCATTTCTCAGTTCTGTTAAGCTTGTATTAAGCTTGAAGACTATTTTTGCAATAGTTACACATGTTAAATAAAGATTATATTTTTGATAGGCCATTATGTTAGTTTTACAGTCTCATTGCAAAAGAGCTGATTTTGAACTGGCATCCTATGAGGACCATAACTGTCATACTCATCCATTACACATTACATTGATAATGACGATGATGATGATAATAATGTGAAATGTAAAACTGCATAATTAGCTCAGTTAGAAATATCTTTTTGCCCCTATTCTATTGCAGAAGGATTATATTTAAAAGCAGACGAATTAAAATGGAATAAAGTTTTTAAAACCAACTCCATACCTTAACACTACAAACCGTGAATGTTTTAAATTTACTGACCTATTATTTTTAATAAAGTCTGTTTTAATATAAATTGTTTTTAGTGACCTATGTATTTGACTTGAGTCATATCAATTCAAGTGACAAATAATGTAGCGCTCACAAATCCTCTGGTCTGATCTTTTAAGACTTTGCTGACTTTATAATAGAGACACATTTTGCTTTTTTTTTTTTTGTCCCAACATCACAGTATTACCATATTTCTCCACTGTATAGTTCATGAGAAAGAACTGCTGACCATTACCGATGACAAGTTTTAAAGGGGAGGAGAACACTATAGCATTTTAATAAATGAAACAATATATTACACCTTATTTGCATTAGAAAATGAATGAAACAAGACGACACCAATATTATTTGTGGGAAACTTTGGCATTTTTTTTAAATATGTGTTTCATTTTCTGCCAATTTCTGTGGCTTACAGTGAAAAGAGAATCATTTGCATTATGAGAAGTCATTGAGCTAATTTATTGAGTGCAGAGAAAGGACATGTTCTTGAAAACCAGCATAAAATGAAGTTCTTGGATGCCAGCCATCAACAGGTTCCAAAATACAGAATATGCACTTTCATAACATGAACCTAATGACCAAGAAGTGATTGTATGTTCTTATTAAACTTCATGTAATGTGTATACTGCATCTTCAGTTTGTGATTTTTGCCTGAAGATGATTGTGATTAGACGGTGTATAATTCTACATCATACTTTCTATGAACTGTCTCTCTTCATGAAACCATATAAAAGAGCCTGCCAAATTAAATCATTAAATTGTGTGTGCAGTTTTTTTTTATATCTATTTTTGGTGGGTTACTTGGGAAAAGTAATGTTTTGTTTTTTCTTCTGGGTTTTTTTTTTTTTTCATGATACGGGTTTGTCAGTATCCAGTATACAAAATACATGCAAAGTTAATACTATGTAAATACAGATCATTGTTCTAGACAGTTTAAGATGAAATGTGATGCATCTTGTATGAAATTCTGCTCATTTATTTTATCTAGAGGTTCAGTTTGGGGTGGTTTAAATTATTTTTCTCACCTTGTACCATGTTGATTTAATTGATGATAAATCAATAAACAGAATAATATTTTAGAACTTGCAAAAACAAAAATGCTCCATGTGGATCTGTTTAGTTATGTATCGCATTCACTATATGGACTATGTGGATAAAATCCTTTTGTTCAGTTTCTGATTAATTCTTCCAGTGTGACCATGATTGGTTTACGTGTTGAAACTGAAATTAACCAAGATCCATTTTAACAAACGACAAAATATTAGACTCATCGAGCTTATTATTCAACAAGTATATGTTATGCAAAGGTTCTCGATTTGAAAACTAAAACCTCCATGAGCTTTTACTCTGACCTATCTGGATCATGTACTACAATAAACTGCTTTACTGAAACAGTGATTTCTATAAGTAAATGCAAAGACGACTATTTTGTAGACCATAACTTTGTCAACGATGTTGCATTGGTTCATTTACTCTCTTGGTTGTAATTTTTGTCCCCAAGCAATGCATTACAGAGTCCTTGCACTGGGATTAGGAACCTCTGCCCAAAAATACAGAAATGTGTTAATTCCTGTCAGATTTTCATTTAGATCTTGAAGTATAGCTACAAATTCTGTCCTGCAAAAATCATGAATGCTGTGATCACAGGGTAACTAATTTCACAATTGCATAAATTCATATACCCATGACTTGAGAACTGTTATAGATTCCCATCTGCTGAACTTTCAGTTCTGGACTGCAAGCTTTAGTTTGCCACGCTCTGATGAACGATAGACAATGTCTAAATTGGGACTGGAGTATATTCAGCAATCATATACAGGTTTTGTTATTATGCTAACTGCAGTTGTTATGCTGTCTACAGGATAATTCCATATATGAAGCTTGCAATCTACAGTGATGCTTGAAAGTTTGTGAACCCTTTAGAATTTTCTATATTTCTGCATAAATATGACCTAAAACAACATCAGATTTTCGCACAAATCCTAAAAGTAGATAAAGAGAAACCAGGTAAACAAATGAGACAAAAATATTATACTTGGCCATTTATTTATTGAGGAAAATGATCCAATATTACATATCTGTGAGTGGCAAAAGTATGTGAACCTCTAGGATTAGTAGTTAATTTGAAGGTGAAATTAGAGTCAGGTGTTTTCAATCAATGGGATGGCAATCAGGTGTGAGTGGGCACCCTGTTTTATTTAAAGAACAGGGATCTATCAAAGTCTGATCTTCACAACACATGTTTGTGGAAGTGTATCATGGCACGAACAAAGGAGATTTCTGAGGACCTCAGAAAAAGCGTTGTTGATGCTCATCAGGCTGGAAAAGGTTACAAAACCATCTCTAAAGAGTTTGGACTCCACCAATCCACAGTCAGACAGATTGTGTACAAATGGAGGAAATTCAAGACTATTGTTACCCTCCCCAGGAGTGGTCGACCAACAGAGATCACTTCAAGAGCAAGGCATGCAATAGTTGGCTAGGTCACAAAGGACCCCAGGGTAACTTCTAAGCAACTGAAGGCCTCTCTCACATTGGCTAATGTTCATGAGTCCACCATCAGGAGAACACTGAACAACAATGGTGTGCATGGCATGGTTGCAAGGAGAAAGCCACTGCTCTCCAAAAAGAACATTGCTGCTCATCTGCAGTTTGCTAAAGATCATGTGGACAAGCCAAAAGGCTATTGGAAAAAAGTTTTGTGGACGGATGAGACCAAAATAGACATTTTTGGTTTAAATGAGAAGCGTTATGTTTGGAGAAAGGGAAGCACTGCATTCCAGCATCTCATCTCATTATCTCTAGCCGCTTTATCCTGTTCTACAGGGTCGCAGGCAAGCTGGAGCCTATCCCAGCTGACTACGGGCGAAAGGCGGGGTACACCCTGGACAAGTCGCCAGGTCATCACAGGGCTGACACATAGACACAGACAACCATTCACACCTACGGTCAATTTAGAGCCACCAGTTAACCTAACCTGCATGTCTTTGGACTGTGGGGGAAACCGGAGCACCCGGAGGAAACCCACGCGGACACGGGGAGAACATGCAAACTCCGCACAGAAAGGCCCTCGCCGGCCACGGGGCTCGAACCCGGACCTTCTTGCTGTGAGGCGACAGCGCTAACCACTACACCACCGTGCCGCCCGCATTCCAGCATAAGAACCTTATCCCATCTGTGAAACATGGTGGTGGTAGTATCATGGTTTGGGTCTTGTTCTGCTGCATCTGGGCCAGGATGGCTTGCCATCACTGATGGAACAATGAATTCTGAATTATACCAGCAAATTCTAAAGGAAAAATATCAGGACATCTCTCCATGAACTGAATCTCAAGAGAAGGTGGGTCATGCAGCAAGACAACGACCCTAAGCACACAAGTCGTTCTACCAAAGAATGGTTAAAGAAGAATAAAGTTAATGTTTTGGAATG
The DNA here is from genome assembly GCF_027579695.1 of Neoarius graeffei. Classification (NCBI taxonomy): domain Eukaryota; kingdom Metazoa; phylum Chordata; class Actinopteri; order Siluriformes; family Ariidae; genus Neoarius; species Neoarius graeffei. Next base: position 14,031,661 of record NC_083593.1, on the reverse strand, counting down.
GCCAAGTCAAAGTCCTGACCTTAATCCAATCTAAATGTTGTGGAAGGACCTGAAGCGAGCAGTTCATATGAGGAAACCCACCAACATCCCAGAGTTGAAGCTGTTCTGTACGGAGGAATGGGCTAAAATTCCTCCATGCCGGTGTGCAGGACTGATCAACAGTTACCGGAAACGTTTAGTTGCAGTTATTGCTGCACAAGGGGGTCACACCAGATACTGAAAGCAAAGGTTTGCATACTTTTGCCACTCACAGATATGTAATATTGGATGATTTTCCTCAATAAATAAATGACCAAGTATAATATTTTTGTCTCATTTGTTTAACTGGGTTCTCTTTATCTACCTTTAGGACTTGTGTGAAAATCTGATGTTGTTTTAGGTCATATTTATGCAGGAATATAGAAAATTCTAAAGGGTTCACAAACTTTCAGGCACCACTGTATGTGGATATGGCTAACTATAATTATCCTACCTCTAATGCTGCTTGGTTATGGCAGGGAGTGAATGGAAGATACAGTAGCTAAGACCATTAGGAAGAAAAAGGGAAGCTCCCTCCAGCATTGTCAAAGCAGGAACAGAAACATGAAAAAGGCACAGTTGCTCAGCTCCCTGGAACAGGAAGTGTGAGCACCTGTGCGACGTTAGAATGAAGAATCGTGAAGTTGGCATTGAGCATGAGTCAAATGTACAAGTTGTTAATGACAGAACAAAGTATGGAACTTATAAGAGCTGAGTACATCTGCCTTGCATACAGAAACAGACCCTGATATACCTGATGTGAGTGCTGATACCCTGCCATTGGAGCATTCTGAAGATAAGGACCTAATGCAACAGTGTATCTGTAATGCCATCTGCAGGCTGGCATTAAGGCTCAGCCCAGCTTAGCAAATGACTAACCCATTTCACAAATAAGTTGGCCAAGGAAATGACTGGGCTAATACATTTAATAACAAAATTCATAAAAGAGCTCATTTTGTCCATTCAAAAAAAAAAAACCATTAAAGCTGGTACCTTATAAAAGAACAATAATACTGACCACAAGGGTTGATACAGAAGCACAAAGGTCGAGATCAATGTCTGTGGTAGAAGCATCATTTGAAGCACCTTATCAGGTGTTTGGCAAACCGGAACATACAGTAAAGCTCCAGGTGAAACTAAAAGAGCTCACTCACCTCCTCATTTTACCTTACTGAAACACTCACGCAAAAGAACAAGTCATTTGCAAAATGAAACACATCTAGCCATCATATTAATTCTGAAAAATTTGGCTTCAAAAACTGCAAAAGGACTAAAAGTCATTCATGACAACCATCCATCCATTATCTGTAGCCGCTTATCCTGTTCTACAGGGTCACAGGCAAGCTGGAGCCTATCCCAGCTGACTATGGGCGAGAGGCGGGGTACACCCTGGACAAGTCGCCAGGTCATCACAGGGCTGACACACAGAGAGAAACAACCATTCACACTCACGGCCAATTTAGAGCCACCAATTAGCCTAACCTGCATGTTTTTGGACTGTGGGAGAAACCGGAGCACCCGGAGAAAACCCACACAGACACAGAGACCCTCGCTGGCTGCTGGGCTCAAACCCAGGACCTTCTTGCTGTGAGGCGCCAGTGCTAACCACTATACCACTGTGCCGCCAATTCATGACATGTTTTGCAATACAATCACAGGGCTGCCAACTTTTCAAAATTCCTTGGAGTGAGATTTTTTTTGGGGGGGGGGGGGGGGGGGGGGGGTCGACGGCAAAATTTTTCCGCACACCACGCAGTAAGTGGGAATTTTGTATTCAGTTTGATATTCACTTGTCCCCCTGCATTCTGGTGTTTTGTTTGTGGGTCGTCCAGCTGGAGATGGCCAATGGGGGGGTTGAGATTTTGGATTTAGTAGATGTTCCTGCATTCTGGTGGATTTTTGGAGTGGCCTGCTGTGCCATACCTACATTCTTACACACCCTGACTTGCCAGGCCTTCAGCTTGTGGCCAACAAAAGCACCAAGTTTTGGCTTAAAAGCCCCCACACTAGAAAACTACAGATGACTGCCAATGTTCCTGTAGCCCTATAGACCTGTGTTTCAGATTTAAAGGCAAGTTCATGTTTGAAAATATTTCATCAGCTAAGCCTAAACACCTTCTGAATTGAAACTAAATGCTAAGTTTTTAATAACTGTTGCAAAAATAAGATTGTCCCTCACTGACTATTCATTATGCATTTAAGGGCTTTCCCCACCACTGGGTTCAGCAGAAGATTGGCATGGGGAAAATATCAACAGCAAAAGAACAAATAAAATGCTTAAACAGTAAGCAAAATGTGCATGTGCTACAAGAAACATTAAAATGATTAAGTTTAAACAATACTGAAACACAAAAAGCTGAACCTTGGCCATAGGTGGGAATGTGCACACAAAGTTGGGCTTAAAGATTTTGGTCATACTTAAATAAGCTATATTAATATATTTCTTATTAATTTATTCCTTATCTATGTTTCTTATTAGTAATAGAGCATTCATCAGGGCCTATTATCTGACAAATATTCTCTACCTGTCTTGCCCTCTTTGAAACCCTGTCTCTTCAGTATATTGTGCTCTGTCTTTTTTTTATTATTATTCACAAGTTCAAGTTCTTTGATATTACAGGTGACCATACTTTATTTACTTTAACTGAACAATTACATGCATCATAAATAATTAAAAATAAATACCCTGTAAATAAACAATAGGTATGGTGGCTAATGGCTCTTCTTGCATTTGTAATATTATCTCTTACTTGCTTTATTTTACAACATTTCCAGTATGGCTTCAAATAAAGTCATAAAGTATGATATACAGTAAACAAACTAAAAATGCGCCTTAATAAACGTGTGCTAAGGAGGTGCTCTCCCATGCTGCTTGTTGGGGAAGATAGAGGCTGTGGCACGGCAGTAGGCCTATAATGATTTAGAATGCCTAGTACACAGCTCTCGATATGGCATTAAATATTCTCACAACACTTATAGGCTAAAACAATTAAGAAACTTTATATAAGTTCATAATTACGCCAATAACGCCACACATTGGCATGCATATGTAGGGTACAAACCTGTCTGAGACACCTGTCTTCAACTCGGATACCTTCTTCTCTCTCCTTTTCCTCTAAATTGATGGTAGGCAATTATCCAGCTTCCGGCGAGTGCAGCATCATTAGATGCGCCACCTACCATAGGGGAGTGTGTATAGAAGGGAACACCTCTCTGCCTGTTTAGCCGTGCGTAAGGCGTACCGTAATTGATCGATCGCAAGTGGTTGGCGCGACGCAATGGGTAGCCTAGATCAGATAGATAAACTAGATTTTTTTTCTAGCGTGAGAAGTCGGAGGTATGGCGTGTGAGCGTGTGAAGATAATCAAATGCGTGTGTCTCACGCTCATTGCGTGAGAGTTGGCAGCCCAGCAATCATATAGCAGACGCACTTCCACAGCAGTCCTGTGCTCGGTCGGCAAACCCACAAGAAGGTTGTTTAACTAATCTGGAACACCCATAGCAGAGTAGAAGTTGATCTGTCCATTATGGTTCACCCAGATTCCAGAGACAATCGTTTTTTGTTTTTTTTCATTGGGGCATAATTGGCCAAATCTGCAGCTGTATGCTTTTTACTGGTATGACATTGTAACACATCTGAAAAAAATATGTAACTAGACGGTTGACTATTCTGACAGAACAGAGTATGGTTCTGTCTGTTGTTAATGTTAGTCACAAGCTGACCTTGATCACTACCCATCAGACCAGACCCGCGTTCCCCAAACCTTAAGTCACTCTGCCACATCACCTCACATGCCTTGAAATTATAGGTCTGGCCCCTAGTAGTATAACATTGTGTTAAGCAACATTGTGTTAAGCAATAAAGGTTTGTTTGTTATTTTCATTGGACAGGAACCCCTTATCTTGTGCCACACATTATTTTTTCTGCAGCCAGATGGTAGTCAGCTAGAATTGTCTTTTTCTGGGTCTACATTAAGATGCACATGGCAGCATTTTCTGGTGGACAGGTGGCCATAAGGAGTGTATAAAATTGGTCAGAACATTTCCAGAGGGCACATGATGTCTCCAAACTCCAAAACATCTGAGGGCACAAAATGTCTTCAAATGCAAAATGATTGTCCTGACTCCTACAGGGAGATCAGGACATGGTGCGAAACAGTTTATGCATACTGACCTTTGAAGCAATGAATGATGCACAATTAAAGTGTCTTTCACTTGCTGGCCATCACCATGGCCAGACAAGTTGATAAATTGTCCATCTTATCAAACAGAATGCAGTATCTGCTTTGTGGACTGGAGTTATCTACTGGGACCTATTAAGTTATCTGTTCTTGCAGATGAGAATTTGCCCAGGCCAGCCTTTGTATGCTGAGGGCTTTTGGGAGCTATATTCAAGGAACTGCCAGCTGGCAGGTCACTGAACTGTTGTCTGCGTGTCTTGTAGACCACCACATAGGGGTCTGCTCAATGGACATGTTGGGCCATTGGGTAAAGGAAGTGATTACACAAGCAAGAGCACCTTCCTCCATTAAATTAATTGTATGTTATGGGTATCTCCTAGGAGACACTAATATCACTTTTACTTACATTTTTTTTTGTTGTACAGCAACATTATGCTCACTGCAATGACATAGTAAGGCATTTTAAATTTGTAATGCTGTAATTTTACGCTTACACGCATACACATTCTATTATATCACACGCAAATTATAGTAAAATAATTTTTCTTTTAACAGAGGATGTATGTTGATTACAATGATATGTAACAATGTTACAACTTAAAAGAAAAAAGTACAATGAACATGCAGGATTATTAAACTTTAGAGCTATAAATAAATCCACACATCCTGCAGAAAAATAAGCAGCCTATACAATCAAGAGAATATTTCATGATGGCAGAAAAATTTCTGACCTTAACTTGATGGTAGCACTCCAAAGGTGAACTTGCACTCTGACATATAAACTCAAGAACTGCTACAAATCATCCATTTTAAAGTTTGTTTATTTCATTATTATTATTATCCAGCCATCCATTATCCGTAATCGCTTATCCTGTTCTACAGGGCCGCAGGCAAGCTGGAGTCTATCCCAGCTAACTATGGGCGAGAGGCAGGGTACACCCTGGACAAGTCGCCAGATGATCACAGGGTTGACACACAGAGACAAACAACCATTCACACTCACACCTACGGTCAATTTAGAGCCACCAATTAGCCTAACCTGCATGTCTTTGGACTGTGGGGGAAACCGGAGCACCTGGAGGAAACCCACGCAGACACAGGGAGAACATGCAAACTCCACACAGAAAGGCCCCCGCCGGCCACAGGGCTCGAACCCAGGACCTTCTTGCTGTGAGGCCACAGTGCTAATCACTACACCACCATGCCGCTTTTTTAAATTTATTTATTAACAGTTGAAGCTGTAGTTTAAGGAATCCTGAAACTTGGTGCTTCCCCCACTTCCGGTGTCTTTAGCACCCTGTCTAACTTTGCCATATATTACAGATTGAATGCTGCTTCACTGCACTCCATGTGCTCCATGGTGGTTTGAGTAATTGTACTGTCTCAAGACTTTGAGTGAGAATCCTTGAGCGAGAACCCTTAACTATCCAAGGAACGCTAGAAGAATTTTTTCAGCATGCATAAATATATAATCATTGTTTGCTTGAAGAAGAGCATGCAAAAGCCAATTCATTTGATTCACAAAACCCAGTTACCACTAGCTATCGGCTCAGTGTGTATTGTGTATGGTTTGTGGATCAATGTCACATACTAGTTCATCTCAAACAATTAGAATATCGTAAAAAAGTTCAATATTTTCCATGAGTTATTTAAGAAAGTGAGAATTTAATATATTCTAGACTCATTACACATCAACAAACATATTTCAAGCATTTTTCTATTTTAATTTTGATAATTATGGCCTACAGCACAAAAAAAATTTAAAATAAACATCTCAAACTATTAGACTATTTCATTTTGGGTTTGAGTACAACAGTATAAATATCATGTATCTCGCAATCTAGTTCAGTAAACGCAACCACAATCATGGGGAAGACTACTGACTTGACAGTTGTCCAGAGGACAATCATCAACACCCTCCACAAGGAGGATAAGCCACAGAAGGTCATTGCTGAAAAGGCTGGCTGGAAAAGGTGTACACGCAACAGGGATGACTGCAGCCTTGAGAGGACTGTCAAGAAAAATTGATTCAAGAACTTGGGAGAGTTTCACAAAGAGTGGACTGAGGCCGGTGTCAGTGCATCAAGAACCATCACCATCACGCACAGACGTCTTCAGGAAAGGGGCTACAACTGTAGCATTCCTAATATCAAGCCACTTCTGAACCAGAGACAACGTCAAAAGCGTCTTACTTGGGCTAAGGAGAGAAAGAACTGGACTGTTGCTCAGTGGTCCAAAGTCCTCTTTTCAGATGAAAGTAAATTTTGCATTTCATTTGGAATTCAAGGTCCTACAGTCCGGAGGAAGATTGGAGAGGCACAGAATCCAAGGTGTTTGAAGTCCAAGTGGAGTTTTAAATAAATGTATTTTAAAATTAATTATATTTTTTATTAAAATTAATCATTTTTATTTATTTATTATAAATTAATTATTTATACATTTATCCCAATTTATGTGGGATAAATAAATTTATTAGGGATAAAATTAGCTTATATGTTTGAAGTCTTTATTTTTCTGTGAAGCTGCTTTGTGACAATGTCTCTTGTTAAAACACTATCCAAATGAACTGACATGACTTTATCAAGTCCAAAGTCAATGCAGCCATCTATCAGGAGATTTTAGAGCACTTCATGCTTCCATCTGCTGACAAACTTTATGGAGATGCCGATTTCTTTTTCCAACAGGACTTAGCACCTGCCCACAGTGCCAAAACTACAACCAAATGGTTTGCTGACCATGATATTACTGTGTTTGATTGGCCAGCCAACTTGCCTGACCTGAACCCCATAGAGAATCTATGGGGTATTGTCAAGAGGAAGATGAGAAACACCCTACCCAAAAATACAGATGAGCTGAAGGCCGTTATCAAAGCAACCTGGGCTTCAATGACACCTCAGCAGTGCCACAGGCTAATTGCATCCATGCTATGCTGCATTGATGCAGTAATTTGTGGTGAAGGAGCCCCAACCAAGTACTGAGTGTATGTTCATATATACTGTATACTCATACAGCTCATCTGTATTTTTGGGTTGGGTGTTTCTCATCTTCCTCTTGACAATACCCCATAGATTCTGGTCTTATTGCAAGAGGATTGTGATAACCACAGCAGTAAGAGCAACAAGAGCAATAAGATCAGTTTGGATGGCAAAAACAGTGCTAGTAGTACCGTAAATTTAATTGGAATACAAAAATCTATTCAGCACACCAAAAGAGTAAAAAAAGAAAAAGCTCTGAGTAAGAAAAAGAAAGGTTCAATTCTGGCTTTACTGGCAGAGGGATACAGTGAGCGTCAGGTTGCTTCCATCCTCAAAATTTAAAAGACGGCAGTTTATAAGAACAAAGTCAAGCAGCAGAAATTGGGGACAATAAAGTTACAGACTGGCAGAAGGCAAAAATGACTCTCCATGGACCAGAATGATTGTCAACTCCTTCGAATCTCACTCAACAACCATAGGATGACATCAAGTGACTTACATAAAGAATGGCAAATGGCAGCTGGGGTTACGTGCACTGCAAGGACAGTTTGAAACTGGCTCCTCTGGGCAAGGTTGAAGTCATGCAAAGCTAGAAAAAGCCCTTCATCAATGAGAAGCAAAGAAGAGCCAGGCTGAGGTTTGCTAAAGACCATAAAGATTGGACCATAGAGGACTGGAGTAAAGTCATCTTCTCTGATGAGTCCAATTTTCAGATTTTCCCATCATCTGCTTGTCTCATGGTTAGACGGAGACATGGAGAGGCCTACAAGCCACAGTGTCTCACACTCATTGTGAAATTTGGTGAAGGATCAGTGATGATCTGGGGGTGTTTCAGCAAGGCTGGAATGGGGCAGATTTTTGTTTGAGAAAGACACATGAATCAAGCCATATACAAGGTTATCCTGGAAGAAAACTTGCTTCCTTCTACTCTGACAATGTTCCCTAACTCTGAGCATTGAGCTTTCTAGCAGGACAATGCTCCATGCCACACAACCAGGTCAATCAAGGTGTGGATGGAGGACCACAAGATCAAGACCCTGTCATGGCCGCCCAATCTCCAGACCTGAACCCCATTGAAATCCTCTGGAATGTGATCAAGAGGAAGCCGGATGGCCATAAGCCATCAAGCAAAGTTGAGCTGATTAAATTTTTGTGCCAGGAGTGGCATAAAGTCACCCAAGAGCAAGGTGAAAGACTGGTGGAGAGCATGCCATGATGCATGAAAGCTGTGATTAAATGTCAGGGTTATTCCACCAAATATTGATTTCTGAACTCATCCTAAGTTCAAATATTAGTAGTGTGTTGTTTAAAACTGAATATGATCTTGATTTCTATGCATTATTCAAGGTCTTTTTTGTTATTTTGACCAGTTGTCATTTTCTGCAATTAAATGCTCTAAGTGACAAGATTTTTATGTGGAATTTGGTGGAAATGTTGTCAGTAGTTTATGAAATAAAACAAAAATGTTCATGTTCCTCAAATACATACCTACTGTATAAATAGTAAAACCAGAGAAACTGATAATTTTGTAGTGGTCTCTTAATTTTTTTTTTTTCAGAGCTGTACTTTTCAGAAGTTGGACATTTCTGTATTGTAAATCCTTTTTTGATTGATCTCAGGAAATATTCTAATAATTTGAGAAACTGGATTTCTGATTTTCATGAGCTATAAGCCATAATCATCAACGTTAAAGCAAAAAAGGCTTGAAATATTTACATGTAATGAATATAGAATATATGAAAGTTTGCCTTTTTGAATTAAATTACAAAAAAAATTAACTTTTTCATGATATTCTAATTGTTTGAAATGCACTGGTATAAAAACGACAACATGTCAGTAAAAGTGTGTATGGTTAGTGGACCACTGTGACATTTTATGTTAGCTCCACTTTATCCATGGTTCAAACTTGAATTTACCCCAAGTTGTATATTGATTAATACTTAAACAGTAAGCATTGCTTTATTGAGCAATTTTCAAGAAAACTATGTATTACATACATTTAACAGCTAGAAGTATAGAGACAAAAATTCACTTTTGAATAGTAAAATGAAAAATGAAAATCTTACTTCCATTATCTTAAATGTATGGTGGACATGAAACTCCTACAAGTTTCCCCTCTTCCACATATCCCAATTTATTATGATACCTTAGTACTGTGCATACATTTTAAAAAAATCAAATGCCTGAACCTTTATGATGATTTCATATACAAACCCCATTTCCAGAAAAGTTGGGATCTCATCTCATCTCATTATCTCTAGCCGCTTTATCCTGTTCTACAGGGTCGCAGGCAAGCTGGAGCCTATTCCAGCTGACTACGGGTGAAAGGCGGGATACACCCTGGACAAGTCGCCAGGTCATCACAGGGCTGACACATAGACACAGACAACCATTCACACTCACATTCACACCTACGGTCAATTTAGAGTCACCAGTTAACCTAACCTGCATGTCTTTGGACTGTGGGGGAAACCGGAGCACCCGGAGGAAACCCACACGGTCACAGGGAGAACATGCAAACTCCACACAGAAAGGCCCTCGTCGGCCATGGGGCTCGAACCCGGACCTTCTTGCTGTGAGGCGACAGCACTAACCACTACACCACCGTGCCGCCCACCAACTTAATTATATTTTGCAAATATAAACAAAGTTAAAATTTGATGCCTGTAACACACTCAAAAAAAGTTGGGACAGAGGCAAAAAACATCTGAAAAGTTTCTAAGATATTCAAATAACACCATTTTGGAAGATTCCACAATAAGCAGCTTAGCTGGTAACAGCTGATTGGCTATAAAAGGAGTAGCGCCAAAGGCTCAGTCTTTGCAAGCAAGGATGGGTCGTGGCTCACTCCTTTGTGCCAAAATTCATGAGAGAATTGTTAGTCAATTCAGAAAGAACATTTCTCAATGCAAAATTGCAGAGAATTTAGGTCTTTCAAAATCTACAGTACATAACATTGTGAAAAGATTCAGGGAATTCTGAGACATCTGAGTGCATAAAGGGCAAGATTGGAAACCACTGTTGAATGTGTATAACCTTCAAGCCTTCAGGTGCCATCATGCTAATGTGACAAATATTGTCACAGGGGCTTGGGAGTACTTCAGAAAACTGATGCTTCTGCCACTGCATCCAGAAATGCAACCTGAAACTGTATTATGCAAGGAGGAAGCCATTCATCAATTCTATGCAGAAACACCACCAATTTCTCTGCACCTGAACTCATCTCAGATGGACCAAAAGACAGTGGAAACATGTGGTGTGGTCAGGTTTTCAGCTTGTTTTCGGGAAAACTGGACGTCGAGTTCTCCGTGCCAAAGGTGAACATGACCATCCAGTTTGTTATCAGAGAAAGGTTCAAAAACCAGCATCTGTGATGGCATGGGTGAGTTGCATGTGTGTGAAGGTACCATTGGCATGGAGGCATATAGGATTTTAAAGAGACACATGTTGCCATCAAGCTGATGTCTCTCCATGCTTATTTCATTAGGACAATGCCAGGCTTCATTCTGTACGGGCTATAGCAGTGTGGCTTCATAAACACAGAGTGTGTGTGCTTGACTGGCCTGCTGCCAGTCCAGATCTGTCTCCTATTGAGAATGTATGACACATCATGAAGAGGAGAATCAGACAACAGCGACCATGGACTGTTGAGCATGTCTTGTATGAAGCAAGAATGGACAAAAATTCCAACTGGAAAACTGCAACAATTAGTATCCTCAGTTCCTGTACAATTAACAAGCATTATTAAAAGGAAAGGTGATGTAACACAATGGTAATAATGCCTCTGTCCCAACTTTTTTTTGAGTGTGTTGCAGGTATCAAATTCTAACTTTGTGTATATGTTTGTCAGTAAAACTATTGAAAATATTTCTTTGTACTTTTGTCAGTTAAATAAAGGTTCGTGTGAATTAGTACATCACAAAATTTTGTTTTTATTGTATTTTTGAAAATATCCCAACTTTTCTGGAAACGGGGTTAGTATATGGTTTATATTCCCAATACACTGCATTTTCAACATCATTAGCCAAAGATCCCCTTAAAGTTACCTAGCTGTTTGGTTTGTTCAGGCTGCATGGAGTGCCTTCTCATCAGCATTCTTCTGGTCTTGAGATCCTTTGGCAAGCCAGCAGGAGCTGAAGGGAGATACTGTCTTATCCCTGTCACTAAACCACATGTTGGCTTGTTGCTGGAGCAGACAGCACTAGAACTGCTTGCTCCAGTAATTTGTGGGATTAAGGTGTTATGATTCAGTGGTGGTAGAAAGCCTGGCCGAGGGTTTAAAGGTAGATCTGCAAGAAGAGCCCCTGATCCCCTCCTCTCTAGGTTGCTTGGATGCCTCTTGTGTACATTTCCTAGTAAAGTGCTCTCAGTGGACTCTTGTGAGCTTATCAAAGTGGATGACCGCGAAGTCAGTAGTTGCCTATTGTCAAGTTGTTTTTTACCTTCTGCTGGGGAGTTCCCTGAGACTGAAAGCTGTGAATCAGAACTGTAATGATCCATTCCAAGCTTTCGATGCTGGATGATGTTGATGAGACTGGACACTGCCATGTTAGGGAAAAACTTTGAGTCATTCTCTGATGTTAAGGATTCACTGCTTTTGGAGTGAAGATCTGGGTGGGAGAGAGAGTATAGTGAAGATAAACCATTAAAGGATATGTTGTGAGGCAGTGCTCCCTCTGGTCTTAAATGTCCATGGTTACTTGTGTTGTTTTCTTGATGCTGAGACTGGCTCAAGCTTGTTGTTTCTTTGAGACCAGTACTGACCTGACATGAAAGAGGGTCAAAAGCCAGTCGTCTGTCAATGCTAAAAGCAAGTTCTTCCTCAGGTGTTATATCAGGCAGTTCTTCCATTTGAGAGTTACCTTTGGCTTGTTGTTGTGATAGAAAGGATTGAGGGATCTTCAGCCATGGTTCTGAGTGTAGTCTTTGCAGATGGTGGACCTTGTTCAGTATCTTATTGACTAAAGGGGGCTGCTGAGAAGGGGTTGTCTGAGAGTTGGCCGTGGTCTGTAGGTCCTGGAAAGAAAACTGGAGGCTGGAGGAATGTGTCTCCTGGGGAGATGTGCTGAGGTGAATCTCAGAAGGAGAAGCACAGGGCATCGAGGAGGAATCCAACTTATCCCACTGGTCTAGTTCTGGCAGTGAAGGAACTTTAAGATACTGTTTGACCATCTGCCTTCCACAAACAAGTCTGTCTGTGGTAATGATGATGACCTCTTTACCTTTGGCCTTGAAAGCATCCATTAGCAGCTTCAATGTTTCCTCATCACTGGAATTAATGGCATGGATCAGAGCAGATGAGCCTATGTGGTCCTCCAGACAGGGATCAGCCCCATTATCCAGGAGTAGGGATATCACCTCAGGTCCTGCTTGCTCTAGGCAGGCATGCATCAGTGCAGTCTTGCCACTTTTGTCCTGCATGTTTGGATCAGCACCACTCTCCAGAAGATATCCCACCATCTTTGCCTTTGGAACCCCCTGGGTGTCAGAGTATTTGCTTTTACAGGCAATCATCAGGGGTGTCTCCCCATGCTCATTGCTCTCATTTATGTAAGCCCCACCCTCTAGGAGGAGGCGTGTGAGGCGGAGACGGCCCAGATAGACTGCTTTGAGCAGAGAGTTACTGTCTGTGTAAACGCTCTGCACACCATTCATCCTTGCTTCTTTTACTGTTTTTATTTTCACCTGCCACCAAACAACAATGTTGCCATTGCAAAACCTGTGAGAAGATAGATAGTTTATTTACAGATATTTGCATTACTTCCATTTTCATCATTTGGTCCCAATACATTAATTTTGACCTGCAATTTTGTTACTAAATGAATGCAATTGTTTTCACCAATCCAGACTGACAGGAGCTTTCTACATTTGATTGGAGTTGAGTAATAGTTGCTGTTTTCTTCTGAAAGACCACATATACTGTAGATATGAAAGTTCATTTTTAATAAGCCAAGAAAAATAGCTACACTATGATGAAATCAGGGAGATTGTTGTTGTGGTTGTGATCGACTGGTGTCCAGTCTAGGGTAGGTTCTTGCCTGGAGCAGGACATGCACTAAAATATTTTATTTTTATTGGCTGCTTGGTGGTCAGTGAAATCTAATCTTCAGACTTCTGTATATGCTGGATAATAATTGCTGTTCTGATACCAGCCCTCTTCAGATCTTGCTCTATTCCAGCTGTGTTAGGGGGATATGTACAGAATGGCACTGTCCAGTTTATCACACTATATGCAGTAGGCTACAAGATAGTGGTTCTGTTCCATATTCATTACAGAAATTAAAAATGGGTGATTACGACCTGAACTGAGCAAATGTCAGTCCTGACTGCACAAAGAGCCTAACACAGAGACATCTAGACATTACTCTGATGTGTGAGTAAACGCAGGGAAAGCACCAGATTCTAATGATTTTTAGTACAGTTTTATAAGACAGAAACCTGACAAACATAGCCTTTAAACAGATTCAGCCTGATTTAGGACTGCTAATCCACATTTCTCTTTGAGTCCAGAAAGCATCTTTTCACTCTAAATCTATTGTGCTCGTTGGCCTTACAGTTACTCTCGCACGTCTGCATGCAGTGCTTGCATAACATCATGTTTAAGATCACCACAAATCATGTAGAAGGTGATGAATCTTTTGTCAAATTTGTAAAGGTGGTCATTAATTTGTGAATTAATCACAAAGTCTTAGCTATAACCATGTTGCAGAAAAGATACTATAATGAGATTCTTTGAGCGTTCCACAGAAATAGCCTTGATGAGAAATTTTTGAATTGCAATTAGGCATTGTTGAACAAATAGGAATTTAAATAAATGGAAATAGAGAAGAAGAATATAAAAAGCATGATTTGCAAATGTGTGAAAGGCTTCTCATGTGTACAACTATGCAACTCAAGCACCTGGTTCACCGCTTGGTCTGTTTCTAATGCCTATTTATAATAATAAAACAGCATATTGTCATGTTGTAATTGTCTGCTTGGTGAACATGGCCCTGCATTCTCATTACATGGGACCCATATTTTTGCCAGACAGGCTATTTCAGTTGTTTCACTATAATTTCACTATAATGAGCAGGCTTGTAGTACTCAAGTCCGACTCATGCACTAATTTTAAGGACTCGTGACTCGACTTGGACTTGAACATTGATGACTCAGACTTGGACTCAGACTTGTGTATTAACTGCATTCGGACATATATTGGAGACCAGGACTCAGATTTTTTTCTTTATTTTTTGTAACATGCCATAATAATTTGGCATATTTATACAGCGCCCTCCACAATTATTGGCACCCCTCGTTAAGATGTGTTCTTAGGCTTCTAATAAATTCTTTTTTTTTTTTAAATAATATAGGACAACAATGCAAAAAAAAGAGAAAAATCCAACCTTTAATTCAAGTGCATTTCTTCAGTGGGAAAAAAATCCCACATTAAGAAATAACTCCTTTACATGAAATCATGTGTGCCACAATTATTGGCACCCCTGATGTTAATACTTTGTACAACTCAAGTCAAGTCAAGTCAAGTTTGCTTGTATAGTGCTTTTAACAATAGACATTGTCCCAAAGCAGCTTTACAGAATCTGAATGACCCAAGACATGAGCCAATTTTATCCCTAATCTATCCCCAATGAGCAAACCCGTGGCAACGATGGCAAGGAAAAACTCCCTCAGATGACACGAGGAAGAAACCTCGAGAGGAACCAGACCCAAAAGGGAACCAATCCTCACCTGGACAACGACAGACAACATGACTATAACATTAACAGTTTTAACATGAAGTCAGTTTCACAACTCCCTTTTGCCAACAAGACAGCACTTAATATTCTCCTATAACATTTCACAAGATGGGAGAATACAGAGAGAGGGATATTCGACCATTCCTTTTTGCACAATCTCTCTAAATCATCCAGAGTCCTGGGTCCTCTCCTATGCACTGTCCTCTTCAGCTCACCCCACAGGTTTTCAATTGGGTTGAGGTCTGGGGACTGAGATGGCCATGGGAGGAGCTTGATTTTGTGTCTGGTGAACCATTTTTGTGTGGATTTGGCCACATGTTTAGGGTCATTATCTTGCTGAAAGACCCAGTGACGACCCTTCTTCAGCTTTTGAGCAGAGGCCAACAGATTTTGATTTAAAATGTCCTGGTATTTCAAAGAGTTCATGAAATACCAGGACATTTTAACCTAACAAGGTTCCCGGGGCCTTTGGAAGAGAAACAGGCCCACAGGATCACCGATCCTCCCCTATACCTCACAGTGGGCATGAGGTGCTTTTCCGCATACTCATCTTTTGTGATGTATTAGAGTGTTTGTTATCAAAAAGCTCTATCTTGGTCTCATCTGACCAAAGCACACAGTCCCAGTTGAAGTCCCAGTACTGCTTAGCGAACTCCAGACGTTTACGTTTATGCTTGTAAGTGAGAAAAGGTTTTTTCCATGCATGCCTCCCAAACAGCTTGTTGGCATGTAGATAGCACCTGATGGTTGTTATGGAGACTTTGTGACCCCAAGATGCTACTCTTTGATGCAATTCTCTAACAGTGAGATTTGGAGAACTTTTTACTTCTCTTACCATCCTCCTCACTGTGCGTGGTGGCAAGATAAACTTGCATCCTCGTCCAGGCTTGTTTGCCACTGTTCCAGTTGTTTTAAACGTCTTGATTCCTCTGACTGTAGATATGGCCAGGTGTAGGCGAGTGGCTATTTTCGACACACATCTGTCCTACTTGAATGGTGTGTTCTCTTGTCTTTCCCATGTTGAAGAGTGGATAAGAGAAATAGGCCTCTGTGTCACATCATATTTATACCCCAGGGAAACAGGATGTGATGAATTACTAATTAAAGGTTCCTAGATATTCTGATCAACTTTATAAACTACAGTAGAAATGACAGAAATGCTTCAATTGCATTTATTTTCTAGGAATTGTTACGCATGCCAATAATTGTGGAACAGGTGATTTTATGAAAAAGAATTATTTCTTAGTCAGGGATGTTTTTTTTTTTTTTTAATTCACTTGAGTTAAGGGTTACATTTTTCTACAATTTTCAGTGTGAGATTATGCTTCTGCAATAAAAATTGAATTTATTTTAAGGCTTTTAACACATCTTAACCAGGGGTGCCAATAATTGTGGAGGGCGCTGTATCTACATTAATTTTTGTACGAATTTCGTGCAAGAGTGTCACACCTGTGCACCTTGGCGCGTGCATCAGATAGATTCTCAGGCGCGCTCCAGACAGCATGCGCGCCAAGTGGACTCTCGCGCATGCACCATAAATGACTCGCGCCTGCACAGGATTAAGGCGCAATCAGCACGCCTATATAAAAACTGTGAAAACACACTTACTTTGCGAAGTATTGAGTTGCGTTGCTGACACATTACTGAGCCTTATTTCCTTGTTTGGTTTCCTGACCCCTGATCTCCTGTTTCTCGTCTTTGATTCTGCCAAGTTTATGACAGCCTGTTTGTACCTCACTCGACTTATTGCCTGTTTCACCATTTTACAATTTTGCCTGCTGTTCTGGATTGTTTATGTCTTCACTTGTATTAATAAACACATGTTCTGCACTTACATCTGTCTCCCAACCATCTCTGACAGAATACTTCACGCTCCCTGACAAAGAGAAGCACATTCACCTGTTCATACATCATGTTCAGGAACAAACTAATGTTAACGACGCTAAAACAGTCAGCGTCAAATGGCACGGTTGGAATCTTGGACTAGGACTCGGCTCGGATCAATAGTGGATTCGACTTGGACTCGACTTGATTTTTTTTTTTAATGACTTGGACTTGATTCGGATTTGAACACTGAGGACTCAAGACTGGACCTGGACTCAAGGTTTAGTGATAAAGACTAAAGTATAGAATAGAATAACAAAAAGGTATAACCTTATAGACCGTTTGCACTTACGTCACAAATCTATCATGATGCTCTCCGATTTTGTTGTGTCCGCCATCTTTGTGGGATGACCAAGGAGAGTACATTGGCGAACTGTAATTTTGCGCAAATATATCACGAATTGAGTAATAGTGACAAGGTCAGGTACAGGCAAAAGATAAACGAATGTTCAGGGGTGGATCCGTACAGCAATGTTGTAGAGTATGAAGATGATGTACGGATGTGGCTGAGTGTGAATTACACAGACATCGTGAATTGCCTGGTGTTGACTACAAGCTTCGTCACTGGGAAGCAGATGAAAGCATATAAAAGTTTAGTGCAAGCTTACTGTAAGGATCTAGTAGGTTCCTGATGTGGGCAAATGTTATACAAAACACAAACCAAAAAACAAAACCCTAATTATTGATGTCTTCTAAGGCAACATTTTACCAAGCTCAACTGCCTACATTTTACTGGGCCTTTGTGCTATGCATTTGTAACTGCAATATAAATTGGAGTAGCGCTTACATGTATATCACTTACAGTATGTTGCATATATTTTGTCTATGGTTCACATAAATAGTAGAAATATAAACTTACCCTTTACAAAATGATCTGCGCATACTTGGACATATTTGTAGCTGCTCTCTTTTATGTCCAATCTGTTCAGATTTGCAAGCCGCTGTCTCTGTCATCTACGGGTTAGCTCTTCCATTTGGGGTCTTTCTCGCATTAGTGGGTAAACTAAACAATCTGACTCCAGCCTTAGCAGAATTGTTTGAGCAGCCGATAACTGTGCAAATTTGCGGCATTTCATATTAAGGTAATTGTTGCTATGCATATGTTATTCCACGAAAATGGTGAACGCAGCTACAGTGGTGCTTGAAAGTTTGTGAACCCTTTAGAATTTTCTATATTTCTGCATAAATATGACCGAAAACATCATCAGATTTTCACACAAGTCCTAAAAGTAGATAAAGAGGACCCAGTTAAACAAATGAGACAAAAATATTATACTTGGTCATTTATTTATTGAGGAAAATGATCCAATATTACGTATCTGTGAGTGGCAAAAGTATGTGAACCTTTGCTTTCAGTATCTGGTGTGACCCCCTTGTGCATCAATAACTGCAACTAAACGTTTCTGGTAACTGTTGATCAGTCCTGCACACCGGCTTGGAGGAATTTTAGCCCATTCCTCCATACAGAACAGCTTCAACTCTGGGATGTTGGTGGGTTTCCTCACATGAACTGCTCGCTTCAGGTCCTTCCACAACATTTCGATTGGATTAAGGTCAGGACTTTGACTTGGGCCCTGTCCACACGGCAACGGATTCAGGTGACTCCGATACAATTGTTTATCGTTTAGGCCTGGCGTCCACACGGCACCGGCGTTTTGGGTGCCCAAAACGCAATCTTTTTGAGAACGGGTTCCAGAGTGGAAAGATCTGGCAACGTTGCCGTTGCGAAGTCATCTGGATGAGTAGAACGGATTTGTTTATGATGACGTCACAACCACATGACTGTGAGTGCTTCACACTGGGTAGAAGTGTAACAAACTCGATGCGAGTTGTCAACAAATCCTATAACTTGGTTCATGAAACGCGCTTACAAAATATTTTCACTGTGAATATTTATTGTGTAATGGTGCAAAGTGAGAGAGAGAGAGAGAGAGAGAGAGAGAGAGAGAGAGAGAGTGAATAACCCTTAGGGCAGAGTCAATCCCGCCAGCAAAAATAGGGAAAAAAAGGAGCGATCTCACCTCTTCAGATGTTGATTTAAGTCCTACAATACATTCCTCAAAAAGGGCGTAGAAGAGCAAATTAATCTATCAACGTGTAGCATTCAATTTATTCCGGACCATTAAAGACGCTGCCTTCCGCGTAGAATCATACGTCTTCCTCGCCGCCATATTGGATAGGTCAAAGCGGAGAATAAAGATTCATGTGCTGCATTTAACTGTACCAACAGGTTTACCGTCCAAACGAGATCACATGGGATTACCTTTCACAGGTGAGAAACAACAAATTAATCCATCAACGTGTAGCATTCAATTTATTCCGGACCATTAAAGACGCCGCCTTCCGCATAGAATCATACGTCATCCTCGCCGCCATATTGGATAGGTCAAAGCGGAGAATAAAGATTAGCTGCGTTTAACTGTACCAACAGGTTTGCCGTCCAAACGAGATCACATGGGATTACCTTTCACAGGTGAGACTGGAAAAATACTTTTCATTGTATTTGGTCGTTATAATGTAATTTTACAAACAGATTTTCCTGACTTTGTGGCTAATATGAAGTCTCGCGCATAATAGTTTATGCGCATGCGTCCTTACTTCTTCTATTGTTCTGGTGTCTCCGAAGGGACCGTCTTACAGCGCCCCTAGAGGTGTGGCATGTGTATTGCATCGTTTTCAGCAAGCGTTGCGTTGCCATATGGAGCTGATATTTTACTGATCATTGCCCATTTGGACGCGATATATTTTTAAATAACATCTCGTTGCCGTTGTCGTGTGGATGTAGCCTTGGCCATTGCAAAACATTAACTTTATTCTTCTTTAACCATTCTTTGGTAGAACGACTTGTGTGCTTAGGGTCGTTGTCTTGCTGCATGACCCACCTTCTCTTGAGATTCAGTTCATGGACAGATGTCCTGACATTTTCCTTTAGAATTCGCTGGTATAATTCAGAATTCGTTGTTCCAACAATGATGGCAAGCCGTCCTGGCCCAGATGCAGCAAAACAGGCCCAAATCATGATACTACCACCACCATGTTTCACAGATGGGATAAAGTTCTTAATGCTGGAATGCAGTGTTTTCCCTTCTCCAAACATAACACTTCTCATTTAAACCAAAAAGTTCTATTTTGGTCTCATCCGTCCCCAAAACATTTTTCCAGTAGCCTTCTGGCTTGTCCACATGATCTTTAGTAAACTGCAGATGAGCAGCAGTGTTCTTTTTGGAGAGCAGTGGCTTTCTCCTTGCAACCCTGCCATGCACACCATTGTTGTTCAGTGTTCTCCTGATGGTGGATTCATGAACATGAACATTAGCCAATGTGAGAGAGGCCTTCGATTGCTTAGAAGTTACCCTGGGGTCCTTTGTGACCTCACCAACTATTACACGCCTTGCTCTTGGAGTGATCTCTGTTGGTCGACCACTCCTGGGGAGGGTAACAATGGTCTTGAATTTCCTCCATTTGTACACAATCTGTCTGACTGTGGATTGGTGGTGTCCAAACTCTTTAGAGATGGTTTTGTAACCTTTTCCAGCCTGATGAGCATCAGCAACGGTTTTTCTAAGGTCCTTAGAAATCTCCTTTGTTCGTGCCATGATACACTTCCACGAACGTGTTGTGAAGATCAGACTTTGATAGATCCCTGTTCTTTAAATAAAACAGGGTGCCCACTCACACCTGATTGTCATCCCATTGATTGAAAACACCTGACTCTAATTTCACCTTCAAATTAACTGCTAATCCTAGAGGTTCACATACTTTTGCCACTCTCAGATATGTAATATTGGATCATTTTCCTCAATAAATAAATGACCAAGTATAATGTTTTTGTCTCATTTGTTTAACTGGGTTCTCTTTATCTACTTTTAGGACTTGTGTGAAAATATGATGATGTTTTAGGTCATATTTATGCAGAAATATAGAAAATTCTACAACCCCGATTCCAAAAAAAGTTGGGACAAAGTACAAATTGCAAATAAAAATGGAATGCAATGATGTGGAAGTTTCAAAATTCCATATTTTATTCAGAATAGAACATAGATGACATATCAAATGTTTAAACTGAGAAAATGTATCATTTAAAGAGAAAAATTAGGTGATTTTAAATTTCATGACAACAACACATCTCAAAAAAGTTGGGATAAGGCCATGTTTACCACTGTGAGACATCCCCTTTTCTCTTTACAACAGTCTGTAAACGTCTGGGGACTGAGGAGACAAGTTGCTCAAGTTTAGGGATAGGAATGTTAGCCCATTCTTGTCTAATGTAGGATTCTAGTTGCTCAACGGTCTTAGGTCTTACCTTGTCGTATCTTCCGTTTTATGATGCGCCAAATGTTTTCTCTGGGTGAAAGATCTGGACTGCAGGCTGGCCAGTTCAGTACCCGGACCCTTCTTCTACACAGCCATGATGCTGTAATTGATGCAGTATGTGGTTTGGCATTGTCATGTTGGAAAATGCAAGGTCTTCCCTGAAAGAGACGTCGTCTGGATGGGAGCATATGTTGCTCTAGAACCTGGATATACCTTTCAGCATTGATGGTGTCTTTCCAGATGTGTAAGCTGCCCATGCCACACGCACTAATGCAACCCCATACCATCAGAGATGCAGGCTTCTGAACTGAGCGCTGATAACAACTTGGGTCGTCCTTCTCCTCTTTAGTCTGAATGACACGGCGTCCTTGATTTCCATAAAGAACTTCAAATTTTGATTCGTCTGACCACAGAACAGTTTTCCACTTTGCCACAGTCCATTTTAAATGAGCCTTGGCCCAGAGAAGACGTCTGCGCTTCTGGATCATGTTTAGATACGGCTTCTTCTTTGAACTATAGAGTTTTAGCTGGCAACGGCAGATGGCATGGTGAATTGTGTTCACAGATAATGTTCTCTGGAAATATTCCTGAGCCCATTTTGTGATTTCCAATACAGAAGCATGCCTGTATGTGATGCAGTGCCGTATAAGGGCCCGAAGATCACGGGCACCCAGTATGGTTTTCCGGCCTTGACCCTTACGCACAGAGATTCTTCCAGATTCTCTGAATCTTTTGATGATATTATGCACTGTAGATGATGATATGTTCAAACTCTTTGCAATTTTACACTGTCAAACTCCTTTCTGATATTGCTCCACTATTTGTCGGCGCAGAATTAGGGGGATTGGTGATCCTCTTCCCATCTTTACTTCTGAGAGCCGCTGCCACTCCAAGATGCTCTTTTTATACCCAGTCATGTTAATGACCTATTGCCAATTGACCTAATGAGTTGCAATTTGGTCCTCCAGCTGTTCCTTTTTTGTACCTTTAACTTTTCCAGCCTCTTATTGCCCCGTCCCAACTTTTTTGAGATGTGTTGCTGTCATGAAATTTCAAATGAGCCAATATTTGGCATGAAATTTCAAAATGTCCCACTTTCGACATTTGATATGTTGTCTATGTTCTACTGTGAATACAATATCAGTTTTTCATCTCATCTCATCTCATTATCTCTAGCCGCTTTATCCTTCTACAGGGTCGCAGGCAAGCTGGAGCCCATCCCAGCTGACCACGGGCGAAAGGCAGGGCACACCCCGGACAAGTCGCCAGGTCATCACAGGGCTGACACATAGACACAGACAACCATTCACACTCACATTCACACCTACGGTCAATTTAGAGTCACCAGTTAACCTAACCTGCATGTCTTTGGACTGTGGGGGAAACCGGAGCACCCGGAGGAAACCCACGCGGACACGGGGAGAACATGCAAACTCCACACAGAAAGGCCCTCGCCGGCCACGGGGCTCGAACCCGGACCTTCTTGCTGTGAGGCGACAGCGCTAACCACTACACCACCATGCCGCCCCCTCAGTTTTTGAGATTTGTAAATTATTGCATTCTGTTTTTATTTACAATTTGTACTTTGTCCCAACTTTTTTGGAATCGGGGTTGTAAAGGGTTCACAAACTTTCAAGCACCACTGTAAATCAGAGAGGGTCATGGGACATGTGACATCATGTGCAAATGGTCTATTCTTTCTACACACATTCAAGCGTTGCTTCTTCTGTAAAGCAAGCTTAAGAAAGAAAGTGATGTTTCAGTCTTTTTCGTGCAGCTGCCCTTATCAAAGAAGCAGTAATGGCTGTCTTCTTTCACATGACAAACAGGGCTGAGGGCTTTTGTTGGTTTTCCTGCAACCAGCCTTAATTCAGGAAGAGGGATGTGTATAATCCCAGTGCATGATTATCCACTGAAAACAGTTTCCATGCTTGAGAATAATTTTCAACAATTTACTTTAAATAATCTGATTCTAACTCCAGGTTTACAAAAAACACTAAAGCCCTTTATTTTTAAGTGGGATTATCAAAGATTCAGTCATGAGATATATGAGAGGCATGCAGATGTAGAATATTAACGTACATACATTAGCATGTATGTATGTACGTTTGTACATAGAATATTTTGTATGTCGTTAGATAGAACAAGCAGTAAATTAGATGTGTGAAGTACTAAGTGGATAGCCATTCATGGTGTCACAAGATCCTATTATTGTGAAATGCAATGGAAAAGCAGGAGGCATGACAGCTATAGAAAAGCATTGCTGTTATCAGGGAGCGCACAGTTACCATGGAGCACATGTGTATTGCATGACTGTAGCAGCAACTTCTCCCCGTCAGCAATGTTCTGCTGTGCTCCAAGGGATAAGGCTTTGTTTGCAGGCTTCATTCTTGTGGGAAGTCGGAGAATCACGTAGGAAAGTGGTCCATGATTAAAGAGTCAAGTGGTGTTGTGCAACCCTCCCCAGTTGGAACAAATTTTCAGGTAGAATGTAAAGAATTTGGCAGCATCATGCTGTAGACAGGACGACAGTCCTCAGGCAAGACTGGATGTAGAGAAACATGTACTAGGTATTCATAATATGTTAAAAGCCATCATCGTTTTGCACTGGAGGTTCTGAAGAGGTTGTTGAGTGTTTCTA
This sequence comes from Neoarius graeffei, assembly GCF_027579695.1. NCBI lineage: Eukaryota > Metazoa > Chordata > Actinopteri > Siluriformes > Ariidae > Neoarius > Neoarius graeffei. Next base: position 14,007,912 of record NC_083593.1, on the reverse strand, counting down.
TTCTCATCAAGTCACAGCTTTTCAAAATGCTCTCTCAACATGCTCAGCTAGAGGACAATTAACATGTTTGATTGCACAGAATGTTTTGTTTTTAATACAGTTTCTAACATTCTAAGAAGGAAAAAAGGGGGAAATATACTTCTGACAGAAAATTACAACAAATATGGGGGGGAAAGGCATGCAGTAGAGTAGCACTCACCCTGAAATCTTGTGAAGAAATGCAGTCCTGTTGATGCTGTATTAGTTGCGTTAATGTCAGTTAGCCAGGCTGGTTGTCTGACTGTCGAGTTAATGTAAGTGTGGGTGCGTAGATAGCAGGTGTGACGTTGGTCAGATCTGAGTGACAATGTAGAGATTACTCATAGAGAGGAGAACTGTTTGGGAGGGAGAGATGAAAAAGAACAGAGAAAGAAAGGACCATGATGCACAATTTTATGGATTAAATGTACAATTAATTTACCTGATGTTTTTCCTTTGTTGCATAGTTGTAAATATCATGTTCCTACACTCCCTCTAGAACATCCTGTTAAAATAATACATGCATTAGCTTAAAAAGACAATGTTGCTCTCGAATGCAATGTGGGATTAGCTTCGAAATTAGACTGAAAATTATTTCCCTGTCTCAGTAAGTAGCGTTCATAAGTGTGGGTGCTCTTCATAATGGTCTGGGTCCAAAAATATTATGGTAGCTCAGTCATTAAGATTCTGTGCTAGTTACTGAATGGCTGGGAGTTCAAATCCCAGGAGTACCAAAGAGCCAGAGAGCCCCTGCTGAGTCCTTCAACAAGGCACTTAACCCTCAACTACTCAGTTTTGCGCTTTGATTTTGTCTCATTTGCCATCTGTCACTTTGGATAAGAGTCTTCCAAATATAAGCATCCAAACATTCATGAACCAAACAGATAATAATACCATCAAATATAGGTTTGTGCACTGACTAAATAACAAAACACTATTTAGTTCTTTCTATTTATTTATTAATTATAATTTATGTGCCTTTATTTGTCTCAAAAAGGAAGGAATGGTTCACATTTATTCATCACACGCTGATGGGAAGGTGAGCTGTAGTTTTGATGAACTTTGCAATGCCATCACTATGACAACCACCCATAGCAATTCTGCTTTTTATTGTAGGTTGTGCACAAAGAACCCAGAGACATAATAAGACATAATCAACTAAATTTTAGAGCAGCGTTTGGTTTCAGGGCCATTTTAAAATAAGTTTCACTTATTATGAACGCAATACTTTCGTAGGGGACTGTACTGATCGATATATTCTTCATGAATGTATGAAGAAGAAGGAAAAAATAGATGATACAAATTTACAGCCGACACTAACAGTTTTAACAAAAAACATTACACCCTGAGTAGATTGCCAAGGTTTAAGGGTTTTTGTTTGTGGATGGTTGTATCAATGTAAATATGTCCATTTCTTTCAGAAAAACTTTAAAATTAGATTAGATTAGATGCAACTTTATTGTCATTGCACATGTCACAGGTACAAGGCAACGAAATGCAGGTTGCATCGAACCAGAAGTGCATAGCAGTAAATCACATAAGTGTAATATACAAATATAAATGTACAGGAATTACAGGGTATGGAATGATATAATATGATAGATATTTACAGTATGTACAAATGTGCAATATGAATGTACTATAGTGCAATGGTATGATATAGATATTTGCAGTATATACAAAAGACGGTATGAATAAACAGTAGTGCAAATGGTGATAGTGCAAAATTAGGTTTGCAAATTTGCATTGATGGATATAAAATATACTCAAGAATAGAATCAAATTTATAGACTTGGTTACTGACATTTTGTAACATGTGGCATTGACGCATGCATAGTACAGAGTGGGTGGCATCATCTTTATCCAATGTGCTGTGCCTGTGCAAAATTGGGCAGCAACAGCTCTCCTCACTGTTTTTGGCTCAAAATGCACTCTAATGTCATGCAATGGGATGTATACGTGAAGATGTAGATTAGCCAGTGCCATAAAATACCATTTAAAAAAAAAAAAAGTGTACATGTACAATGATGGTGCATGGTGGAAATTGGGAAGGGGACATTAATCAGATAGCAACAGTGAGTAGACCGGTGGCACAGATTGATGATGTGGGCATACTCGCCTTCGTGGTGGACAGAAGTCAACTGCAAAAGGAGAAAAGTACTGCAAAATAAAAGACCCAACTCGAGAAGAAACTTAAATAAATGCAAAAACGTGTAACACCTGACTGGAAATGGTAGAATGTGTCATACATCACATGCTTTCAGTAACCCCTTTAGCCTCATCAGGGTGGCAGTGGATCTGGAGCCCATCCAGGGAACACAGAGTTTGAGGCAAGAACATGCCCTGGGTGGGATGCCAGTCCATCACAGGGCACCATTTACACACGCATTTACAATCGGGGCAATTTACTGTAGTCAATACATGTACTAGGTAGGAGGAAACCAGAGAACCCTAAGGAAACCCAAGGTGACAAAGGAAGAACAAAGACAGAAACTACACACAAACAGCAACCTTAGCTCAGGATTGAACTGGGGACTCGTATATTAATCAAATATACCATGCACTGAGAGGCTCCGGTTGAAATTATGGATTGTCTGAGATGACTGGCATAGTACTATTTTCTGAGGGGTGCAGCCCGGAAGAAAATAGTTCTATGCCAGTCACTGAAGAGGATCCATAATTATCAGTGCCTCTCAGTGCATGGTATATTAGATTTATATCACTCGTCAAAAAATTCCAAACTAAAAGTGTTAAGATTGCATCTCGGCATAAACTCACTGGAGGCAGCCATGTTTGTTATTTACGGTGGAGTGACTTTCGACCTGTACATGTCCAACGTACCATACTATCGCCTGCCTTACTAGGCATGATCATGATGGGTAGATCTACACACAGAAATGCTCGCAGAGCCACAGATGTGACTTGAGTCAGCCGTATAGCTTGAAATTGTGACGTCAGTTCATTGTATATCCAGGATGTACCATGACTGACTCACACCATATCCTTTCTTTTTTTATTTTTGATGTCAGGAGATACATTGCTTAATCAATGGTGGAACTATTTTATGTCACGTGAGCCATCCTTGGCCAATCCCTCCACTGGAATATTTTGATGAGGGATATAAAGTCATAATATAGTTTTATTTATATTGAGATTTTATTGATTTTTATGCTGTCTGAATCACTGTCACAAGTGTTTAGGGTAGAGGAAGATTATTCTGTTTCAAGATGTACAATTAAAATGACACCATTCATTGATTCCTTTGTCATTTGCATGATCTACCAGAAGATGGCAGTGTATGACCATCCATCCATGTGCAACCATGTACATCCATGTGGGGGTTTAGCACTGTTGCCTCACAACAAGAAGGTTCTGGGTTCGAATCCAGTGGCTTTTCTGTGTGGAGTTTGCATATTCTCCCCGTGTCTGTGTGGGTTTCCTCCGGGTGCTCCGGTTTCCCCTACAGTCCAAAGACATGCAGGTTAGGCTAATTGGTGGCTCTAAATTGACTGTAGGTGTGAATGTGAGTGGTTGTTTGTCTCTATGTGTCGGCCCTGTGATGATCTGGCGGCTTGTCCAGGGTGTACCCCGCCTTTTGCCCATAGCTGGGATAGGCTCCAGCTTGCCCATGACCCTGTACAGGATAAGCGGTTACAGATAATGGATGGATGGACAGCTGGACTACAGTGACGTGGCCACTCTGGCAGTTTCAGCCATCAAAGTATTTAAGGAACATTACAGTAGTGGTTTCCCGTTGCCTTCTACTGGATTAGAATAGAGGTTTTCTCCTCTCAACCATGCACACCTATGGACAATTTAGAGCCACCAATTAGCCTAACCTTCATGTCTTTGGACTGTGGGGGAAACCAGTGCACCCGGGAGAACATGCAAACTCTACACAGAAAGGCCCCCATCAGCCGCTGGGCTTGAACCCAGAACCTTCTTGTTGTGAGGCAACAGTGCTAACCACTTACACCATCGTCAATTTGTCTTTGAAAGGAATTAAATAAGGAAAATGAAACAAAGCCTTTTTGCTCTATGTAAACCATAGTTCCCTTTCATACAATATCATTGAATTTCAGTTCACTGGAAGAGAAAAGAACTTTATATATTATGGTTAGAAATGGATTCAGCAGGGTCATAAGGTAAAAATTTAATTTGTGGCAAAATACTCAATTAGTGACAAAGAAAAACCTAGATGTTAGTTACATATTCATCTTTCAAAAAAGATGGACCGTTTCTTTCACCAGCAACAACAGACGCATGACTATGATTATGCACATTAGTGCATTTTCATAAGTTGCATATTGTTGCTAGTATGTTATGCTAACTAGTCCATTGCACAATTGTCCTCCTGTGGCCCCTCTCACCCCACTGGATCTGCCTGATTGATCCTAATGCTCTACTCCTCCCCTGTTCATTCTGCATTTGTGACTCATCTCATCTCATCTCATCATCTCTAGCCGCTTTATCCTGTTCTACAGGGTCGCAGGCAAGCTGGAGCCTATCCCAGCTGACTACGGGCGAAAGGCGGGGTACACCCTGGACAAGTCGTCAGGTCATCACAGGGCTGACACATAGACACAGACAACCATTCACACTCACATTCACACCTACGGTCAATTTAGAGTCACCAGTTAACCTAACCTGCATGTCTTTGGACTGTGGGGGAAACCAGAGCACCCGGAGGAAACCCACACAGACACGGGGAGAACATGCAAACTCCGCACAGAAAGGCCCTCGCCGGCCACGGGGCTAGAACCCGGACCTTCTTGCTGTGAGGCGACAGCGCTAACCACTACACCACCGTGCCGCCCATTTGTGACTCACTTCCTTTAAATTTGGATAATATCGCATGGATGCCCCCAAAGACTTGCACTTCCCAAAAACAGTTTCATAAACGCTGTCTTATATTCATCCCAAGACATCTATGAACAATATAATCATACACACATCAGGTATCCTTTTGATGCACCTGTGTACATGTGTATGATGAAATGATTTATAATCCCACTGTCTCGTGTCACCCAGACGAGGATGGGTTCCTTTTAAGTCTGGTTCCTTCTTTGGGATCGAGAGCTACATTTGGATTTCCGATAGGCCACAAACCTAACTGGTCTAATGTGGTGTACAGAACACTGCAACATCTGTAAAAGACAAAGTATCAACACAATAAACTATTAGCTAATAAGAATGCTACTTATCACTTATTACTTTAACATTTTAAAAAATAGCTAGCTACACAGAAATGCAGACTAGACTAATGCCACAATCAGGCTTGTAGTACTGGAGTCCAGGACTCGGACTCGAGTTTGACTCGTGCCCTAATTTTAAGGACTCGTGACTCGACTTGGACTTGAGCACTGATGACTTGGACTCATGCATTAACTGCATTCGGATTCGTAAACTGGAGACGAGGACTCGGATTATTTCTTTATTTTTGTAACATGCCATAATTTAGCATAAGATATTTATATCTACATTAATTTTTGGACTAATTTCGTGCAAGAGTGTCACACCTGCGCACCTTGGCACATGCATCAGATAGACTCTCGGGCGTGCTTCGGACAGCACGCGCGCCAAGTGGACTCTCGCGCGTGCACACCATAAATGACTCGCACCTGCACAGGATTAAGGCACAATCAGCGCACCTATATAAAAACTGTGAAAACACACTTACTTTGCAAAGTATTGAATTGCGTTACTGACACATTACCAAGCCTTATTTCCTTGTTTGGTTTCCTGATCCCTGATTTCCTGTTTCTCATCTTTGATTCTGCCGAGTCTACGATAGTCTGTGCGTCTCTCGACCTATTGCCTGTTTCACCGTTTTACGATTTTGCCTGCCATTCTGGATTGTTTACGTGTCTTCACTTGTATTAATAAACACACCTTCTGCACTTACATCTGTCTCCCAACCATCTCTGACAGAATACTTCACATTCCCTAATAAAGAGAATGCACATTCATCTGTTCATACATCATGTTCAGGAACAAAGTAATGTTAACGGCACTAAAACAGCCACTGTCAAATGGTGCGGTTGGAGACTTGTTCTCGGACTCAATTCGAAATTTTTTTTTAATGACTTGGGCTTGACTCGGACTTGAACACTGGGGACTCGAGACTGGACTCGGACACGAGGTTTAGTGACTCGACTATAACATTGGTCACAATTCCAAGAACTACACTGTGTGCAGTTCTTGGAGACTACATTGTGTGCGTTTCATGTTTATTTTTGTTTGTAAGGTGATTTTAAATGTTTACTCTTTAAAAAACTACTGCAATTCACTGTAATTTTACATACAATGTAACAGAATATAAATTCACAGCGACACCACATAAATTTCCCACAGTACAACACATATCATGATGACGTTGTGGTATTGTCATGCCAGTTAAATAGTTTGTAAGTGTATAAAATAGAGCAAGGGTTAACAGTGTAGTTATTTTTGGGATTGACAGACATTGCAGTAATCCACCATAATCCCCCTGGAACTGCTACTGCTTTCAGTACAAACACTTTCTAAAAGAGTGTTGCCACAGTTCTATTTTGTATTTTATATATATATTTATATACACACAAACACACACACGAAATATGACCTAAAACATCATCAGATTTTCACACAAGTCCTAAGAGTAGATGAAGAGAATCCACTTAACAAATGAGACAAAAATATTATACTTGGTCATTTATTTATTGAGGAAAATGATCCAATATTACATATCTGTGAGTGACAAAAGTATGTGAACCTCTAGGATTAGCAGTTAATTTGAAGGTGAAATTAGAGTCAGGTGTTTTCGATCAATGGGATGACAATCAGGTGTTAGGGTTAGCCTAACCCTAACCCTGTTTTATTTAAAGAACAGGGATCTATCAAAGTCTGATCTTCACAACACATGTTTGTGGAAGTGTATCATGGCACGAACAAAGGAGATTTCTGAGGACCTCAGAAAAAGCGTTGTTGATGCTCGTCAGGCTGGAAAAGGTTACAAAACCATCTGTAAAGAGTTTGGACTCCACCAATCCACAGTCAGACAGATTGTGTACAAATGGAGGAAATTCAAGACCATTGTTACCCTCCTCAGGAGTGGTTGACCAACAAAGATCACTCCAAGAGCAAGGCGTGTAATAGTCGGCGAGGTCACAAAGGACCCCAGGGTAACTTCTAAGCAACTGAAGGCCTCTCTCACATTGGCTAATGTTAATGTTCATGAGTCCACCATCAGGAGAACACTGAACAATGGTGTGCATGGCAGGGTTGCAAGGAAAAAGCCACTGCTGTCCAAAAAGAACATTGCTGCTCATTTGCAGTTTGCTAAAGATCACGTGGACAAGCCAGAAGGCTATTGGAAAAATGTTTTGTGGATGGATGAGACCAAAATAGAACTTTTTGGTTTAAATGAGAAGCGTTATATTTGGAGAAAGGAAAACACTGCATTCTGGCATAAGAACCTTATCCCATCTGTGAAACATGGTGGTGGTAGTATCATGGTTTTCATTTTGTCTCATTTCATTTTGTTTCGGAGATCATGAGAAAGGAATGCAGTTCCAAATCTAAAATATGATTATATCTACTATATAAACCACCCTGCAACATTTTACCCTTATTTGGTGGGTAATTCACTCAGTATAAGCTGTTTATATCCTGAATTTAGATTAATGTCTGGGTGGAGTTTCACATAGGGGAGAGCGGGGAGACTTGGTACAAGTTTTCAGCTTTGTGAAATTCTTTGCAGATAGTGTCACATTCATATTACATTAGAGAGTATTTACTATACTGTGGCAGCGGGGGCGTGGCCAAGCATTGGTCTGTGACAGGAGGGCGGAGTCAGGGAAGGTAAGTGGCAGAATCACTACACCTGATGTCAATTAACCTGTGTTTGTGTGTCTTCCCAGTGACCGCGCCCTGTATATAGAGAGAGAGAGCAGAGGAAGTGAGCTCTCTCCTGAACCAGATGACTTGTGTGTGTATGACTGGGAGATTTATTTTGTGTCTGAAAAGAACAAATAAACCAACAATTATGGAACTTTATTCTGGCCTGCCGTCTTTCTGTGCTCCTCCCCCTCCTACGAACTGCCACAGTGGTGCCGAAACCCAGGACGGAGCACAGGAAAAGAACAGCCCCATGGAGTCCTTCCCCTTCGTGGACCTGGTCCACGCCCTCGCCACGGCCCAGCAGAGCCAGCACCAGGCGCTAATCACCCTCCGGAAGGAGCAAGAGCCCAAGGTTCGAGGCCCTGGTGCTGGTGCAGCAGGAAGATCGTCAGGCGTTCCGGCACCTCCTCGCGTCGGCGGGGTCCACCAGCGCTCCCACCACGGGCCCGTCCCCCCTCACCCTAACCAAGATGGGCCCGCAGGATGACCCCGAGGCATTCATCACGCTCTTCGAGCAAGTCGCGGAGACCTTGGGGTGGCCGATGGAGCAGCGCGCGGCGCGCCTTCTCCCCCTGCTAATGGGAGAGGCGCAGCTGGCCGCGCTACAGCTCCCCGCCGACCACCGGCTGGCCTACGCAGACCTTCGCCGGGCCGTCCTCCAGCGGGTGGGGCGCACCCCCGAACAACAGCGACAGCGCTTCCGCGCTCTGCGGCTGGAGGAAGTCGGCCGGCCGTTCGCGTTTGGCCAGCAGCTCCTGGATGCCTGCTGGCGGTGGTTGAGGGCCAACAACCGCGACGCCGAGGGAATCCTCGATCAGGTGGTGGTGGAGCAGTTCATCGGCCACCTGCCAGAGGGAACTGCGGAGTGGGTCCAGTGCCACCGCCCGGTGTCGCTGGATCAGGCCATCGAGTTGGCGGAGGACCATTTGGCAGCTGTTCTGACGGCAGGACAGTGGACATCCTCTTCTCTCTCTCTCTCTCCCCCTCTCTCCTCCTGTGTCTCATCCTCGCCCCGTTCCCCCACCGTGGAGGCGGGGGCCGGCCCCACCCCAGCCGGCCCATCGCACCCGCGGTGTCCTCCCGTTTTTCCCTTCTGTGTCTGTCTCTTCCCCCCCTCAGGTGAGTGAGCCCCAGGGCACCGGCGCAGAGAGGAAGCCCGGGCCGGTTTGCTGGCGCTGCGGGGAGCCGGGCCACCTCCAACAGCAATGTTCGGCAATGGAAGTGGGCGCAGTGGTTCGGATCCCCGACGCGCCAGGAGCTGCCCTCGATCGGGCCAGAGCGTATCGCATACCGGTGAGTATCCAAGGGGATACATATCAGGCATTGGTGGATTCCGGTTGTAATCAGACCTCAATTCACCAAAGCCTGGTGCAAGACGAGGCATTGGGGGAGCACAGGGGGTGAAGGTGTTGTGTGTGCACGGGGATGTTCACAGCTACCCGTTGGTGTCGGTCCACATTTTGTTCCGAGGGGAAAAATTTATAGTAAAGGCGGCGGTCGATGGTCAAACGCTCCCGCCGAACGCCACCCCGTCCTTCCCCTATTTTTCTATTATGAAGGATAGATTATACCGAGTGACGCAGGACACTCAGACGAAAGAGCAAATCACCCAGCTTTTGATTCCAAAAAGCCGCCGGGAATTGGTGTTCCAGGCAGCTCACTTTAATCCCATGGCTGGACACTTAGGGCAGGATAAGACACTAGCCCGAATAATGGCCCGATTCTATTGGCTGGGGATTCGCGGCGATGTCCGTAGGTGGTGTACAGCGTGCCGCGAATGCCAGTTAGTAAATCCAGCGGCCATTCCAAAAGCGCCTTTGCACCCCCTACCATTAATCGAGACCCCGTTCGAAAGAATTGGGATGGATCTCGTCGGGCCATTAGATTGGTCAACACGAGGGTACCGCTTTATATTAGTTCTGGTGGACTATGCAATGCGATACCCGGAAGCGGTGCCTCTTCGCAATATCTCAGCACGCAGTATTGTGGAGGCACTCTTCCGCGTCATCTCCCGAGTTGGAATCCCGAAAGAGATTCTGACTGACCAAGGCACCTCGTTTATGTCACAAACACTGAGCGAACTGTATGGGCTATTAGGTATTAAACCGATCCGCACCAGCATTTATCACCCACAAACGGACAGTTTAGTTGAACGGTTCAATCGCACCCTCAAGAATATAATTAAAAAATTCATAAGTGAGGACGCACATAACTGGGATAAATGTCTCAAACCCTTGTTATTTGCAGTGCGAGAGGTCCCCCAAGCCTCCACGGGGTTCTCCCCGTTTGAATTGTTATACGGGTGTAAGCCGCGCAGCATTTTAGATGTGCTGCGAGAAAATTGGGACCTTCACCAAGTAAAAATGAAATTCAATACGTTATTGACCTGTGCGCGAAACTCCACACGCTCACACACCTAACCCAGGAGAATTTGCAGCAGGCCCAAGAACGGCAAACCCGCCTGTACAACAGGGGTACGCGCCTTAGGGAGTTCACACCAGGAGATAAAGTACTAGTACTGTTGCCCACATCGAGCTCCAAATTAATCGCCAGGTGGCAAGGACCCTTTGAGGTCACACGGCAAGTCGGGGACGTCAACTATGAGGTGAGGCGAACAGACAGGGGTGGGGTGCTACAGATTTACCACCTCAATCTACTCAAACTCTGGAATGAGGAGGTCCCTGTAGCGTTGGTGTCGGTGGTTCCGGAGAAGGCGGAGCTGAGGCCGGAGGTTCAAAAGAGCACATTGGCATTGCCTACCTCTCCGGTCCCCTGTGGAGACCACCTCTCCCCGACCCAACTCGCAGAGGTCGCCCAGTTGCAGACCGAGTTTTCGGACGTGTTCTCGCCCCTGCCCGGCCGCACCAACCTCATAGAGCACCACATTGAGACGCCCCCGGGGGTGGTAGTGCGTAGCCGCCCTTACAGGCTGCCCGAACACAAGAAAAAAGTGGTTCGGGAAGAACTCGAGGCCATGCTCGAGATGGGCATCGTCGAGGAGTCCCACAGTGACTGGAGCAGCCCAGTGGTCTTGGTTCCCAAGGCCGACAGGTCAGTCTGGTTCTGTGTGGACTACAGAAAAGTCAACGCGGTGTCTAAATTCGACGCGTACCCAATGCCTCGTATTGATGAGTTGCTCGATCGACTAGGCACGGCTTGCTTTTACTCGACACTGGATTTGACAAAGGGTTATTGGCAGATCCCCTTGACTCCATTATCCCGAGAAAAAATAGCCTTTTCCACACCGTTCGGCTTACACCAGTTTGGCACACTTCCTTTTGGGCTGTTTGGGGCGCCCGCTACGTTTCAGCGGCTGATGGACAGGGTCCTCCGCCCCCATGCCACCTATGCGGCCGCATACCTTGACGATATCATTATTTATAGTAATGACTGGCAGCGGCACTTACAACACCTGAGGGCCATCCTTAAGTCGCTGAGGCGAGCGGGTCTCACAGCCAACCCAAAGAAGTGTGCGATTGGGTAGGTGGAAGTACGGTATCTGGGCTTCCACTTGGGCAACGGGCAGGTGCGTCCCCAAATTAACAAGACAGCAGCAATTGCGGCCTGCCCGAGGCCCAAGACCAAAAAGGGGGTGAGACAGTTCCTGGGGCTGGCTGGCTACTATCGTAGGTTTATACCTAATTATTCAGACGTCACCAGCCCGCTGACTGATCTCACTAAAAAGGGGGCACCAGATCCGGTCCAGTGGACGGAGCAATGCCAGCGGGCTTTCTCTGAGGTAAAGGCTGCACTGTGCGGGGGGCCACTATTACACTCCCCTGACTTTTCTCTCCCTTTTATGTTATAGACAGATGCGTTGGACATAGGGCTGGGGGCCGTGTTGTCCCAGGAGGTGGAGGGGGAGGATCGTCCCGTGCTGTACATCAGCAGAAAGCTGTCGGTACGCGAGGGGCGCTACAGCATGATAGAAAAGGAGTGCCTCGCGATCAAGTGGGCAGTCCTCGCCCTCCGCTACTACCTGCTGGGACGCCCTTTCACCCTCTGTTCGGACCATGCGCCCCTCCAGTGGCTCCACCGCATGAAGGATGCCAACGCGCGGATCACCCGTTGGTATCTGGCGCTCCAACCCTTTAATTTCAAGGTGATCCACAAGCCGGGGGCACAGATGGTTGTGGCGGACTTTCTCTCCCGTCAAGGGGGGGGGAGTCGGCTGCAGGCCGGACGGCTGCCCGTCGCAGGCAAGCTGGAGCCTATCCCAGCTGACTACGGGCGAAAGGCGGGGTACACCCTGGACAAGTCGCCAGGTCATCACAGGGCTGACACATAGACACAGACAACCATTCACACTCACATTCACACCTACGGTCAATTTAGAGTCACCAGTTAACCTAACCTGCATGTCTTTGGACTGTGGGGGAAACTGGAGCACCCGGAGGAAACCCACACGGAGAACATGCAAACTCTGCACAGAAAGGCCCTCACCAGCCACAGGGCTCGAATCCGGACCTTCTTGCTGTGAGGCGACGGCACTAACCACTACACCAGCATGCCACCCCCAATAAGCTATGTATAAATACAAAAACTATTACGCAAGTAAGTGTCTCATCTCATCTCATTATCTCTAGCCGCTTTATCCTTCTACAGGGTCGCAGGCAAGCTGGAGCCTATCCCAGCTGACTATGGGCGAAAGGCGGGGTACACCCTGGACAAGTCGCCAGGTCATCACAGGGCTGACACATAGACACAGACAACCATTCACACTCACATTCACACCTACGGTCAATTTAGAGTCACCAGTTAACCTAACCTGCATGTCTTTGGACTGTGGGGGAAACTGGAGCACCCGGAGGAAACCCACGCGGAGAACATGCAAACTCTGCACAGAAAGGCCCTCACCAGCCACAGGGCTCGAATCCGGACCTTCTTGCTGTGAGGCGACAGCACTAACCACTACACCACCCAATAAGCTATGTATAAATACAAAAACTATTACGCAAGTAAGTGAAATACAGTAAATAAACTAGAAGGGTATTACAGGCATTTAACAGCTGCTCTTATCCAGAGTGATGTACAAAGTATCCAGAGCAGCCCAGGAGTTAAGTACCTTGCTCAAGGGTACTTTGGCCATTCCTGCTGGTCCAGGGAATCAAACTGGCAACCTTTTGGTCCCAAAGCTGCTTCTCTAACCATTAAGCCATGGCTTCCCCCTTGGTAAAGTGCATATCTCCACCAAGCCACATATTATTAACATCAAAATCAAATCATTGGAACCTAGGATAATACAGGGTGTTTAAAAAAATTGATATTATTTGAGATGTACTCGTAAATATCCCAGAAACTACATAGTCTAGGCAAATGAAACTGAACAGGCTTAACGTTGAGCAATATAAGATTTATTCTTCAAAATTTGAATGAGAAATTCAAAAGGCATGCGGATTCCATGAACGATTTCACAAATTTTAATATGCGTGCCGCCTGAGACAGACATACACAGACAGCCTTCCTCTTTGAACTTTTTGTGCCATGTCCAAATCTGCATTGCAGTTGGTGCATTTTTAGAGAATTCTCTCATGAATGCATGCTGCACAGTCTTGTTCGACTGTGTTCAAGTGTACTCTAACACATAGAATGGCATTTCTATACCTAAAAAAGATAAAAACAAAAAACATTAAACATACAAGTTTGACCTGTTTCCACATATGCTGTTAAAATTTGAGGTCAATTGAATGAGAATTGGCAAAGTTATTAGATTGTGAAACGATATCACATTTTTTGAAACACCCTGTATTAAAGCTGGACACCAAATTTCACCAAAATCCATACACTACTTTAAGTTACGTTGGGATCAGACCAAAAAATAAATAAATCTTTGATCTGCATACATATCTTTGCATCAAAATCTAATCAATTGTTCCTTGGTCTAGCTTTTCTCAAAATTTCATCAAAATCCATTCACTACTTTTTGAGTTACATTGGGAACAGACAAACAAAAACAGAGGCAAAAACATACATATCCTCCTCCAACAAAATTGGCAGAGGTTAAAAAAAACAATAGAAAATAGTCTCATGTGGTGTTGCTTGACATCATTAAAGGAGAACTGAAGGCAATTTTTTTTATCAAAATTCTCTCATTTTATTAAATACAGGAATGCATTTTTAATAGCTATTTTGTCGCTGCTATAGCAAGTTCTGAGTGTTTGAAATATGCTCTGTAATATATCAGTCCATATGTCAAAGCAATGGCTGTAAACGAGATTCATCGAGACCTGTGCGAGACATCGTAGGATGGAAATAAAACGTACAGCGGAAATCAAAGCGACCAACATCTGCCAACGTTGTCAAAAGACGTACGCGCCCTCTTTCGAATGCTGACATAATCAAGCTGGAAGTTTTGTTTGTTTTGATAGCAATCGGGAAAGTTTGATAAAAGTAGGCAGTAATCGTCATTTAAACTCGTTTCTGTGCAATATTTAATTTGGGAAACAGTTTTCAAAATGGCGGCACTGACACCTGGCTAACACTTGACGTTTCGAAGTCTCGCACAAGTCTTGTGAAGATCGTGCAGATAAGTGATGCCTCCCATGGACCAAACAAGCTAAATTCAACATGGCTAAAAACCAAATAGGCTGATAAGTATAATATTTAATTGCAATTAGTTGCCAATATGAGTCACGATATAAGGTTACTAAAACGGAAAACGTAATTGAAGAACACGTGAATTAAGAAATAAAGCAAGTTTAAAAATGACTTCAGTTCTCCTTTAATAACAAATTGTTATGTGTTAGTAAATCCAAGACCTGTCTTAAGGAAGCATTTCGGTATAACATTGTTTGAGATAGGGCGGCACGGTGGTGTAGTGGTTAGCACTGTCGCCTCACAGCAAGAAGGTCCTGGATTCCGACGAAGGCCTTTCTGTGCAGAGTTTGCATGTTCTCCCCGTGTCCGCGTGGGTTTCCTCCGGGTGCTCCGGTTTCCCCTACAGTCCAAAGACATGCAGGTTAGGTTAACATGGTGGCTCTAAATTGACCGTAGGTGTGAATGTGAAGGTGTGTGAACGGTTGTCTGTGTCTATGTGTCAGCCCTGTAATGACCTGGCGACTTGTCCAGGGTGTACCCCGCCTTTCGCCCGTAGTCAGCTGGGATAGGCTCCAGCTTGCCTGCGACCCTGTAGAACAGGATAAAGCGGCTAGAGATAATGGATGGATGGATGGATGGCTTGTTTGAGATATTGTTTACAGATATTAAGAGTGTTGTTGAGCCTTTGGCTTTCCACAGTCAAGCCCCTTTCACTGTCTCTGGGGATCCAGTAGTAGCTGCATCTTCAGCAGCGCCCAGGAAACAGAGCTGTGTCTCTTTAAGTTGTGGTTAAAGCCGATTAGAGTCGATTCTGTTTTTAGCGTCTGTTCATTCAATCTGTTTCTTGCTTGATTTTTTTTTTTTTTGTGTGTGTGTGCGCACTAGTCGACCAGGCGTTTCACGAGATCTTTGTGGACTTAAGTGGGCTCTTCTGTCGCAGGGGATTGACTGTTGTGTTTGTTTGTGCGTTTCTCACAAGATGTCTAGATTATCTTTTTTTAAAATCGCTTCACTTTTCTTACTTTATTATTATTATTATTATTATTATTATTAATTTTTTTCTTTTTTTTCTTTTTAGCTCCGTGTCTGAAGATGATGGGCTCCTGCAAAGCGGTGTGAGGAATAAAGTCGGGGTGGAAAATGCAGAAGAGTGTGCGCTACAATGAGGGCCACGCACTTTACCTCTCTGTGATCGCGCGGAAAGAGGGAACCAGACGGGGCTACTTGAGCAAGAAAGCGACCGAGAACAGTCGATGGAACGAGAAATACTTTGCTCTCTACCAAAACATCTTGTTTTACTTTGAGAATGAGCAGAGCAGCAGGCCCACGGGGATTTACTTACTGGAAGGCTGCAGCTGTGAGCGCGTTTCAGCACCCAAACTGCCCGCAGTCAGCCGAGACAGTGCGGATAAGCAGCAGGTACTCTCTCTCTCTCTCTCTCTCCCTCTCTGTTTATATACTACTGGGGACCAGATTTCCCCGCAAGGATAGTAAAATCTGACACTTTCGATCTTGTGGGGACATTTGGATGGTCCCCATAAGCAAATTGCTGTTGTTTTAAACAAAAATAATTAAATAAATAAGCCAAAAAGTTTCCTTTTCATTACTGAGGTTAAGGTTAGGGTTAGGTTGAGATGCAGGCACAGCATTAATCAACTGCAGTCATAATTATGTCAATGGAAGGGCCTCACAGGGATAGTGAAACAAACGTGTGTGTGTGTGTGTGTGTGTGTGTGTGTATATATATATATATACACACACACACTACTGGGGACCAGATTTCTCCACAAGGATAGTAAAATCTGCCAATTTCAATCTTGTGGGGACATTTGGATGGTCCCCATAAGGAAATTGCTGTTGTTGTTGTTTTAAACAAAAATAAATAAGCCAAAAAGTTTCCTTTTCATTACTGAGGTTAAGGTTAGGGTTAGGTTGAGATGCAGGCACAGCATTAATCAACTGCAGTCATAATTATGTCAATGGAAGGGCCTCACAGGGATAGTGAAACAAACGTGTGTCTGTGTGTGTATATATATATATATATATATACACACACACACACACTACTGGGGACCAGATTTCTCCACAAGGATAGTAAAATCTGCCAATTTCGATCTTGTGGGGACATTTGGATGGTCCCCATAAGGAAATTGCTGTTGTTGTTGTTTTAAACAAAAATAAATAAGCCAAAAATTTTCCTTTTCATTACTGTGGTTAAGGTTAGGGTTAGGTTGAGATGCGGGCACAGCTTTAATTAACTGCAGTAATAATTACGTCAATGGAAGGTCCTTACAGGGATAGTGAAACAAACGTGTGTGTGTGTGTGTGTGTGTGTGTGTACACTACTGGGAACCAGATTTCCCCACAAGGATAGTAAAATCTGACACTTTCGATCTTGTGGGGACATTTGGATGGTCCCTATAAGGAAATTGCTGTTGTTGTTGTTGTTGTTGTTATTTTAAACAAAAATAAATAAGCCAAAAAGTTTCCTTTTCATTACTGAGGTTAAGGTTAGGGTTAGGTTGAGATGCAGGCACAGCATTAATCAACTGCAGTAATAGTTACGTCAATGGAAGGTCCTCACAGGGATAGTGAAACAAAAGTGTGTGTGTGTGTGTGTACACTACTGGGGACCAGATTTCCCCACAAGGATAGTAAAATCTGACAATTTCGATCTTGTGGGGACATTTGGATGGTCCCCATAAGGAAATTGCTGTTGCTGTTTTAAACAAAAATAAAAAAATAAAAAAGCCAAAAAGTTTCCTCTTAATTACTGAGGTTAAGGTTAGGGTTAGGTTGAGATGCAGGCACAGCATTAATCAACTGCAGTAATAATTATGTCAATGGAAGGGCCTCACAGGGATAGTGAAACAAACGTGTGTGTCTGTGTGTGTATACACACTTGTACTTCTGTCTTTGTGGGGACACTCACTGACAATCCATTCCCTAGCCCCTTACCCTGCTCTTAATCATCATAACTAAACGCTTTTTGAAGAAGTGAGGACCAGTCAAAATGTCCTCACTTCCCAAAAAATGTCCTCATTCTATTGGTTAAAAATGTGTTTCAGTCCTCAGTGTGTACTTGTACTTGCTCATACAGTGGGGCAAAAAAGTATTTAGTCAGTCACCAATTGTGCAAGTTCTCCCACTTAAAAAGATGAGAGAGGCCTGTAATTTTCATCATCGGTACACTTCAACTATGCGAGACAGAATGAGAAAAAAAAATCCAGAAAATCACATTGATTTTTAAAGAATTTATTTGCAAATTATGGTGGAAAATAAGTATTTGGTTAATAACAAAAGTTCATCTCAATACTTTATTATATACCCTTTGTTGGCAATGACAGAGGTCAAACGTTTTCTGTAAGTCTTCACAAGGTTTTCACACACTGTTGCTGATATTTTGGCCCATTCCTCCATGCAGATCTCCTCTAGAGCAGTGATGTTTTGGGGCTGTCGCTGGGCAACACGGACTTTCAACTCCCTCCAAAGATTTTCTATGGGGTTGAGATCTGGAGACTGGCTAGGCCACTCCAGGACCTTGAAATGCTTCTTACGAAGCCACTCCTTCGTTGCCCGGGCGGTGTGTTTGGGATCATTGTCATGCTGAAAGACCCAGCCACGTTTCATCTTCAATGCCCTTGCTGATGGAAGGAGGTTTTCACTCAAAATCTCACGATACATGGCCCCATTCATTCTTTCCTTTACATGGATCAGTCGTCCTGGTCCCTTTGCAGAAAAACAGCCCCAAAGCATGATGTTTCCACCCCCATGCTTCACAGTAGGTATGGTGTTCTTTGGATGCAACTCAGCATTCTTTCTCCTCCAAACACGACAAGTTGAGTTTTTACCAAAAAGTCCTATTTTGGTTTCATCTGACCATATGACATTCTCCCAATCCTCTTCTGGATCATCCAAATGCTCTCTAGCAAACTTCAGACGGGCCTGGACATGTACTGGCAGGAATGCAACACTGGATACCCAAAAGAAGAAGGAAAAGAAGATAAACCTGCGCATGCGCACACTGGACTTCCTTTGTCTGCTTGACTGCGCGAAGTGAGCGATTTTATGCATGTTATTTGCTCGGGAATCCCCTCAAATTAAATCACTTCTCAGCCACAGAATGGGCTTTTTTTTTTGAGATATTGCAGAAATAAACATATATCACAATGACCAAATTTCAGAGGGAACTACGTAAATTTCACCGATTTTATGAAATCGAAAGGCCGTATAGCTTTAACCAACAGAATGAGGACATTTTGGCTGGTTCTCACTTCTTTAAAGGACTGTTTGAGGGTTAAGACTTATTTTTGGGTGGTAAGAGTAGATATTAGTTAGGTATTTAGTTGTGATGGTCAAGGTTAGAGTAAGGGGTAGGGAATGCATTATGTCAGTGAGTGTCCCCACAATGATAGAAGTACGAGAATGTGTGTGTCACGTGGAGTGGTTAGGGTGACCATAGTATCACAATAATCATAATTAAATAGGAAAACTGAAATTTAAAAAAATAAATAAAATAAATATGAGGACACTGGCACTGAGTATAGTATTCTGATCTGCAGTTGTTGTTTAGTATTCCACTACAGACCTGTAAGTCCTCGTCTGACTGGAGCAGTGGTGTTTAACCTGCAGCCCGCAACACGCAATTCAATAGCTATCTTAATATTAAATATAGGTAAACACTTGCTTTATGACTAAGCAAAAACATTTCTGAGTACGACTGCTGTATCTGCATCACCGCACTGCCCGACCATCACTCACCCTCTGACCAACTCTGAGATTATTCACTGCGGATTGTATTGAGCAGAGTACTGTCTGTCAGGTTTGTACTGATCACAGTTGATACAGTTATTGCATGCTTCTTCCTTCCCAAATACTAGAGGACTTTGCTTAATAAAACCATATAAAAGTCACCTTTTGGTCTGATTTAGCACAGTGTCATTTTATTCATCCTAAAACTGCTCAAAATGACCTCTTGGACCTGTGTATGCTGGATGACTGTATCTTATCATCTCTCAACTGCCTATATGGAGTTGCTCTTTTTTTTTCATGTGACTTTAAAGTGGGCGGCACGGTGGTGTAGTGGTTAGCGCTGTCGCCTCACAGCAAGAAGGTCCGGGTTCGAGCCCCGTGGCCGGCGAGGGCCTTTCTGTGTGGAGTTTGCATGTTCTCCCCGTGTCCACGTGGGTTTCCTCCGGGTGCTCCGGTTTCCCCCACAGTCCAAAGACATGCAGGTTAGGTTAACTGGTGACTCTAAATTGACCGTAGGTGTGAATGTGAGTGTGAATGGTTGTCTGTGTCTATGTGTCAGCCCTGTGATGACCTGGCGACTTGTCCAGGGTGTACCCTGCCTTTCGCCCGTAGTCAGCTGGGATAGGCTCCAGCTTGCCTGCGACCCTGTAGAACAGGATAAAGCGGCTAGAGATAATGAGATGAGATGAGAGACTTTAAAGTGCTTGAATCTATGTCATGATTAATGTTGGCCTGCCCCACCAAAATATATAGTCACAAACAGTGTTGTAGTCAAGTCACTAAACCTCGAGTCCGAGTCCAGTCTTGAGTCCCCAGTGTTCAAGTCCAAGTCATTAAAAAAAATTTTGAGTCGAGTCCGAGAACAAGACTCCAACTGCACCATTTGACGGTGGCTGTTTCAGCACCATTAACATTAGTTTGTTCCTGAACATGACGTATGAACAGGTGAATGTGCATTTTCTTTGTCAGGGAGTGCAAAGTATTCTGTCAGAGATGGTTGGGAGACGGATGTAAGTGCAGAAGGTGTGTTTATTAATACAAGTGAAGACACGTAAACAATCCAGAATGGCAGGCAAAATCGTAAAACGGTGAAACAGGCAATAGGTCGAGTGATGCACAAACAGGCTATTGTAGACTCGGCAGAATCAAAGACGAGAAACAGAAAATCAGGGATCAGGAACCCAAACAAGGAAATAAGGCTTGGTAATGTGTCAGCAACGCAACTCAATACTTCGCAAAGCAAGTGTGTTTTCACAGTTTTTATATAGGCACACTTTTTGCACCATAATCCTGTGCAGGTGTGAGTCGTTTACGGCGTGTGCACTTGAGTCCACTTGGCATGTGCACTGTCCAGAGCGCCCGAGAGTCTATCTGATGGACACGCCAAGGCATGCAGGTGTGACACTCTTGCACGAAATTAGTACAAAAATGAATGTAGACATAAATATCTTATACCAAATTATTATGGCATACTACAAAAAAAAGAAAAAATCCAAGTCCTCGCCTCCAGTTTATGAATCTGAATGCAGTTAATGCATGATTCCGAGTCCAAGTCCGAGTCATCAGTGCTCAAGTCCAAGTCAAGTCACGAGTCCTTCAAATTAGGGCACGAGTCGGACTCGAGTACTACAAGCCTGCTATCAGGACTGAAACTCGGTGTGGTCTTCTGCTGTTGTCTGCCATTTACCCAAAGGTTTGATGTTTCATGCATTCTGAGAGCAGCAGTTTCTGAACTGTTCAAATCAGTTAGATTTGTATCTGTAGGATTTTATGCATTGCACTACTGCAGTATGATTGGCTGATAGGATAATAAACAAGAGTACAGGAGTTCTTGTTAAAGGAGAACTGAAGTCATTTTTAAACTTGCTTTATTTCTTAATTAACGCGTTATTCAATTACGTTTTCGGTTTTAGTAACCTTATATCGTGACTCGTATTGGCAACTAATTGCAATTAAATATTATACTTATCGGCCTATTCGGTTTTCAGCCATGTTGAATTTAGTTCGTTTGGTCCACGGGAGGTGTCAATTATCCACGTGATCTTCATGAGACTTGTGCGAGACTTCGAAACATCAAGTGTCAACCAGGTGTCAGCGCCGCCATTTTGAAAACTGTTTTCCAAACGAAGTATTGCACAAAAACGAGTTTAAATGACGATTACTGCCTACTTTTTTTCAAACTTTCCTGATTGCTATCAACACAAACAAAACTTCCGGCTTGATTACATCAGCATTCAAAAGAGGGCACGCGCGTCTTTTGACAACGTTGGCAGATGTTGGTCGCTTTGATTTCCGCTGTACATTTTACTTCCATCCTACAATGTCTCGCACAGGTCTCAACGAATCTCGTTTACGGCCATTGCTTTGACATATGGACTGATATATTACAGAGCATATTTCAAACACTCATAACTTGCTATAGCAGAGACAAAATAGCTATCAAAAATGCATTCCTATATTTAATAAAATGAGATAAATAGAATTTTGATAATAAAAAATTTGCCTTCAGTTCTCCTTTAAAGTGACAGGTGAGTGGATGTGTTCGAATCAAATCCATAGAATTTCTGCATGTTTTTACAGCAATAGAGACTCGACGGGCATTGTAATTAATACACAGACATAGGCTGTCTTTTCACCACCAAAAAAAAAAACTTGCTCATGAATGTATATATCAACCTTTGATAAAGAATAGTTATGACTATGAAGAGGAGTAATACCAGCCAGAAAATCAATACCACAACTGTCTTGATGATGTAGGGACAACCAAATAGCTTTCTATTTGCTGAATAGCTGATTAAGATTGTCATCATAGGCAGGAATAATAGTTTAATGCTTTTATACTGATATGGAAGTGCAAGAGACTTGTAGGCATGTCTTAAGGCATTTATGTGACCTCTTTACTGGTCCAATCTAAGGTCTCAAATACTTGTATGTGTAGAGGAGTTAATAATCAGAAATTAAATATTCTCATAGTGAACTGGGGCCAACTGTAAGCTGTATTGGCTCATTCACACTGAGCTGCTTTCTAGATATTTACAGAAATTGGTGATTCAAGGAGGGTGGCATGGTGGTGTAGTAGTTAGCACTGTTGCCTTACAGCAAGAAGGTTCTGGATTCGAGCCCAGTGGCCAATGGGGGCCTTTCTGTATGGAGTTTGCATGTTCTCCCCTTGTCCGCGTGGGTTTCCTCCGGGTGCTCCGGTTTCCCCCACAGTCCAAAGACATGCAGGTTAGGTTAACTGGTGGCTCTAAATTGACCGTAGGTGTGAATGTGAGTGTAAATGGTTGCTCGTCTCTATGTGTCAGCCCTGCGATGACCTGGCGACTTGTCCAGGGTGTACCCTGCCTCTCGCCCATAGTCAGCTGGGATAGGCTCCAGCTTGCCCGCAACCTGCACAGGATAAGCGGTTATGGATAATGGAAGGATGGATGGATGATGATTCAAGGAAATGTGTACTGGTCTTGAGATTGGTTAGAGCTTCATGCTGTTCCTAAATGTATAGAAGGACTAACTAACAGAAGAAATGGCCATGACATTGAACTATTCCTGATATCTGCAATTGTTTTCTGCCATAGAAAGCAGGAAGAAGATTCTGCAGAGTGGAGTGCAGTCCAATGGAACAAATGGTGGAAAATGTAAACTAAAATTTATCAAGGCCATCGTGACCCCTCTGTTAACCTTTAATAAAGCAGAAGGATTGGTGGGCGGTCATTGACTGACCTTTTCCTTTCCTGAAGAAAACTGAGATTTATTGACATATTTGAGTCCACCTAGCATGAGGTGTTCGTGTCTGCATGGTAGTACTTTTTATGGAGAATTTTTCATTCTAACCGATAGGCAGAGTAATCTTTCACTACTTTCATTGCTGTCTGGAAAATGGTCAAACTCTGATCAAAAGAGAGAAAGCGCTTGTAGAATGGAGCTTCTGTTTCCTGATAGCAGTTGTCAATTCTAATGCCCTTCCAGTGAGTAGTAAGATGTTGAAAAACCTCAGTGCTCATCTGTCCATCCATCCATTCATTCATCCATCCATTATCTATACTATCACTTATGCGTCAGGGTAGTGGGGGAAGCTGGAGCCAATCCCAGCTGACTTCAGGCGAGATTCGGGGTACACCCTTGGGAGGTCACCAATCTATCTCGGGGCTAATACAGACATGAACAACCAATTTAGAGTAGACAGTTGACCTAATCCACATGTCTTTGGACTGTGAGAGGAAACCAGAGCCCCTGAAGGAAACTCACCTGCAACATGCAAACTCAATATAGAAAGTCAAGGTTCAACCCAGAACCTTCTTGCTGTGAGGCAACAGTGCTAACCACTGCATTATGTACCGCCCCCTCAGTGCTCAAGGTGTGAGAAAAATATTCACTTGTTTGCTTTCATCACTCCTTCCAGCTTGTCCCACTTATATACTGTATGTGGGGTCACTGCCATGTGAACCCTGTTGATCCACATGTCATATTAATTGGAGCATAGTTTTATGCCTGATGCTCTTCCTGCCACAACCCTCCCATTTCCAGGCTTGGGAAACAACCATTCACACCTATGGACAATTTAGAGTAGTCAGTTAACCTAACTGCATGTCTTTGGACTGTGGGGTGAACTGGAGCACCACAGACACGGGGAGATCATGCAGACTCCACACAGAAAGGCCCCTGCCGGCCACTGGGCTCGAACCCAGAACCTTCTTGCTGTCAGGCACCAGTGCACCACCGTGCCGCTCACTTGTCTTGTCTCATCTCATTATCTCTAGCTGCTTTATCCTGTTCTACAGGGTCGCAGGCAACCTGGAGCCTATCCCAGCTGACCACGGGCAAAAGGCGGGGTACACCCTGGACAAGTCGCCAGGTCATCACAGGGCTGACACATAGACAACCATTCACACTCACATCTATGGTCAATTTAGAGTCACCAGTTAACCTAACCTGCATGTCTTTGGACTGTGGGGGAAATCGGAGCACCCAGAGGAAACCCACGCGGACAACATGCAAACTCCACACAGAAAGGCCCTCGCGGCCACGGGGCTCGAACCCAGACCTTCTTGCTGTGAGGTGACAGCGCTAACCACTACACCACCATGCTGCCCCGCTCACTAGTTTGCTTTCATAATTATTTTTTTTTAAAAAAGTCAAAGTCCCTACTGTGCCAGGACCTGATCTTCCCAGATAGTCTTCTGTTACAGTACTAACCAGGTATTAGTGCATTGGGCAGCGCTGCTGTCCATTTCTATAGCCCTTGACCTCTCACCTATTAGGTAGCTGGGGTTACAGTATAGAGGCCAGTCCTCTGATAACCACGAGAGTTTGACTCCCTGCTTGCATCTGTATTGTGGCATACCTCGCCAGATGGCAGTAGGTACCATTTTGATAATGGTCTTTGGTATGACCTGACCGTGAGTAGATTCATAATTATTCAGTATAACTAAACGGGTATCACATTAGGATATACTTGGGGATGCTAGTGTGGTTGATTGGCATACTGGTTAAATAGAAACCTTCATGGTGGGGGATGCCACTGTGAATGTGGCATGTATAGAGTGAAATAATTGCTGTGGAAGGCTAATGACCACCACTACCATAGGAGCTCTCACATGACAGTGTTGTAGTCGAGTCACTAAACCTTGAGTCTGAGTCCAGTCTCGAGTCCCCGGTGCTCAAGTCCGAGTCAAGTCCAAGTCATTAAAGAAATTTTTAAGTCCAGTCTGGGAACAAGACTCCAACCGCACCATTTGATGGTGGCTGTTGCTGCCTTTATGTGAAACCGTCTCTACTACTGTGTTGGACTAACATTCCTGCTTGACTGCCCCATTTTAGTTAATAGGCTACAGATAAAAAGCTTGTTCATCGCTCAACAAGCCCCGCCCATTATCAACAGGGCAAATAACATGAGAGAGGGTTAACACTAGCTAGTTCATCGCTCAGCAAGCAAGCCCCGCTATCAACAGAGCAATGAACATAGCGTGTCACTTACTTCTCTGGGTGGAGTCTTACCAAATGACGATTGAAGTTCAACGTTGTCCCCGTCGTCTCCACGATAGCAGTGCATTTTTTCCCACTGCATGAGAAGTCTGTATAAGCAAAGCGGACAATCCTAGGGGCTTCTCTCCAGGCATTTTAGCACCATTAACAGTAGTTTGTTCCTGAACATGACGTATGAACAGGTGAATGTGCATTCTCTTGCACGAAATTAGTATAAAAATTAATGTAGGTATAAATATCTTATGCCAAATTATTATGGCATGTGACAAAAAATAAAGAAAAAAATCAGTGCTCAAGTCCGAGTCAAGTCACGAGTCCTTAAAATTAGGGCACGAGTCGGACTCGAGTACTACAAGCCTGTCACATGAGCAAGTTTGTGTTTACTTTCTCCAACTGTGCAATATTGGCTTGATACTGTTACTTGCATTGATTTCGTGGTTCCTTTGGAATTTCTAGTTTTATTCATTTGAATGACAAAACTCTCTGTTCCAAACACAAAAAACGGCTACATTACATACATACATCCACATTAACGTTCAATTGCATTGTCAGAAACACGTGAATGATTAAAATATCAGTGAGTGTTCAAGTGATCCAAAAGGCAGAAACAGGAAAATGGACAAAAGGCTTGTGATGGTAGAAAGTAAGATGGAAACCTCAGCCAGAAGGTGAGATACTGTAAATTGGATATGACAGTAGTAAACATGTGACGCATCATCTTTATGGAAAATTATAAATGCCATTACATTGCACCCTATTTAACAAAGATCTCTGATACCCCTTTTCCATCAAATCAGTTCCAGGGCTGGTCCGGGGCCAGTGCTGGTGCTGGTTCACAACTCGTTCAACTTGCGAGCCAGCTGAGAACCAGTTTGCTTTTCCATAGCTCGCGGTGCTAAGGGAAGCCACGTCATTACGTCGCTGTATACGTCAGTTACGTCGCTACGTTTGCATAAACCTTGGCGCGAATATCGAACCAAAAACAACACGGAAGAAGCAGCAGCAGCAACAACAACAACAATAATAATAATGGATGACTTCGCGTTTGTACAGCTGCTATTTCTCGTCGCTTAAAAATGGCGATCATTCGTGGTCTTGTTATTGTTGTTGATCTTAACAACTCCGCCCCCCTGCTGACGTAAGCGGTTCTTTCCTCTGGCCCAGCAAAGAGTTGGTGCTAGCCTGGAACCGTTTTTTCTGGCCCCAGAGCCAGTTCTTTGTCAGTGGAAACAGAAAACCCGGTTCCAAACTAAGCACTGGCCCTGAACCAGCCCTGGAACTACTTTGGTGGAAAAGGGGCATGAGTGGACCAATCCAATTCACATTTTCCTCAACTGCATGTCTGCAATGAAGCTCCAAACTACTACAAAAGAACAGAGCTTCAAAGTAATCCGAGGCAGTCTAAAAGCAAATGGCTCATTGTAATCTGTTTTGTTGGCCAGCTGGAGCGAGGAGGCCTTTGATATGTGCGAACCGTTCTGCATATTCAAAGAACAGTTGTTTGCGGAGTCATTATAAGATTCATTATGGAGTCCATCAAGCTAGCATTATTCATTTGGAATACAAAAATCAGATCAGTGTATCTTGGGAGCATAGCTGACACGTTTTTACTTCCAAATGGAACTGATTAGAGCTTTTGATGACAAAAAATATATATATATCCCTGTTAAGCTTTTAGGGTGGTAGATCTGACCAAATCACAACTATGGTGGTCAGTTATTAAGACAGTTTATCTCTTTGGTTGTACCTGCTAAAGATTTAGATTTCAAATGAAACGTACTTGACAGAACGGCAAACAAGTGAAATGTCTCAGGTTACCATGGAAATCGGGTTTCGTGTGATGCTGAAGTGGTACTGTATTATTATTCCTGAAGCACTCGCCACAAAATGTTACACAAGATATCCTACCCCCCACCCCCACCCCATCCCACTAGTGAACTCTGGCCTCGGATGATAAATTATTTGCGTAGCGTTTGCATTAGATTGTTCTGTATCAGTTTGTTGATTCTAAGGACACAGCCCTCTGAAAATAAGGCTCCTTTACACAACGTTACAGCCTACTAAGCTCGAAGAGACAAGTGCACATGCAAATATATCCCTGCTACACAATGCGCCACTCGCTTACAAATAATAGAAGCCTCCCTGGTCGTATGTTGCTCTTGAGCACAGCCATTTTAATTTCTATAGATATAAGGTCTGTGTGCATTGTATATATTTATACATGCACAGGAAATACGAATATTAGTTCCCTCTTTCAGTGAGTATACAGTGGTAGTGAATATAATGAAGTAAGTTGATATAATTTAGTTAGGTTTACACACAAATAAGTGCTATCAGGAAACATGATGAGTTGGAATGGTGGATGTGAGGCAGATTGAGACGTGTGTGGAAGGAAACGGTGGTTCTATTGTTATCTTTCAGCTTAAACAAGGCCTGGGGCTGAGGAGAGTGCATTAAAAGCAGAGATGAGAAGCAAAGGCTGTTACATAAGTGCAGATATGTGTGTGTGTGTGTGTGTGTGTGTATGCTCACACACACACACACACACACACACACACACACACACACACACACACACACACACACCAGTGAGAGAAGACAAAAAGCCCTTAAGCTTAAGTCCTATAACATGCATGTGTACACACACACTCACACATTCACCCTCGACCTGTTGCATTAACACCCTTCTGGGTTTTTGGATTGCAAATCCTCTGCTGGAAAAGAAAATTCGAAATTAAACCTCTCCTGGTTTCATTCACCTGTGCTGCAAGTTTAGCATCACTTCCTTCAAACAACAATTCTACAGTACTTGGAGGGGGGGGGACCGTGAACAGTGGGCCGCCGCATGAACAGCATTAAAATATCTCAGTTTATGACATTTTATTGCCATTATAGTAAATACCACCTGCACAATCCTCATTGTATGACCAATGTGTCTTGCGATTACTGATGACTTCATTGTCTGTCCCTTATTAAGCACCATTTCCTGGTCATTTTCGGCCACGATGCGCAGAAACCTCTGGAGCTGCGGGCCGAAGAGGATACAGATTGTACTGAGTGGGTGGAAGCCATTCAGCAAGCCAGGTACGGCAGCGAACGAAGGCATTTAACTGATTTTTGTGAGAAAGAAGCACCTTCAGCTTATGTAAGTTGCAGGGGCTGAACGCAATAGTATATCAGATGTACTGCAGCAGTATCAGGAAAAGCTGAATGTTACCATCAAATGATGCGTCATTTCTGCAGTTGCGTAAAAAAAGAACAAACTTCAAGCTGTAAAATTTAAAAGCACAAAAAAAAAGAAAAAAGAAGCTTTGCTCAGGAGAGGCTATTTGATTCATACAAATCCCTGCTTTTTTGTCCATTTACCCAATTTTATCACCATGCAGACAGTGGTTCACTCTCAGTTCACCCATCAACACCCTCCATGTTTAATAGTCTGTATAGATGAATCCAGTGTTGTAGTCGAGTCACTAAACCTCGAGGCCGAGTCCAGTCTAGAATCCTCAGTGTTCAATTCCGAGCCAAGTCCAAGTCATTCAAAAAGTTTTCAAGTCGAGTCCACTATTGATCTGAGTCGAATCCGAGAACAAGACTCCAACCGCACCATTTGACGGTGGCTGTTTCAGCGCCGTTAACATTAGTTTGTTCCTGAACATGACGTATGAACAGGTGAATGTGCTTCTCTTTATCAGGGAGTGCGAAGTATTCTGTCAGAGATGGTTGGGAGACGGATGTAAATCCAGAAGGTGTGCTTATTAATACAAGTGAAGACACGTGAACAATCCAGAACGGCAGGCAAAATCGTAAAACGGTGAAACAGGCAATAGGTCGAGTGATGCACAAACAGGCTATCGTAGACTCGGCAGAATCAAAGACGAGAAACAGGAAATCAGGGATCAGGAACCCAAACAAGGAAATAAGGCTTGGTAATGTGTCAGCAACGCAACTCAATACTTCGCAAAGCAAGCGTGTTTTTATATAGGCACACTGATTGCACCATAATCCTGTGCAGATGTGAGTCATTTACGGCGTCCGCACTTGAGTCCACTTGGCACGTGCGCTGTCCAGAGCGCCCGAGAGTCTATCTGATGGATGCGCCAAGGCATGCAGGTGTGACACTCTTGCACGAAATTAGTACAAAAATGAATGTAGATATAAATATCTTGCACCAAATTATTATGGCATGTTAGAAAAAAATAAAGAAAAAATTTGAATCCTCGTCTCCAAATTACAAGTCCGAATGCAGTTAATGCACGAGTCCAAGTCCGAGTCATCAGTGCTCAAGTCCAAGTCAAGTCCTTAAACTTAGGGCACGAATCGGACTCGAGTCTGAGCCCTGGACTCGAATACTACAAGCCTGGATGAATCATTCATTTGTAATATTCAGTTGTAATGAAATGCTCACAACAAAGAAATAGCAGACTCGTGCTGTAGTTTGAATCACTGCTTTGTCTTCATCTCTCTCTCAACATCCCTTCTTCAGCTACTCTGAACTAATCATCGAGCGTGAGGTGCTCATGCAAAAGTACATCCACCTGGTGCAGATAACGGAGACGGAGAAGGTGGCTGCCAATCAGCTCCGCACACAGCTTGAAGACCAGGACACGGAGATCGAAAGGCTCAAGACTGAGGTCAAAATCAACATTATATTAACACATACTGTATAATGCATAAGTATTCACCCCTTCAAACCTTTTTTGTTGCCATCTGGAACTGAACTGGACTTTATTGGGATTATACAAACACCATCCGTTTTGATATTACTTCTGTATAAGCCAATTATTTTATCGCCCCTTATTTTAGTCTGTTGCGCTTGCTTGCATTTCACCTTAGGTTGTGGCCCTGAACAAAGCAAAGGAGAAAATGTTACCTTGTCATTCCAATCAAGAAGACGATGACCCTGATATAAAGAAAATAAAGAAGGTAAGTAGTTTGTATTCTCTGGAGATTTTATGACTGCACTACGGATCTATAATCAGTTAGTAGATGTAATTTTCATTTGGTGAACCTCGTATTAATGCTGCCACGAGTGAAATCCAAGTCCGAGACAACTCTATTGTCATTCTGCATATTGCACAACAAAATGA
Source organism: Neoarius graeffei (assembly GCF_027579695.1). Lineage (NCBI taxonomy): Eukaryota > Metazoa > Chordata > Actinopteri > Siluriformes > Ariidae > Neoarius > Neoarius graeffei. The sequence goes on along the minus strand of NC_083593.1, from coordinate 13,977,655 downwards.
GGTAGTGAGCCTTTTCAGTGCTTAATAATAAAGAGACGCTTAAAATAAAACAAGGTACCTGAAAAATCTGGAAACATAAAGAAGAAAAAACCCAAATACAAACATTCAAAAGGACCATGATACACTAGTGCAAATGTCTTAAGGTGCAGAAAGCGGAAACATGCAAAGACTTACCCTGTGTCCGAAATCGTTCACTACTCCCTACTCCCTATATGGGGAATTACTATATAGAGGACTATGTAGTGAGCTCATTGGTAAAATGAAAAAAACGCGTTTAGACACTAGCCTGGGTGGCACGGTGGTGTAGTGGTTAGCACTGTCGCCTCACAGCAAGAAGGTCCTGGGTTCGAGCCCAGCGGCCGGCGAGGGCCTTTCTATGTGGAGTTTGCATGTTCTCCCCGTGTCTGCGTAGGTTTCCTCCAGGTACTCCTGTTTCCCCCACAGTCCAAAGACATTCAGGTTAGGCTAATTAGTGGCTCTAAATTGACCATGAGTCTGAATGGTTGTTTGTTTCTGTGTCAGCCCTGCAATAACCTGGCGACTTTTCCAGGGTGTACCCCACCTCTCGCTCATAGTTAGCTGGGATAGGCTCCAGCTTGCCTGCAACCCTGTAGAGCAGGATAAGCAGCTGCATAACGGATGGATGGACACTACTCTGTCGTGCTGGTATTTACGTCATTACTGTCGCACAATTAAAACGTGCCAGATCAGTCGGCTGGTGGGTTTTCAAAATAATAAATACATGCATGTATTTTTGTGATAAATCCATATTATACTGAACGTATTTCCCGTAAAGTACCTGCATCTTTCAGGGTTTTTTTTTTAATCAAGGCTGAATACTTTCTTCTTTGCCGCTGCCTTTTATTAAATCAAATTTGAGACTTTTAATTTGATTACTTTCAGCGTAACCACAATGCATGATGGGATATATTGCTTTGGTTAGTGACCATCGGTTGTACACTACTTTTCATGATGCATTGTGGGATACTTTGAGTGCACTATATAGGGTGTAAATAATCCTCACTAAGGTTTCGGACAGCACTACGAAATGGCGTCCCCACTATATAGCGCCCTATATAGTGAGTAGGGAGCGATTTCGGACACAGGGTTAGTTTCTGCTAGATGCAAAATTAAAAAGATTTATTTAGGTGCTGGTAATATTACTAAGCCATTTGTGCTTTTAAGAGATGTTTTCTGCTAGTGTGGGTGAACAGTGAACAATGCTAGTCTGACAATCAATGACTACACAATGACAACACAGTTAATAATGAAAGAAAATGAATAAAGTTAGCTATTTATGTCATACTAGGTTCTTTTTTTAGCCATTTAACCCTCCTCCCCCTCAATTTATTACAATTTTAATTTGAATTGAGTAAAGTTTATCATTACAGTTATTTGGAATGAAACCAGAAATAATGCTTAATAGTTGTTATTTACCTCAGAATAGCATCAGAGAGGTTAGGTATGAGAATAGCAGCGCTCCTCCTGGGTTCTGAAAAATATTCTCCACTTTTTTCCTTGAAAAATCATGTCAAACAAGTATTCTTTACTTTTTCTTATTTTTTTCTTCAATTACGCTGCATTTTTTCTTAGTTACTGACTTATCAAAGTGAACTTAATACAGGTTTATACCAACCAAACTGGCACAATTCAAATATTTGTACAGATACAGCTAGGTCTCTCCATTACATATAAAATTTGGGCTCCACTTCAGCATCTGATAAGGAAGACTTGATTTTGGGCTCCCTGTGAACCATCAAGCTACAGTGGTGCTTGAAAGTTTGTGAACCCTTTAGAATTTTCTATATTTCTGCATAAATATGACCTAAAACATCATCAGATTTTCACACAAGTCCTAAAGGTAGATAAAGAGAACCCAGTTAAACAAATGAGACAAAAATATTATACTTGGTCATTTATTTATTGAGGAAAATGATCCAATATTACATATCTGTGAGTGGCAAAAGTATGTGAACCTTTGCTTTCAGTATCTGGTGTGACCCCCTTGTGCAGCAATAACTGCAACTAAACGTTTCCGGTAACTGTTGATCAGTCCTGCACACCGGCTTGGAGGAATTTTAGCCCATTCCTCTCTGGGATGTTGGTGGGTTTCCTCACATGAACTGCTCGCTTCAGGTCCTTCCACAACATTTCGATTGGATTAAGGTCAGGACTTTGACTTGGCCATTCCAAAACATTAACTTTATTCTTCTTTAACCATTCTTTGGTAGAACAACTTGTGTGCTTAGGGTCGTTGTCTTGCTGCATGACCCACCTTCTCTTGAGATTCAGTTCATGGACAGATGTCCTGACATTTTCCTTTAGAATTTGCTGGTATAATTCAGAATTCATTGTTCCATCAATGATGGCAAGCCGTCCTGGCCCAGATGCAGCAAAACAGGCCCAAACCATGATACTACCACCACCATGTTTCACAGATGGGATAAGGTTCTTAATGCAGTGTTTTCCTTTCTCGAAACATAACGCTTCTCATTTAAACCAAAAGTTCTATTTTGGTCTCATCGGTCCAAAAAACATTTTTCCAATAGCCTTCTGGCTTGTCCACATGATTTTTAGCAAACTGCAGACGAGCAGCAATGTTCTTTTTGGAGAGCAGTGGCTTTTTCCTTGCAACCCTCCCATGCACACCGTTGTTGTTCAGTGTTCTCCTGATGGTGGACTCATGAACATTAACCAATGTGAGAGAGGCCTTCAGTTGCTTAGAATTTACCCTGGGGTCCTTTGTGACTTCGTCGATTATGACAGGCCTTGTTCTTGGAGTGATCTTTGTTGGTCGACCACTCCTGGGGAGGGTAACAATGGTCTTGAATTTCCTCCATTTGTACACAATCTGTCTGACTGTGGATTGGTGGAGTCCAAACTCTTTAGAGATGGTTTTGTAATCTTTTCCACCCTGATGAGCATCAACAACGCTTTTTCTAAGGTCCTCAGAAATCTCCTTTGTTCGTGCCATGATACACTTCCACAAACATGTGTTGTGAAGATCAGACTTTGATAGATCCCTGTTCTTTAAATAAAACAGGGTGCCCACTCACACCTGACTGTCATCCCATTGATTGAAAACACCTGACTGTAATAACACCTTCAAATTAACTGCTAATCCTCGAGGTTCACATACTTTTGCCACTCTCAGATATGTAATATTGGATCAATTTCCTCAATAAATAAATGACCAAGTAGAATATTTTTGTCTCATTTGTTTAACTGGGTTCTCTTTATCTACTTTTAGGACTTGTGTGAAAATCTGATGTTGTTTTAGGTCATATTTATACAGAAATATAGAAAATTCTAAAGGGTTCACAAACTTTCAAGCACCACTGTAAAGTAAACCTCTTTAGCTTGAGCTTACTGAAGGTTATTTTGGCAGGGAATTATTCAAAAGAGGTATTAGAACTCCCTTTAGCCTTTACTTCAACACAAAACTTGATTTACAATTGAACAAAGTCAAGAAGAGTCTTGGACCAACCAACAGTGAAGGAATCCGATTTCCCCGTCTGCCGCGGGGACTCAATACGCCCAGCCCATGAAACGTAGAGCCCTTCAGTCGCTTGCTGGCTGACAGCACTTTCACGTTGGCTTTTTTACCTCACCTGCTACGGAGTAAGCGGGGTGCGGTGTTGTTTTTGGTCAGGTTTCTTTGTTTTTTTGTGAGCAACATTACAGGAAAATGACTGGACCAATCTTCATGAAACCTTCAGGATAGATGGGCATTGGTCTCAAATAAAACCTCCAACATTTTGAGGGTCATCCAGTCAAGGTTAAGGTCACGGTGACCAAAAAGGTTAAAAAAAAAACTCTGAGCTCAGACTGCAGGAGCACTGCCTCGGAAAGACTCCCCCCACAAACACATTGATTAGATCACTACCTGCCTCATTTGCATACACTGTGCTGTCATTGGATGGTTTCTTGGTTCGTTTACATTCGCAAAGGAAGGGGTTTTGGCCACACCCACTTTTAAACCCCACTGATAAAAACTTCCCCACTCTGTTGATTTATTATTATTACCTCGCCCGCTACGGACTAGACTAAAGAAATGGCTTTCAGACATGTTTATGCTTATTACAGAGGAAAAGTGCGTTCCACTGAGCTCTAGCACCGGGCCATTTCCCGGAAATAAGAGCTTCAGTCATGGCGACAGCGTGTGTATGTCAGCCTCAGTTCGGAGGGTTCAGTTTCAAAAACTGTAAGAGGTAAGAGTAGAATAATATAAAAGTACAGGCACTTGGTATATTTTACTTCTATGATTTTTACATTGTTCATTTTTGGATTACGCTTCATTTTTGTAGCTACTGCCTCATAGAGTAAATATGCTATATTTACTGTATGGACATGGTATCAGAAAACAGTTTTATTTGTAAGCAGTAGCCACATGGACCCATAGGGTACCTATTTTTTTCATGATATCTCATCTCATTATCTCTAGCCACTTTATCCTGTTCTACAGGGTCGCAGGCAAGCTGGAGCCTATCCCAGCTGACTACGGGCGAAAGGCAGGGTACACCCTGGACAAGTCGCCAGGTCATCACAGGGCTGACACATAGACACAGACAACCATTCACACTCACATTCACACCTACGGTCAATTTAGAGTCACCAGTTAACCTAACCTGCATGTCTTTGGACTGTGGGGGAAACCGGAGCACCCGGAGGAAACCCATGCGGACACGGGGAGAACATGCAAACTCCGCACAGAAAGGCCCTCGCTGGCCACGGGGCTTGAACCCGGACCTTCTTGCTATGAGGCGACAGCGCTAACCACTACACCGCCGTGCTGCCCCTTTTTGCGATATCTTCCTTCATATTCATCATAAGCGCTATCGGGTGAGGTTTGTTTTGCCTGGCAACACTTGTTTGGTTTTTTTACACCAACTCCTGTATTACTGACACTCCGATGTGCTTGGGGACGGTCGGGGCTCTGAGTGTGCCTCTCCTGTGGCTGTTTCAGCCCTTAAATCATCTTCAGTGCTTGAAGAAGCTCAACCAAAAAAAACTTTGTCAGCTTAGACTGCGCCATTGTTTGGTTCACGCAAACAATTACACCACCACATCGGGCTGATTAAGACGCAGCGCGATTGGTCAAAAGCTTGGTGTTCATTTGGTCATCATGTGTTGTCGATTTTTATTGGTCACAAGCACGTGCTCATTGTTTACACTTGGCCTTCCCGCTGTCTCTTCACTGCGGTTGGATTTTGGCAAACGGAGGGATTTGTGGAGGGATTTCTATAAAAGATGACTTATGATAAATATGACAAATACATTCATCACTGTGACGACTGCTAGTAATTTTTTCTTCGTCACTGATGGATTGTATTCGTCACTGACGAGCATGACGAGCGCCAGCGAGAACTCTGGAATAGCATTCAGTTTTGGTGAAGAATTTCACTTTGATGAAATGTAGTATAGTTTAGTATAATATAGTAAATATTCATTATAGTGAGTCGAGTTTTAATTCATAATGAATTTAAGAGAGAATTAAGTTCATGGTGCTTAATGAAGTTTATGGTGCTTATAGATACAAAGCTTCATGCGTGGCTGGCTTTGCCGGAGAAAGTGGAAGATCATTGTTCAAGACTACATCTGCTCACCCCACGCTGAAAGCATGAGGAAGAGGAACCAGATTGTCTTCAACATGTTGGAGGCTGAGACCGAATATGTGCTCCAGCTGTCCATCCTGGTGAACTGCTTTCTGCGGCCACTCAGGATGGCCGCCAGTTCCAAAAAACCTCCAATCGGCCATGATGATGTTAGCAGCATTTTCCTCAATAGGTATATTTTATATATCTCCCCATCCACAATATATTGTATAGGTGTCCACAACCCAGCCATGGTAAAAATGATATTGTTCTTCCATTTATCAGAAGACACTGTTGACGGTTGATGTTCCTCTAAAACAACATTCTCATCTAACCTTTTTTCCCTCCAAGTGAAACTATAATGTTTCTTCATGAGATATTTCACCAAGGCCTAAAAGCAAGACTTGCCAACTGGCCGAGATTAGTTTTAGGTAAGTGCCATTTGCTACTTATTGATCTTTTTGCAGCCCAACACAACATTGAATGTTCACTACAGGCCAAAAGAATTAAAGCAAATTAAAAGTAACCATGAAATTAATGTTTTAAAGAGGACATATTATGGAAAAACTCACTATTTCAGTGATTGTGCACATACATTTGGGTATCTGGAGTCCTTACCAATTCATAAACTCTGAAATAAGACACCCAGTCAGTTTCTTTTGAGTTGCCTATTTCAGAAAACATGAGCTTCAACAAGCCGTTCAGATTTGCATCTCCTTTCTAAGTCACAAGGAACTGATTAGAATTATGCCGCCCCTCATCATGACCGAAATCGATCCCTACTCACTATATAGGGCACTATATAGTGAGGACGCCATTTTGTAGTGCTGTCCGAAACGATAGTGAGGATTATTTACACCCTATATAGTGCATTCAAAGTATCCCACAATGCATCACGAAAAGTAGTGTACAACCGATGGTCACTAACCAAAGCAATATATCCCATCATGCATTGTGGTCACACTGAAAGAAATCAAATTAAAAGTCTCAAATTTGATTTAATAAAAGGCAGCGACAAAGAAGAAAGTATTCAGCCTTGATTTTTTTTAAAAACTGAAAGATGCAGGTACTTTGTATTGATTAATGTGGGAAATGCGCTCAGTATAATATGTATTTATCACCAAAATACATGCATGTATTTATTATTTTGAAAACCCACCAGCCAACTGATCTGGCACATTTTAATTGTGTGACAGTAATGACGTAAATACCAGCACGACAGAGTAGTGTCCAAAAGCGTTTTTTTTTTTCATTTTACCAATGAGCTCACTATATAGTCCTCTATATAGTAATTCCCTATATAGGGAGTAGTGAATGAGTGAGTGATTTCAGACACAGGGTGAGTATCTCCACTCACTGTAGAACTGTCTTTCGCAATGAATATTCATGAGGAAAGTGCAACCTGTTTGGCTGACAGAAAAGGGGGTGGGGTGAGCAGTGTCTCATTATCATTTAAAGAAACAGGCACTCAGATTGGTCGTTTTGAACAAAGCTGTTTAGACAGGGTGAGAAGGGAGCTGTGGTGCTTTAACCTTGTGGTAATTTGACCAAAGCATTTACATTTCATTCAGACCTCAGGGAACCATGTCAATTTGTGGAAAATGGGTGTCACCTTTAAAAGATCAGTCATATTTTTATTGATATAGAGTAAATATGTTTAAAATCTAAGTTTTTTTTAATTGGTTAAAGGAGAACTGAAGTCATATTTAAACTTGCTTTATTTCTTAATTAACGTGTTATTCAATTACATTTTCCGTTTTAGTAACCTTATATCGTGACTCGTATTGGCAACTAATTGTAATTAAGTATTATACTTATTGGCCTATTCGGTTTTTAGCCATGTTGAATTTAGTTCGTTTGGTCCACAGCAGGCGTCACTTATCCGCGTGATCTTCACGAGACTTCGAAACATGAAGTGTCAGCCAGGTGTCAGTGCCGCCATTTTGAAAACTGTTTTCCAAACGAAGTATTGCACAAAAACAAGTTTAAATGACGATTACTGCCTACTTTTTCCAAACTTTCCTGATTGCTATCAAAACAAACAAAACTTCCGGCTTGGTTACATCAGCATTCGAAAGAGGGCGCGCGCGTCTTTTGACAACGTTGGCAGATGTTGGTCACTTTGATTTCCGCTGTACATTTTACTTCCGTCCTACGATGTCTTGCACAGGTCTCAACGAATCTCGTTTACGCCCATTGCTTTGACATATGGACTGATATATTACAGAGCATATTTCAAACACTCATAACTTGCTATAGCAGTGACGAAATAGCTATCAAAAATGCATTTCTATATTTAATAACATGAGATAAATAGAATTTTGATAATAAAAAATTTGCCTTCAGTTCTCCTTTAAGGGGCTGTTATGAAAAAAGACTTTCAACTTCCTTGCTACAATACATAAAAGTAAGAGCACATAATATTTTGGGCAAACTAATTTATTTAATCTAGATACTAAACATTTTTTGGCTGTTGGCAAATATATGCACTACAGCAATTCTATGAGCTATTACATTCATTAGTGAATGAACGTAATTTAGGATTCATGAAAATTTAATGTTAATATGTATATCTCTATTCATAATCTTTGTCACTTTTTAGCTGACCTCTTTGATATATTGCTGCCGATGTTAAACATCTACCAAGAATATGTGCGGAACCACCAGTACAGTCTTCAGGTTCTAGCTAACTGCAAGCAGAACCGGGACTTTGACAAGCTACTGAAGCAGTATGAGTCCAATGCTGCCTGTGAGGGCCGAATGCTGGAGACGTTTCTGACCTACCCAATGTTTCAGGTGCACATCATTGGAAGCATTTGACTTGGTTTTTTTTTAGTTTTTTTTTTTTACATTCTAAACTTAACGATTAAATCTCACTGTGTTCCAGATTCCTCGATATATCATCACGCTGCATGAACTGCTTGCCCATACTCCCCATGAGCATGTAGAACGCAAGAGTTTGGATTTTGCCAAGTCAAAACTGGAGGAGCTGTCCAAGTACGCAAAATTTTATTTCAGCATGATGGCTAAGCTCTTAATAAGTATGTAGTGTAAAATTACAGATTTATCAATTCTGCTTTGCTGAAATCAAATTGATCCTGGTTGAGATTCAATCTTGTATCATATACTCTCATGTACCATATGCCAAAGTGCATTTTCTGAGGAATTATTTTGCAAAAGATATGGTTTGGGTTACGCATGTCACTCTGGCTTTTAACCAGTCACTTCCTTTTAGTCTTAAAGCTAGACGGCCTTTCGATTTCATAAAATCGGTGAAATTTATTTCCCTCTGAAATTTGGTCATTGTGATATGTTTATTTCTGTAATATCTCAACAACAGGCGGCATGGTGGTGTAGTGGTTAGCGCTGTCGCCTCACCGCGAGAAGGTCTGGGTTCGAGCCCCGTGGCCGGCGAGGGCCTTTCTGTGCGGAGTTTGCATGTTCTCTGTGTGGGTTTCCTCCGGGTGCTCCGGTTTCCCCCACAATCCAAAGACATGCAGGTTAGGTTAACTGGTGACTCTAAATTGACCGTAGGTGTGAATGTGAGTGTGAACGGTTGTCTGTGTCTATGTGTCAGCCCTGTGATGACCTGGCAACTTGTCCAGGGTGTACCCTGCTTTTCGGCCGTAGTCAGCTGGGATAGGCTCCAGCTTGCCTGCGACCCTGTAGAACAGGATGAAGCGGCTAGAGATAATGAGATGAGATGAGATCTCAACAACAACAAAAAAACAACCCCAGGCCATTCTGTGGCTAGGAAATTATTTAATTTGAGCATATTCCCTAGCAAATAATGTGCATAAAATCTCTTGCTTCGCACAGTCAAGCAGACAGAGGAAGTCCGTGTGTGCATGCACAGGTTTACCTGCTTCTTCTTCTTCTTTTGGGTTTTACAGCAGCTGGCAACCACAGTGTTGCATTACTGCCATCTACAGGTTTGCCTTGACCGTGCACTGACAGTTCTATCATTCTGTCACTAAACGAACAGCTGATCACACCGAGGTGCTCGCTGACCGCCCATATTTATTAGTTTGGTTTACAACTGCGTTTCCTTTCCTTCGCAACATAACGTCTTTTCTTCTCGCTTTCCATTACTGTAGTCGGTCTTTCACATTTCATTCGCGTCCTCCATTTTCCTCTCCTGTTTCAAATTTGTATCCCACAATGCCTTGCGCGAACAGGGAAAGCCCACCACGTGATGCATGACGTACTATCTTGAATTGGGTCACGGTGAAGCAGGAAAAAATAGTTAATTTAAGGCCATGTGGCCTTAAATTCATTAATTGTTCTATTTTTTTAAAAAATGAATAAAATTGGAAGTCTGTGATTCGAATTTAGTAGCTTTCGGTCCACTAAATAAAAATAATTGGGTGTCAGGAAAATTTGTTTTATGACCTAAACTTGAAAAATCTGAAAGGCAGTCTACCTTTAACTAGAATTTTGAATGCTGATACTGGCAATTAGAAATATTTGGGGTTATTTTGTTTGTTTTTTTAATCACAAGGTGTAAGTCTCTAGTTAATATGTAGTATATTGTTCAATGTGTAGTATTTTGGTTCATATTCAGAATGATGCATGATGAAGTGAGTGACACTGAAAACATCCGTAAGAATCTCGCCATTGAGCGCATGATTGTGGAGGGCTGTGACATCCTCTTAGACACCAGCCAGACCTTTGTACGGCAAGGTGAGTCACTCTTTTTCCTGCGATCTCTTCTCCAAAGGTTCTACTGCCTTTGCATGTCAGTGCATGGGCCATGATTACCTCCAAGTGTATATGCCTCGTTATTATTTTTTCTGATGCCAATCTCATAGTGTCTTCTAATGAGACTAATTGGATTGAGTCCCTTGAGTCTCCCTCATCAGGAAAGTGTCATCCTATTTTAATTAGATTAGATTTTATTCATTTTCCTCCTTCTCCTCAACGAGCTGGCCTCCTCTTTCAGGCTCTTTGATCCAGCTGCCTTCAGTGGAAAGAGGCAAACTGAGCAAAGTGCGCTTGGGCACACTGTCGCTGCGCAAAGAGGGTGAGCGCCAGTGTTTCCTCTTCACGAAACACCTCCTGATCTGTACACGCACCTCCAGCGGCAAGCTGCATCTGCTCAAAGTGAGTTACACGTCCTCATACGTATGCAACCGGGTTATTGGAAGTTTTTTCCCTAAAGTTCTTTTTTTTCCCATAAGATATTTATATTTGTTTACACTTGAATATTTTCAAATGCTAAATAATATTAAATGTGGAAAAAGGTCTGGTATAGTTTATTTTGGTTTGATTTTTTTTTTAATCATAGAAACTTGCAATGTTAACAGGGGTGTGTAGACTTTTTACAGACACTGTATTTAGTTAGAATACTAAGGAATGTAAGCCTGGACAGGTTGAAGGGTCTGTCCTGGGAGTTTAAGGGTTTAAAAGCATTGTATGTGTTGCAGTATAATGACACAGCACTCACTGTTTTCTCAACTTATAGCAAGGAGGCACTCTGTCTCTGATAGAGTGCACCCTCATTGAAGAATTAGATGCCAATGATGAAGACTGTAAGTACTCAGCTTTAATCTAATATTAATTTAAGCATTGTTGAAGAGAACGCTTTAGCTATTTTATTTTGGGGGATTTTTTTTTAAATACATGTGCATTGTAGGGCGGCACGGTAGTGTAGTGGTTAGCGCTGTCGCCTCACAGCAAGAAGGTCTGGGTTCGAGCCCCGTGGCCGGCGAGGGCTTTTCTGTGTGAAGTTTGCATGTTCTCCCCGTGTCTGCGTGGGTTTCCTCCGGGTGCTCCGGTTTCCCCCACAGTCCAAAGACATGCAGGTTAGGTTAACTGGTGGCTCTAAATTGACCGTAGGTGTGAATGTGAGTGTGAATGGTTGTCTGTGTCTATGTGTCAGCCCTGTGATGACCTGGCGACTTGTCCAGGGTGTACCCCGCCTTTCGCCCGTAGTCAGCTGGGATAGGCTCCAGCTTGCCTGCGACCCTGTAGAACAGGATAAAGCGGCTAGAGATAATGAGATGAGATGTGCATTGTAGAAGGCTTATAATGAAGGCTGACAGTATAAGCGCAGATTTCAATAAAGATGTAAAACCTAAAAATAAAGCTAACTAAGGATTGCAGTGTCATGTGATTGTAGTGTGAAATGTATTGAGAGTTCGTTTTATAATATTCCTTTTCCAGCGTTACTGAGAGAAGTTCTAGTTTTCTTCATCACCTCGCTCATTGCAATCATTATATAGAGGATTGTATACAGTATGCAAAAAATATTTATATCACATTTCACTGTTATTTTAGAACAAGAAGCAGATACTTCCAAGTAAAAAGGAAAAAAAACATAAATCTGCTGTTGTAGGAGATAATCAGTGATGGGGTGGTGCGATGCATCCTGTTATAGTGGAAATTGATCTTGATCTTATTACAGCACACCCTGAAGTGTTTTTATTCCTTTTACATTACAGCAATTTGCAGATAATTTTTTTAGCTATTAATGAACGATATCATACATTTCAACAATGTATAGTTATGATTAATGTTGAAAACAAGCTCGTTCCTGATAACAGCTATAAACAGTAGTTCCCTCACTTCTTCCTCTTGAAATTAATCCATCCATCCATCCATCCATTATACATAACTGCTTATCCTGTGCAGGGTCGCAGGCAAGCTGGATCCTATCCCAGCTGACTATGGGCGAGAGGCGGGTACACCCTGGACAAGTCACCAGGTCATCGCAGGGTTGACACAGAAACAAACAACCATTCACACTCACATTCACACCTACGGTCAATTTAGAGCCACCAATTAGCCTAACCTGTATGTCTTTGGACTGTGGAGGAAACCGGAGCACCCGGAGGAAACCCACACAGACACAGGGAGAACATGCAAACTCCACATAGAAAGGCCCCCGTTGGCCGCTGGGCTCGAACCCAGAACCTTCTTGCTGTGAAGTGACAGTGCTAAACACTACATCACCGTACCGCCATAGAGAATTCAACAGTGCTAAAATAACATTCAAAATGACTTTGTAACAAAAGAGAGCATCATGTTTTGTGAAACTCCCATTTGGCACTCAAGTTCCATTGTAAGCCTTCTTGGGGAATACTGAATAGAAAAGTACGAAAAAAAAAGCTGTTAATAAATGCTTGAATTAACGAATTCTTTGCCCTTTTAGATACCGCTGCAGGTCACGGCTTTAGTCATTTAGAGTTTAAGCTGTTGGTCGAGCCAGCCGACGGGCCATCCTTCTCAGTAGTCCTGCTGGCACCATCTCGCCAGGAGAAAGCTGTCTGGACCAGTGACATCAGCCAGGTAGGCCTCCATGTGTGCTGCTTTGGTTAACTTTGAGATCAAAAAACGCATCACAAGGCAACTGTTGCCAAATAGAAACCACAAAAAAAGATCAGCTGTGAGCTACTGCTCACTTACGTATCCCCCCTGCTCTTGCTTATATCAGAATGCAAGCAATCGAAGGAATAGGACACTTATTATGAATGTTGACTTCAACAAATAATTAACCCTGAAACAAGTAAGTAAAGAGCAGTGTCTCTCCCCAGGGATTTCAAATAGCATCCTGGTAAACTGCCATTGTGAAATAGCATTTTGCTTCTTGAAATAGCATCAAAATCCACCCTGTATGTTGTTTCGTAAATACATTCAATCGGTAAAAAGAAGGCGATGTGCAACAGACGTATACACAGTATAGAACCCCAAGCTGAAGTTTGGTACCAAGTGGCTATGATTTGTGGTTGCTGAGAAAAAGGGTGTTTGACAGATGGAGATACGGACAGCGGTAGACCAGTATACCTCCCCCCTCCTTCGGAGCAGGGGTATAAAAAAAATCACCTTTAAATGAGTTGAAGTCTTGCTTTTTTTTCTAGATAATGCTTATCATTTGAAACCCTGTGGCGTGTACACAAATACAGAAAAAGGCTCATGTAAATCTTCTCAAAACTGAGCACCAAAGTCATAAGCAGGTGGATCTCTAGAGTGCTGGGTGTTTTTGAAGTGCAGGCGAGGTTAAAGCTCTGGGGAGCCCAAGCTGCTTGTTTTGTTGTGGGCTTGAGGATGTTTCCAGCTCCTCCCTTCAGCTGCAGTATTCCCACCGGGCCCACAACACTCTGGTTTTGCAGCTTTCTCAGCCATACTAATATACCACATATAGGACGTAGCAAAAAGAAAAGTATATATAGATGGAACTGTTGGCATGGCAAACCACTACTGTGGTGAACTGCCTTTATATTTTAACTCATTGCTCCTGGTTAGCTTCTTTTTCTCATCTCATCTCATTATCTCTAGCCGCTTTATCCTTCTACAGGGTCGCAGGCAAGCTGGAGCCTATCCCAGCTGACTACGGGCGAAAGGCGGGGTACACCCTGGACAAGTCGCCAGGTCATCACAGGGCCGACACATAGACACAGACAACCATTCACACTCACATTCACACCTACGGTCAATTTAGAGTCACCAGTTAACCTAACCTGCATGTCTTTGGGGGAAACCGGAGCACCCGGAGGAAACCCACGCGGACACGGGGAGAACATGCAAACTCCACACAGAAAGGCCCTCGCCGGCCCCGGGGCTCGAACCCAGGACCTTCTTGCTGTGAGGCGACAGCGCTAACCACTACACCACCGTGCCGCCTAGCTTCTTTTTTTTTTAATAAATAAATAACTTTGTAAATTCTTGAAAAATCTCAATCAAAAAAAGCCGTCAAAAGAATGCTGGTGTAGTGACCGCAAGTTTGAATTCTGTCACACATGACATTGTTTTCTGTCGTACTAATCTTGCATTACAGTGAACAGTTTTACAGTGTTCTGTTTTCGAACTTTATATTTAAGAATTACAGCATTGTTTCTTTTTTCAGTAAGGCTTTTTTTTAATTTTGGAATTTGGTAAGTAGGAAGTGAAAATGTTAAGTTAAATATAGTTTTTCTTCCTCTTTTTTGGGTTCTCACAGTGCATTGATAATATTCGCTGCAATGGCCTTATGACCAGCGTTTTTGAAGAGAACTCCAAGGTCACTGTGCCTCACATGCTCAAGTAAGAATTTTAAAAAATCCATTACAGTGCAATGACATTCTTTTCAGGAAATTATAACATGGTGAGTGAATGAAGGCTTAAGAGCAGGGGTCATCAAACTACGGCCCGTGGGCCGACTCCGGCCCGCCACCCCCCTTTGACTGGCCCCCCAGCCCCCCACCACTTGAACCGGCCCTATGAGTCAATCCCCAAAAGTGGTCATGGCCTATTTTTTTAAATTGCTTTTTGGCAAATAATAACATGTCTGCATCTTGTATTTTGTTGATTTTATCAATTAAAATTGATATTTAGTTATGAAATGAACTATTCATATTTTCCGAATTTTCGTCATATGCTCACGATCAAGCAGTGACAGGCAGTGCACGCGCAGAGAACTGTCAGTGTTCAGGGCAGCAAAATGGCTAGCGGTCAGCAAAAAGTTGACAGAGAGTGCAGAGTTTTTAAAGAACAGTGGACCACCGATTATTTTTTTCGTTCAATGTAAGGACCGTGCAGTTTGTCTTGTATGTAAAGAAAGTGTGTCGGTTTTCAAAGAATATAATCTGCGTCGTCACTACAAAACCCGCCACAAAGAGTATGGTAGTTTGCGAGGGCAAACAAGAGAAGACAGGATTCGGAGGATGAAATGCGAACTGGCTGCACAACAGAATGTATTCCTTCGCCAAACCCAGATCAACCAGGCTGTTGTCCAAGCTAGCTATAAGGTAGCTCACCTACTAGCTACCCATGGAAAGCCGTTTACTGATGGGGACTTTGTTAAAGTATGCATGCTTGCTGTGGCCGAGGAGGTGTGTCCCGACAAGAAGGATGCGCTCAACATGGTGAGTCTCTCCGCACCTACTATGACCAGGCGAACCGAAGATTTGGGGGACAACGTGTATGACCAGCTGAATAAGAAAGCGTCAGAATTCGAGTTTTTTACTTTGGCCATGGATGAGAGCAATGACGTGCAGGACACAGCACAACTGCTGTGATCTATTGATCTATTGCTCATATTATAATTTCACTGTTTTTTTTAAATGTATTTATTTTATAGGCCTATTTATTTGACCTTTATTAAGTGCTGCACACAATTATTATTAATAATATCAACAGGCCTACCTACAATTTATAATTTTCCACTCCCCTTTGCCAGTGTCAATCACCTCAACTAGGCAGATGTTTCTTACCTTGACAGCTTTTATGTTATTTTTATTAGAAAATAAATAAATGGAAAATCTGTGGTATTTCAAATTAAAACAAAGTGTGAAGACTCAATTACTACTTTTGCAAACCACGAGTAAAGATAAACAAATATGTGCCAGGAATCAAGTGTTGATATAGTAGTGTGGGTATAGGAGTGGGGATGGCTGTGCCAGGCTAGTAATCTCTACTACACAATGAGGCCTGCTGGTGGTCATATTTGTCTGGGTCATACAATTCTATGTTATATAGCTGACCCGACCCCGGCCCCCCCATCACAGTCAAGAACAACAATATGGGGGGCGTCGTGGCTCGGGTGGATGGGGCGCCATGCCATGGGTCCGGGGACCCTGGTTCGGTTCCGGCCCGAGGTCGTTTCCCGATCCCTCCCCCCCTCTCTCTCTCCCGCTCGTTTCCTGTCTCTGCGCTGTCCTATCCAATAATAAAGGTGAAAAAAGCCCCCCAAAAAAAAAAAAAAAGAACGACAATGTGGCCCCCAGAGAAAAAAGTTTGGTGACCCCTGCTTAAGAGTATCAGTCAAAGCTGCATAATTGTTAACTGATATTTCATTAAATATTAGTAATGTGTTTGCATGACATGAAAGGAATAAAACAAGACATGGCATACTGTTATAGGAAAATAATTAGCACTTTGTTTCCTATCATACTGATGTTTTCTATACAGTCGTGAAAAAAAATAAGTACTGTACATCCCATAGGAATTGTAGACTTCTCTCAACATATTTAAACAAGCAAACATTTCACCCTTTTGATAGTGCCTCCAGATAAAGGTGAACAAAATAAGGAAATTAGCTCCTTCAATAATTTATTCAACAGAAATGTCAATATTCATCTGTGGAGAAAGTAAGTACACCTTTGGCTTCAGAAGCTAGTATTGCCCCTTAAACAGAAATAAGTCAAGTCAAATTTATTTGTATAGCGCTTTTAACAATGTCGCAAAGCAGCTTACCAGAAAATTAAAGACTTTAAATATGAGCTAATTTTATCCCTAATTTATCCCCAGTGAGCAAGCCTGTGGCAACAATGGCAAGGAAAAACTCCCTCAGATGACAAGAAACCTTGAGAGGAACCAGACTCAAAAGGGAACCCATCCTCATTTGAGTGATAACAGATAGTGCGATTATAAATAACTCGCTTCTATAACTGTGTCCTATATAGTCACAAAGTACAACTGCGTAATCAGGAAATTCATTATAGTTTTAACATGAAGTCTGTTTTGTTGAAGTTATAAACTGTTCATTGATGGATATTTGCGTGCAAAACTGTTCATGACAACTGCAATCCTAAAGTTAGCAAGTCAACTGTAGTCCTCAGGCATAAATGTATTACTGTAAGTGTTCAGAGCTGTCTTCCAAGTGCAACTTTCTACTGCCCATATGGGGTCGTCCTCCACAGGAGTGATGAGATGAGACTCCAGTAAGATGTAGGGCATCAGGATGGATCAGGCGAGTCCGAGGAGCAGAAGAGGTCAGCATCTTACTGGTGTCTCAGGATCAACATGTAACTCAGAGAGGGAAGAGATGGGGGGCACAAGCTGTTAGGTATGCCCAATGTCACCTAGAGTAAGAACAAGATACATTTTGCATGGAGTACAAACAGGGACTCCAGCAGGACTAACTATGACGACACAAATAAAAGGTGAGAACCCAAAGGTAACAGACATGAGGGAGCTCTGGGACATAAAGCAGCCAGCCACAACACCGTCAACAAACCCAAGTGAATGGGGGGGGGGGACAGCATCCATACATCCCAGTTTACCAAAACACTATGCCTGAAGACCCTCTAGATTTACTCCTTTACTTCAAAAACTATTAACAAAAAGCTTGACTAAACATATGTTTTCAGCCTAGACTTAAATGCAGAGACTTTGTTAGAGTCCCAAACACTACTTGGAAGGCTGTTCCATAACTGTGGTGCTTTGTAAGAAAAGGTTTTGTCCCCTGATGTAGCCTTTACTATATGAAGTACCAGCAGATAGCCTGCACCTTTTGATCCAAGTAGGCGTGGTGGGTCATAAAGGACCAGAAGTTCGCTCAGGTACTGTGGTGCAAGACCATTCAGTGCTTTAAAGGTCAATAGTAGTATTTTATTATCAATATGAAATTTGATTGGGAGCCAATGCAATGTGAATAAGATGGGCTGATGTGGTCATATCTTCTAGTTCTAGTAAGGACTCTTGCTGCTGAATTTTGAACTAAGTGGAGCTTGTTTATGCACTTATTGGAACATCCAGACAGCAAGGCATTACAATAATCCAACCTAGAGGTAACAAAAGCATGAACTAGTTTTTCTGTCATGTCGTGACATTACATTTCTTATCTTAGCAATATTTCTGGGATGAAAGAAAGCTATCTGGGTAATGTTATCAATACAAGTTTCAAACGAAAGACTGGAGTGAATGATCACACCAAGGTCTTTTACTGCTGCATGTAAAGAAACAAAGGCCATCCAGAGTTACTGTGTAATCAAAAAACCTACATCTAGCTGCATGTGGTACAAGTACTTCTGTCTTGTCCGAGGTAAGTAGATGGAAGTTAATAAGTGTCCAGTATCTAAAGTCCTGTAAACATTCCTCAATTTTATTAAGGTGGTGTCTCATCTGGCTATGCAGAAGCGTACAACTGTGTGTCATCAGCATAACAGTAAAAACTAATACCATCCTTACGAATATCATCACCCAGAGGTAACGTGTATAAAGAAAAAAAAAGCAGTGGGCCTAAGACAGAACCTTGTGGAACACCAAACTTTACCACAGTATGTCTAGAAAAGTCACCATTTACATCAAACTGATAGTGATCAGTTAAATAAGACCTGAGCCAGAAGAGGGCTGTTCCTTTAACTCCAACATTTTCTAGTCTATCCAGGAGAATGGAATGATCAGTGGTGTCAAAGGCAGCACTAAGGTCAAGCAATAAAAGCAGGGAGACACAGCCCTGATCAGATGCCAACAGTAGGTCATTTACTACTTTAGCCAGTGCTGTCTCTGTGCTATGATGAGGTTTAACTCCTGACTGATGCATTTCATGGATGTTATTGCTATGTAGATCTGAGCATAACTGCTGTGCCACAGCTTTTTCTAGGATTTTAGAGATAAAGGGGAGGTTTGATATTGACCTATAATTGGACAGCTGACAGGGGTCAAGGTCAGGTTTTTTTAATCGGGGTTTGATAACGGCTGGTTGAAAGGATTTGGGTACATGGCCGATTCTAAGGGAAGAATTTATTATTTTTGGAAGCGGTTTATTTGCTTCTGGTATTCTCTGTTGAAGAGTCATGTAGGTAAGGGATCTTGTACAAAAGTTGAAGATTTTGATGTGGCGATTAAGGAAACTAGTTTGATTTCTCTAAGGGGAGTAAAATATTCTAATTGCTGATCTGATAGTTCTATTGTTAACTACAGGGTTACTTAAATTGTCTGGCTTTAAATTTGTAGTTTGAATTTTTTTTGGTCATATTTTCAATTTTGTCACTGAAATATTGTCCAATCTCTGATTGTAGCTGTATGCACTTTTGCGCCAACAGTTGCAAGACTTAATTTCATGACTGGATCTGAAGTTTTGGGGTTCTTGGAGACTTCTTTTAGCATCAAACGGTCTGCTCTTAGGCTAAATTTGCTGGGGCAGCCAGTCCTGGAAAAATTGGCAATTGTTTGAAATCTACACCAATTGTAGATGATTTTCTTTCTAGTGGAATAATTTAATTATAATAATTTGCAGATCTTTTTAAATCTCTTGCGAGATTCATAGGCATCCACAACCTTTTTTCTGAGGTCCTTAGAGAGCTCTTTAGATCTTGGCATGATGACACCAGACACTTCAGTTGCAAAGAAAACACCATACCCTAGATATCAGGTTTAAATAAGACGGGTTCCACCTGCACCTCCACCTGCAGGAGGTTCTAATCAATGGCACCTAATCTGGAACACCTGATTCTAATTTCATGGACTTGAAAGTGTGATAAATGTAAGGGTGTACTTACTTTTTCCAGGGTGTTCTTGCATTTTTGACTGAATTTTTTTTATTTAAATTATGAAAATGGCTACAAAATATCACTTTCATGTGTCCGTTTTTTGGAGTACATTACCTTTATCTGTAGGCATTGTATCAAAGAGAGTGAAATGTTTGTTTAAATATTTTCAGAAAAGTCTACAATTTCCATGGGATGTACTTATTTTTTTCATATGACTGTATAGCACATCCTGTTCATTCCTTTTATACCACAGCAATTTCACAACAATGATATTTTTTATTAATATACTAATGAATTTAAATTAACGATTGACACATCATGCTTTTTACTTATAGTTATATTTAATGTTTTGGAACGTCTGTGATAAAGCCTGGTGATATACACTGTACTTTTAATTGCACATAATATACAATTATCCTAGAAGTTGAGTGCATGATAATATAATCTAATAGCAGTATGTACACATAAAACAGGAAGGGTCTAAGTATCAATCCCTGAGGAACCCCATGAACAATATTATTCCCTTTTGATACATGGTCACCCAGGCAAATTCTTCCACAGGAATATGATGTAAATCACTGTTCCACATAGACCAAGTGACATTTCAAGAGAATTTTCTGTACATTCAGGAATATATTGTGCTCTATGCTGTTGAAATCTGCACATTGATTTTGACTACTGTGTATAGCTTTCTGTCATTATTAACCTTTTTGCATGGCTTAGCACTTTAACTTGATCTGCTGCATAAAGCAAAATTGTGAAACACAAAAATCAATATTCCCCTACAGGTCAGACACACGGTTGCACAATGATGATGTGGATATTTGCTTCAGCAAGACACTGAACTCATGCAAGGTGCCGCAGATCCGCTATGCCAGTGTTGACCGTCTGCTGGAACGGCTAACTGACCTGCGCTTCCTCTCCATTGACTTCCTCAACACGTTCCTGCACACATACCGCATCTTTACCACTGCAGCTGTGGTCATGGACAAGTTGAATGACATCTACAAGAGGCCTTTCACCTCCATCCCTGTCAGGTCAGGCCTCACAAATGGCGAGGTTTTTTGAGAACCTAAATATTAACAATATATTGTAATAGATATTTTAGGGGTTTCCCTGTGCTTTCACACACTTGATTCAACTTGTTAGGTAATTACCACACATTGCATAAGCAGAATCATGTGGTTGATGGTGCATGTTTTCACCAGGACTGGAAGTTTTCCAAGGATATCAGTGCTTGCCCTCCCACCTTGTTCTAATAATCCCGTCTGGGATTTTAATAGTGTTGAGACAGGACGTCATGCTGTGGACTCCTGTGCCACCCAGAGGACACTGGGAGAAATTAATGTTTCCTTTCCTTCGCCAACTTTTCTCCATCCATCATCTGTAGCCGCTTATCCTATTCTACAGGGTCGCAGGCAAGCTGGAGCCTATCCCAGCTGACTATGGGCGAGAGGCGGGGTAAACCCTGGACAAGTCGCCAGGTCATCGCAGGGCTGACACAGAGACAAACAACCATTCACACTCACATTCACACCTACGGTCAATTTAGAGCCACCAGTTAACCTAACCTACATGTCTTTGGACTGTAGGGGAAACCGGAGCACCCGGAGGAAACCCACGCAAACACGGGGAGAACATGCAAACGCAGAGCAGCATTAAATCCATTATTAAAATATGAAAAGAACATGACACAATCATGATTCTGCCTAGAGGAGGATGTTCATCAAAGGTCAGTGACTGGGTAATGAGGGCATTAGTGAGAGATGCAAGCAAGAGTCCAAGGGTAACTCTGAAAGAACTGGGGATATCCATACCTCAGATCAGAGAAGCTGTTCAAAGGATAACTATCGCCCAGAAACTCCACAAGGCTGAGTAGTGAGCCATATGAAATCTAATTTGAAGTTATGGTGGAGAGTCAGAAAACATTTGGAAAACATATTTGGCTTTGGCACAAAGTCCTACATTTGACAGAAATCCAACACTGCTCATCACCCTAAGAACACCATCCGTACAGTGAAGTATGGTGGTGGTAGCATCATGTTGACAGTTACCCTTGACTTTTCACTTGCTTCTCTGTTTAATGCTCTCTTTACCCAGTCACTGAGTTTTGGTGGACAGCCTCCTTTAGGCAGAGTCATTGTTGTTCTATAACATTTCCATTTTTAGAAGGATTCAATTGTACTCGGTGGGATGTTCAATCTTTGGGATATTTTTATAACCAAACTGCTTGAATTGTAATAGTAGTGTGTACAGTGAATTGAGCTGTAATCCAAACCGTATCGCTTCCTTCCTGCTCCATTATCACTACCATTTACAGGATTCAGTACCACTCATCTGACCGTTTGTCCATCTCCTCCGTCTGTCCAGACTACAGCCTGAAGATTGCAAAGCTTGCACTGGACCAGTCTAAGTAAATCTGTCATGCCTTTTCTTTCTCCATCTTCTCTTGTCTCTCATCCTATCCTCATCCTCTTATTTCACACTTCTGTATCTTCTTGTACATCATAGCTAATGACCTCAGTCTCTTAATTATATATTAGTTTTGCTGCTGTATACAGTGGTGTTTGAAAGTTTGTGAACCCTTTAGACTTTTCTATATTTCTGCATAAATATGACCTAAACCTAAATAAATGACCAAGTATAATATTTTTGTCTCATTTCTTTAACTGGGTTATTTTTATCTACTTTTAGGACTTGTGTGAAAATCTGATGATGTTTTAGGTTATATTTATGCAGAAATATAGAAAATTCTAAAGGGTTCACAAACTTTCAAGCACCACTGTATGTCTTGTATCATCACAGTAACCATAACGCCTGGTGTTAAACTTCTAGGGATTCAGTGGCCTTGTCACAGTCATTTTGAATGCTGTTTTTGAAGTAAATCCGCCATGCTTCTTGCTTCAGTGAAAACAGTATTGCTATGTATTTATTCATCTGTCTGCTTTTCTCCTTCCCTTTGTCTCTCTGCACCTCTTCTGGTCTCCTAGGTCTCTAGAGCTCTTTTTTGCCACTAACCAGGGCCCATGGGGCAGTGAGCTCCTGAACAACAAGTCCCCCCGACTATCACGCAAATTCTCTATACCTCCTCCACTCTCAATTCCTTCCCGGACATCATCACCCATGCATTACCGTAAACTGTCGCTCAGCTCACCTGTGAGTGGTGGCAAAGCTATAGCTCTGGATCTTTCGGCTTCATCCTTGGCGGTCAGTAGTCCCACATCTACCTACAACCCTATGGTCTCTTCTCCACCCCACAACTGTACCAAGGCTCCACTGGACCTGAGCAAGGGCCCCAGTTCACCAGAGCTAGGCCCCACCACACCAGAGGAAGGTGGGGAACTCCCACGTATTGATGCATTCTCTGGCAAGCTGAGGAGGAGCGTTAGGCGGAGTAAGTAATGTGGATATACGCTCATTAGTAGATACTTTTTTCACTGCCCATTCAAAAACAAGAATTGATCCAAAAAGGAACATACTGACTTTAGGGTTATTAGTTTTATAGTTTCATTTTTCACCAAATTTTACAGGAATAGTCATTGTAAAAGTGACTGCATCACCACACTATCAGCATAGAAGTAGTACTTGGATTAACTTTGTCCTTATCTTCTTATTTAATTGGCCATTTGGTTATCCAACCTGCACTAAAGATTAATGTCTGGGTCGCCTCATTAGCCCCATAACCTCCATTTTCAAATAATACTAACCACAATAAAAATCCATAATCAAAATCTTCTGAAATCTTCTGTTTAACAATTGCATGCATGGTAGAATTACAACCCCAAATCAAAAAAAGTTGGGATGGTGTGTTGAAATTGAAATGAAACCTGAAAACATCGATATGTAAATAATCTTTGACCTGTATTGCACTCAAAACAATACAACAGCACATTATATGATGTTTTACCTCATGAATTTGATTATTTTGAAAAAAACAAATACTTATTTCAATTTTGATTCTTGTAACACGTCAAAAAAGTTGGGATAGTAAAGCATACACCACTTTGTAATGTTGCCATTCCTTCTCACAACACTTAAAAGATGTTTAGGGACTGAAGACACTAAGGCGCCCTCTTCCGCAGCCATGCCTTTGTAATGTGTGTAGAATGTGGTTTTGCATTGTCTTGTTGAAATATCCCTCGAAAAGATGTCGTATTGAAGGCAGCATATGTTGCTCCAAAATCTTGATGTACTTTTCTGCATTAATGCTGCCATCATGGAAGTGTAAGTTACCTTTGCTAAGGCCACTGACACAACCCCATACCATGACAGACCCTGGCTTTTGGGCTTGTTGCTGGTAATAGTCTGGATGGTCATTTTTCTCTTTGGTCCAGATCACACAGTGTCCATTTCATCCAAAAATGACCTGGAATATTTATTTATTTATTTATTTATTTTATTTTAGCACAGTTAAAATTACATAAAAAATAAAGATAACAAAATAATATAAAGTGCAGGGAGAGGCAAAAAACCCGAATGGGCTTATTTAAAAGCCTCCACCTATCGTTAAAGGACCCATGGCATGGTGGTTTGTTGATGCTTTAAACGGGCTCGTGGAGGTTTCCGGATGTTATATCCGCAGCCTTTCTCGAAATGAACCCTCGGTACGTAGATATAGCCTCCTGGGAGAAAGCCCCATTTCAGCGCTTTTCCCAGTGCGTCGTTTTGCTAATGAGAAGCAGGAGGCGGGGAAGGGTAGACGGTGGGGGCGTGCCAGGGGGGGAGGGGGAGGGGCTGCCGTCTGCCTCCCAAGCCGGCCGAGAGCACTCCTCGTCGGGCACGGCCAGGCGGGCGAATGCCCTGGTCCGTCCGCCCTGTCTAAAAAAATGGTACAACTCGAGCCCATGGTAAAACTGGGACTTTGTCATTTTTTCCCGCCTGAGGCCCATGGTAAAACTGCACTTCCAGGAGGGGCTGCCGTCTGCCTCCCAAGCCGGCCGAGAGCTCTCCTCGTCGGGCACGGCCAGGAGGGCGAATGCCCTGGTCTGTCCGCCCTGTCTAAAAAAAATGGTACAACTCGAGCCCATGTACCTGGCTAACTGCAGGAAGCGGTTAGCTGCACAGCTAATGTAGCCATTGCTAGGCTAACGCACCGATTTTAAAACACGGCAAAACGACCAGTTATACACTTACTTGTTCGGTGTTTGTTGCTGATGCGGCAGGGATGCTTGGCACAGACCCAGGCTTCAGTGACAGTTGATGTGCAAAACCTGCCCTACTGTCCCAAGTTGTGGAAACATTCATCAGGAAAATGCTTCTGACAAACATACACCGTCTTAGGTAGACTCGACGGCGTATTATTGAAGTAAATAAAATTAAGCCACTGCGTCTTCAGGGGCTCTCCCGTCGGCAGTAAAAACAGACTCCTTTCTGTGTTGTCACATCCATGTACAGCGCAATTTCCATGTTGTGTCTTCTATGGGCTCCTCACTACAAAATGTAGTCATGTGTTCTGCGCATGCGCAGTAGGCTTCGCGCATGTGCAGTAGGCTTGGTAGGACAAACAGCAACTTTTGAGTTGGGCGGGCAATCCATACAGTGGGTGGGAATCCAGAGGGGGGGCGTGGGGATCATCTCCCTTGCTGACGTAGGCAAGGGAAGAGTTTATCAACGCGCCGTTTTGACGCGCCATTCTCAAATGTTGGGCATAGTTTGGTTTACACATTATGAAATTTCTAGCCACTGGGGTGACTTAAGAAGGTCAGAGGAACTCATTTTAACGTTAAAAAACCTCAGAAATTGAAAATTTCATGCCATGGGACCTTTAAAATTTCATAATTATAAAGAATAAAAAATTAACATACAAAGAAATATTATAACTACATAAAATAATAATGAACTAATAGTAAAAAAAACGTAAAAATCAACAAGAAGTTATAATGACAGTAACAAAAATAGTAATAAAAAAATATGAACAATGATGTAAAACTTTATTATCATGCATGAATTAGAATTTCAAAACAGCAGTTAAATGGGCTTTTAAACATCTTTTGAAACATTTTATAGAGAAGCAGTTCTTTGCCAAATGGGAAAAACTATTCCATAATTTGGAACCCCTAAATTTGATAGTAAATACTGAGTTGTCTGACCACAATACACGTTACCACTGAGTGATGGTCCATCCCAAATGCCTCTGGGCCCAGAAAAATCAATGGCGCTTCTGGACACAGTTAACATAACACTTCCTTTTTGCGCAGTAAAGTTTTAACCTGCATTTGTGGATGTAACTCTGTATTGTAATGCTTGACAAAGGTTTGCCAAAGTAATCCTGAGTCCATGTGGTTATATCAGCTATAGATGAATGATGGTTCTGGATGCAGTGCCGTCTGAGGGATCAGAGATCATGGGTGTTCAGCTTAGGCTTGTGCCCTTGGCCTTTACACACCGAAATTCCTCCAGATTCCTTGAATTGTTTAATGATATTTTGCACTGTAGAGGGTGAAATATCTAAATCCCTTCCTATCTTTCTTTGAGGAACATTCTTTTTAAACATTTTAATAATCTTCTTACCCATTTGTTGACAAATTGGAGATCCTCATCCCATTTTTGCTCCTCAAAGATGAGGCCTTTCTTGGTCACTGATTTTCGTACCAAATCATTCTTTATTTGCATTTTCCATACCGTTCCAACTTTTTCTGATTTGGGGTTGTACATCTGTATATACAGACTATACCTGAAAGACAACCATCTGGTGCTTTTAACATCATCACTCTCTTAGCATAATCATTTCAAAGCAAAGTTGCACATAGTGTATGCCTGAGACTGTTAATACTTCCAATACTGTTTGCATGTAATCGCTGAAAAAAAAAAGTGCAAATAACAAAGTGGATTTAAGAGCAGCACAGTGGTGTAGTGGTTAGCAGTGTTGCCTCACAGCAAGAAGGTTCTGGGTTCAAGTCCAGTGGCCGACTGGGGCCTTTCTGTGTGGAGTTTGCATGTTCTCCCTGTGTTTGCGTGGGTTTCTTTCAGGTGCTACGGTTTCCCCCAAAGACATGCAGGTTAGGCTAATTGGTGGCTGTAAATTGACCGTAGGTGTGAATGTGAGTATGAATGATTGTTTGTCTCTGTGTGTCAGCCCTGCGATGACCTGGCGACTTGTCCAGGGTGTACCCCGCCTCTCACCCATAGTCAGCTGGGATAGGCTCCAGTTTGCCTGCGACCCTGCACAGGATAAGCGGTTATGGATAATGGATGGATGGAAAGTGGAGTTATATGGCAGCAATGAACACGGCAATATTCAGAGAGAGAGTATAAAAGACTTCTTACGAAAGGGCTTTTCTGCTGTCTAACATGGTGTAAGGACTGAGGTTCCTCTTTGTTCATTATCTCATCTCATTATCTCTAGCTGCTTTTATCCTGATCTACAGGGTCGCAGGCAAGCTGGAGCCTATCCCAGCTGACTACGGGCGAAAGGCGGGGTACACCCTGGACAAGTCGCCAGGTCATCACAGGGCTGACACATAGACACAGACAACCATTCACACTCACGTTCACACCTACAGTCAATTTAGAGTCACCAGTTAACCTAACCTGCATGTCTTTGGACTGTGGGGGAAACCGGAACACCCGGAGGAAACCCACGCGGACACGGGGAGAACATGCAAACTCCACACAGAAAGGCCCTCGCCGGCCACGGGGCTTGAACCCGGACCTTCTTGCTGTGAGGCGACAGCGCTAACCACTACACCACCGTGCCACCCACCCTTATAAATTAAAATTTGGAAGTATTTGCTATCTAGTACTCTCTAGGGCGTAATTTTGGGTAGGGACGCTAGGGACATGTCCCTACCAATATTCAGCCGCTACTGTGTAATCACGATCAATAAAACCGATGTCCTAACCTGAGCAATAATTATATGGCACACAAAGGGTTAAATGTATGACACTGCTAATAATCCCCCCTCTAACGTAGATATCATTCTCTGATTAGCTACCTGTTTCTCGCTAACTTACATGGTTGGCTATCCCAGCTGTCACTCCATCTGCTGTAAAAGCAGCACACTTCCCACAGCAGCCGTGACTACCTGCCCATCAACCCCCCGTATCTCACACGTACACACCTGACCTACCCCACGCACCCCCCACTCTCTGTCAGCCTACAAATTGAGCTGGACTTCGATGTCCATGCATGCTTGCCCTACGACTCGCATGCTGACTTGAGTATCATGGATGACGGCCCCCCTCCCAAGAAACGAGACATTCGTTCATTCTTCTTCAAAGTCAAGAATGTAAGTGCAGGGTTTCCGTCGAGCTTTAAAAACTCAACAAAATCCTTTTGATGTATGGAAACCCTTCATAAAAGTGTTGCTGCGGCTCTTTAGGCAGGTTTAGCAACGTGACAGGAAGCACCAGAGCTAGGCTACTGCATAGCTGCAGAGAAAAGGAATGCTGGAGCAATGTAACTTGGTGTTAGATAATATCCTCGATGAATGAATGTTAAATTTATAGACCTAATGGTTTTACAGAATGTAAGTAGTCAGATGTAGGCTACTGCATGGCCATGCAGATGTGCGACTTGCATTTCAGAATCAACAGCGTGACAGCTGCTGAGTCTGCTGCTGAGTCTGCTGCATTCACCGTTTTACAGAGACCTCTTTCTACTACTACTAGGCTAGGCTAGATACAACAAATCCATGGTCCTTTACTGCCACCTACAGACGAATATTGGTAACTGCAGCATGAACATAAAAGAAGTCACAAGCACATCTGCAGTGAAAATCATAACACGCGTTACGAACACAGAAACAGGCAACAAAAAGACATAATATGGAAAATGGAGGGGCAACAAAAAGACAAAAAAATGGGGGGTATACTACAAATGCAATACTAATGTAAGCATAATCATGCTATAATAGGCAATCACTAAATTATATATCCAAATATCATTTTAACTAAATTTGAGCTTAATTACAGAATAGAAAATGCCACCAGTAGCACCTATTTATGAGTGTCTCAATAAGGCAGTCAGTGAATTTTGAGACACCCCCCTCCAATGTCAAACAATACAGATATTGAATTAAAAAAAAACAATATTTAATGCTAAAAATGCTTAAAGTTTTTAATTCTTATTTTCATGTATTTCTGTGGAAGAGACAGAACGATTGCTTAAACACAAATTAGGAATTGTGTGGTGTAAAAGTAATAAATCACCAGATTCTAGCAACATTGACATGACATGAAATTATGATTGCTAATGGAAAAAAACCCCACCTTTCGGAAGCTCTGCCTTGGATCACTTTTGTGTCCCCACCAATGTCAAAATCAAAGTTACTCCCTTGAGTACTCTTATGAACCATTTCATAAAAAATGTACATTTTGGTGAAATGTTTCAGCAATCTAGCCTGCCTATGTTCAATGTGTCATACTTAGTTAGGCTTTAATAACACAGAAAAGCGATTTAAATACATAAGGTTATTTTGTGTCCTGACAGATTTCTTAGAGTCTTTGTCATTTGACAAGTTCATCCCAGAAACACCTACCTCTGTTGAGTCAGGAGACTTATCTCTGTGCAGCTTGCCCTCTACCCCACGACACCCCCGTTACAGACAGCCAGGAGGTAAAAGGCTTAGCATTTCTCCATAATATTTTATATCTGAGATGCTTTAATAGTGAAGTTTTCAGTGCATGTACACACACAATTATTCAGTTTGACACCAGTGATAAATTCAGCGGCAGCACCAAGCCATGCACAGCATGATTATTTGTTTTTTGCTGTTTAATGACAACCTCCATCCCCTGCTGGGATCTGACAGGTCAGTCCGTGGAGAATTTGCGCTATACAGTGTCTCCTGCCTCCGCCTTTGCCATCGCCACGGCAGCAGCTGGACATAGTGGCCCTCAAGGTCAGACAGTACTTATGAGCTATGACAGCTCCATTACAAATCTCTCACTGGGCCATGTCCAACATGACAAGGTCCCAAAGGGCAGCTGGTGTTGGTCTAAAAACCTTTTTTTTATATATATTCTTTATATTTACCTAAGAAACTATTCTGATACTTTAAAGAAAATACTGCAAATTATCTGTCCAGGATTTCACTAATCCAGGTCATTTTGAATGCCTTGTAGTGATCAGGTAATGCGAGGAAATTCTGAAAATGCTTCCTAGAGCATCTCAGATTCATGGTGAAATTAAGCTATATGGCTAAAAGTATGTGGACATCAGACCATCACATTCCCCAAACTGTTGCCACAAAGATGGAAGCACAATATTGTATAGGATGTTTTTATATGCTGTAGCATTACAATTTCCTTTCACTGGAAATAAGGGGCCCAAACCTTTTCCAGCATGACAGTATCCTTTTGCACCTAACAAGTTTCATGAAGACATGGTTTGCCAAGGTTAATGTAGAAGAACTCAAGTAGTCTGCACAGAGCCCTGACCTCAACCCCACTGAACATCTTTGGGATGAACTGGAATGCAGTCTGCATCCACAGGCCTCGCTGATTTCACTAATGCTGTTGTGCCTGAATGGGAAAAGCCCAACAGCTACACTCCAAAATTTAATGGAAAGCCATCCCAGAAGAGTTAAGGGGGAATAATCTGGAATTGGATGTTCAAAAAGCATGAGTGGGTGGTCAGGTTTCCACAGACATTTGGCCAAATAATGTATCTTTAACGTAATAGTCATTATGTTCAGTCATAGCCTAATACTGGAAAAAAAAATTGCTACTCACTCTCACTAGGTTTCACCAGCCCAGAGAAGTCATATGACAAGGAGTTTCTCATCCGCCGGGCTGCCACAAACAGGGTGCTCAATGTCCTGCGGCACTGGGTTTCCAAGCACTCACAGGTCAGCTCCGTATTTGCCTCTATTGCTTATACGTTTTGTAGAAGAAGACAAGTTTGAAGTTACACCATGATGAAACCACTAAATACAGTGTCTTGCAAAAGTATTCATCCCCCTTGGTGTTTGTCCTGTTTTGTCGCATTACAAGCTGGGATTAAAATGGATTTTTGGGGGGTTAGCACCATTTGATTTACACAACATGCCTCCCACTTTAAAGGTGCAAATTGTTGTTTTATTGTGACACAAACAATAATTAAGATGAAAAAAAAACAGAAATCTGGGGTGTACATAGGTATTCACCCCCCAAAGTCAATACTTTGTACTGTAGAGCCACCTTTTGCTGCAATTACAGCTGTATGTCTCTATTAGCTTAGCACATCTAGCCACTGGGATTTTTGCCCATTCCTGAAGGCAAAACTGCTTCAACTCCTTCAAGTTAGATGGGTTGCGTTGGTGTACAGCAATCTTCAAGTTATGCCACAGATTCTCAGTTGGATTGAGGTCTAATCATTCATGAAGTTGTGAATGAATTATGACTGGGACATACATAGATCTTGTCTCTCAGGCACTTGTGATGCATCTGGCGGGGGGTGTCACGATGTGTGAGATCAAGGTCTCGGAATCAGGAATAAGGGGTCTGTTGGTATTCTTGGTCAGTAAAGCAATAAAACTGGAGTTGGTTTAAAAACAGCCCTAGAAGCTTGACACAGGTTAAATAGATTTGATCAAATCTGACATACTCAAAGATTTTTTAATTACTCAGGACAATAAATGAGTGCTTAACCCCTCTATCCAGTCACATCATTCCTCTAAAACAGATTTTATTGCCAGCAACAGTTTCTTGAGACTATGGTAGTCAATGCAAGGTCACAAACCTCTGTTAATTTTTCCCCCTTTTTTTTCTTACACCCCTATGTGTTGCCTTATGTGGAAGTATGGAACCAAATGCATTGTAACTGAAGATCATGTACACCTTTTTCTTTTAGTAATTTCTTTCTTAAAAGAGAGAGGGAAAGATTCCTCCTGTAACCCTTATGGATATGGGGAATTGTTCTTCATGTTTGTCTTCGGTTTGTTAATAGATCAGAGATTCTCAAACTGTGGTACGCTTACCACTCCATTCTAGTGGTACGCCAAAGAATCACTTAATTAAATATAAATTTAAAAAAAAGTGAAATACTATCCATAATATCTGAATGGATGAAAATATCTTATCAACCGATGACAAGAAAATGAAAGGAAATACAAATTAAGTTAATAATTTTAAAAAGTTTGCAAGTGCTTCTGGGTAGCCATACGTCGCGTACGTACGCATTCCCGCCGGTTCCGCTGACAGACGGTTATCCGCCATTGGTAGACTAGGCTGTGATGGGAAAAGGTGGAGGTGGCTTTGCTAATTATGACGAGTACGACAAAATTACTGTCGTGGCTTAAATCCGCGAATGGGAGCGTGGATCAGGAGAGAGGGAGAACTGAAGAGGACGTGTGTGAGCCGAGCACAGACGCTAACGACAGTGGCAAAACCAGCCCCAGAACTGCTAGCAAACGGCAGAAACCAGTAAGGAGGAAGTATGACGAAAAATACATAAAACTGGGATTCATTTGGAGCGGGACAGAGGAGCTGCCCAGGCCGCAGTGTGTTGTATGCGGGGACGTTCTGAGCAATGAGTCCATGAAACCATCGCATCACAAACGGCATCTTACAACCAAACACACAGCACTAAAGGACAAACCAATGGATTTTTTTTTACGAAAACGTGATGAACTGAAGCAGTCCAAGTCCACCATTCTGTCCTATGGTACACCCGTAGCCAAAGCACAGGAAGCTTCATATCGTGCCAGCCTCCTGATCGCCAGAGCCGGTAAACCGCACACAATCAGGGAACTGCTGTGTTTGCCATTAGCCAAAGAGATGACACGTATCATGTGTGGAGAGAAACCTGCCAGAGAGTTAAACTTGGTGCCGCTTTCAAATGACACCGTGTCAAGGAGAATAAACGACATGGCTGACGATGTTAAAAAGACACTGAGTGCATTAAGAACAGTAGATATTTTACCATACAGCTTGATGAGACTACAGATGTTGCAGATTTGGCCAATTTATTGGTTTATGTGAGATATGAATATTTAAGTACAGTACAGTTATTTAACTTTTAAGTACATTTTCATTTAATCTTTAAGAACTGTCTTTTAATATTTATTTTAGTACAATGTTTATTTCACTTTTATGTGCAATTAATTTTATTTGATTCATTATTTAAGTACAGTGTTTTATTTTCCTATATTTAAACACAGTGTTACTGTTCAAAGTACTGTGTGTAATGTTACAGTGGCCAACAATATTAAATATACTTGTTAAATAAAACCTCCGCCTTGTTTTTAATGAATACTTAGGCCAACTACGCTACTGTATTTTAATGTTGGTCATTATGGTGGTACTTGGAGAGCCAAGTATTTTCTGAGGTGGTACTTGGTGAAAAAAGTTTGAGAACCACTGTAATAGATCATTTCACTTTAAATTCATGCTTTGAAATGTTATCTCTGAAAAGCCAAAAAACACCACTTTTTATCCCCCGCTGGCCAAAAGGCCTGAAAGGGGATTACGTCGTGGCGAAGTCCGTCTGTCTGTCCGTCCGTCCGTCCCAGAAAGGGTTCTCACCTTCTGAAATCAACTCTCATAATTTTTGGAGGAATTTCACAAAACTTGGCAAAAGGCTTTGTTATAGGACAGTAATACGCATATTGCAATTTCGTTTGCAATATATTGTAGCGGGGGATATTGTGCTCTCAGAGCACTATTGTTTAAAAAGCGAATTTTTAAAAATTTGCTCAGCTCCGACTATTCAGAAGCAAAAACAAGACCAAAAGGTGGCTGAAAACAATGTGCACAGACTGTACAGTCCAGGTAATGAGCCATAAGTGTGCAGGGAATGAAGGCCAGAGTGAACAGGAAGTCCACTGCATATCTGAAGAGAGTGAGGTTGGTGTGTGCGTGTGTGTGTGTGTGTATATATATATATATATATATATATATATATATATATACACACACACACACACACCCGATTCCAAAAAAGTTGGGACAAAGTACAAATTGTAAATAAAAATGGAATGCAATAATTTACAAATCTCAAAAACTGATATTGTATTCACAATAGAACATAGACAACATATCAAATGTCGAAAGTGAAACATTTTGAAATTTCATGCCAAATATTGGCTCATTTGAAATTTCATGACAGCAACACATCTCAAAAAAGTTGGGACAGGGGCAATAAGAGGCTGGAAAAGTTAAAGGTACAAAAAAGGAACAGCTGGAGGACCAAATTGCAACTCATTAGGTCAATTGGCAATAGGTCATTAACATGACTGGGTATAAAAAGAGCATCTTGGAATGGCAGCGGCTCTCAGAAGTAAAGATGGGAAGAGGATCACCAATCCCCCTAATTCTGCGCCGACTAATAGTTGAGCAATATCAGAAAGGAGTTCGACAGTGTAAAATTGCAGAGAGTTTGAACATATCATCATCTACAGTGCATAATATCATCAAAAGATTCAGAGAATCTGGAAAAATCTCTGTGCGTAAGGGTCAAGGCCGGAAAACCATACTGGGTGCCCGTGATCTTCGGGCCCTTAGACGGCACTGCATCACATACAGGCATGCTTCTGTATTGTAAATCACAAAATGGGCTCAGGAATATTTCCAGAGAACATTATCTGTGAACACAATTCACCGTGCCATCCGCCGTTGCCCGCTAAAACTCTATGGTTCAAAGAAGAAGCCGTATCTAAACACGATCCAGAAGCGCAGACGTCTTCTCTGGGCCAAGGCTCATTTAAAATGGACTGTGGCAAAGTGGAAAACTGTTCTGTGGTCAGACGAATCAAAATTTGAAGTTCTTTATGGAAATCAGGGATGCCGTGTCATTCGGACTAAAGAGGAGAAGGACGACCCAAGTTGTTATCAGCGCTCAGTTCAGAAGCCTGCATCTCTGATGGTATGGGGTTGCATTAGTGCGTGTGGCATGGGCAGCTTACACATCTGGAAAGACACCATCAATGCTAAAAGGTATATCCAGGTTCTAGAGCAACATATGCTCCCATCCAGACGACGTCTCTTTCAGGGAAGACCTTGCATTTTCCAACATGACAATGCCAAACCACATACTGCATCAATTACAGCATCATGGCTGTGAAGAAGAAGGGTCCGGGTACTGAAGTGGCCAGCCTGCAGTCCAAATCTTTCACCCATAGAAAACATTTGGTGCATCATAAAATGGAAGATACGACAAAAAAGACCTAAGACAGTTGAGCAACTAGAATCCTACATTAGACAAGAATGGGTTAACATTCCTATCCCTAAACTTGAGCAACTTGTCTCCTCAGTCCCCAGACGTTTACAGACTGTTGTAAAGAGAAAAGGGGATGTCTCACAGTGGTAAACATGGCCTTGTCCCAACTTTTTTGAGGTGTGTTGTTGTCATGAAATTTAAAATCACCTAATTTTTCTCTTTAAATGATACATTTTCTCAGTTTAAACATTTGTCATCTATGTTCTATTCTGAATAAAATATGGAATTTTGAAACTTCTACATCATTGCATTCCATTTTTATTTACAATTTGTACTTTGTCCCAACTTTTTTTGGAATCGGGGTTGTATGGCAGCACGGTGATGTAGTGTTTAGCACTGTCACCTCACAGCAAGAAGGTTCTGGGGTCAAGCCCAGTGGCCAATGGGGGCCTTTCTGTGCGGAGTTTGCATGTTCTCCCCATGTCTCCGTGGGTTTCCTCCAGGTGCTCCGGTTTCCCCCACAGTCCAAAGACATGCAGGTTAGGCTAATTGGTGTCTCTATATTGACCGTAGGTGTGAATGTGAGTGTGAATGGTTGTTTGTCTCTATGTATCAGCCCTGCGATGACCTGGCGACTTGTCCAGGGTGTACCCCGCCTCTCACCCATAGTCAGCTGGGATAGGCTCCAGCTTGCCCACGACCCTGCACAGGATAAGCGGTTACGGATAATGGATATATAGGTCATAGACTTTTGCCTGTCATTCAAACAATATACCTTTCAAGATTCCTGCAAATCTGTTCAAGCAGTTTGAGTTGTCTGTTTCACGTTGTATGCTGTTCTAAACATATATACTATTATTACTATTATTATGGTGACGTTACTCCCTGGATTCTTCTGTCTCATTCCTCCGTTAGAGCTGCTCTGTTCATCACCCTTATTCTACACATGGTAATGATTGCAGTGAAATGTCAACAGGCCCCCTACAGCTCTGCACTGCTACCTCTGCTCTCTATATGTGTCAGAGCCAAGAAAGGACACGACACTTTTTGTTTTTATCAAAACATCCAGCTTGGTGTTGCCATAAAGGATGGGGTTTTTCACTATTAGACAAAAAATATTTTGGCCATGATGTAATGCGTGTACTGTGATAGACTGGCATCCCATCCAGGGTGTATTCCTGCCTTATGCTCAATGTTTCTGGGATAGGCTCCACCGCAACCCTGAAAAGATTAAAGAGCTTACTGAAGATGAATGAATGAATGAATGAATGTGTGTGTGTGTGCGCTACACAGGACTTTGAGATGAACAGTGAACTGAAGGTGGGAGTGATCATTCTGCTCGAGGAAGTACTGAGGGATCCTGACCTGCTACCTCAGGAAAGAAAAGCCACAACAAACATACTAAGGTTGTGCCAGAAGTTACATCACGGACATTACCTTTATATAGGCCATATCAACATGTATTTATTTTGTAGCCTCCATGTCATGTTTCCTGTTATTTGATATTGTAAAATTCAAAACAAATCTAAATTCTTAAAATTACTAGGTTTGACCTTGGGGCATTAACGCCTCACGAGACCTTATTCTGTATCTACAGATTGACGCAAATTGACGCCACTCAGAAATCTTTCCTTTTTAAAGCTTTTCTTAAGATTGCAGTTCTTTTGTAATGTGTCTGAGAATGAAGCTTGTGTGCTTTTTTTGCTCCTTTGGGCCTTGTGTGTTGCTGGGTTTCAGGGCTTCACGGCTCCCTGCCTTCATATGTCATCACCACTGTCACATTAGACTAATAAACTAAGACACTAATAAAATAAGACATAACTCGCTTTATGTTCAACTGATACTTAATATGTTAGTGTTTTATTTATATAATTTGTGTGTGTCTTGAGCGAGCAATTTAATGCTGTTGATAACTATTAAAGCTATAATAATAGTAAATCATTATATACAGTATACACCAATCATACTGAATTACACTGATTTATGTTATAATGGCACCTGTCAAGTTGTGGGCAGGGCCGGAGTGGGCCCTGTTTTCAGTCCGGGAGTTTAATTCACATTCAGGCCACTTTGAAATGGAGGAGGAATTTGAGTACATTAAAAAAGATAAAACAAATAACTGTTCTTTCACAATGCTTTTTATTTGGTTTAAATTCAGGTAAACTTCACTTCACTTTAACAATATAGGTTCTCGCGTGCATTTGAACCAATGCTTGTGCATTACATGCCGCATACGCCTCGAAAATAATGGCAAATCAACAATGCTGGGTACTCAGCAACCGTCAGATAAAGCGTGAGGGCGCATTAGGCAACTCAAAAATGGTTAAATGAAATGTAGGCTAAAGCAAGTGTTCGATTCTGCTTAGAATATTGGCATACGCATACACCTCTTCTAAGTTATATATTTAACAACAATTATTTAACATCAAATATGACTTCTAGGCCTGTGTGTTCATAACCACAATGTGCACACGCCTGTGGAAATGCACGGTGTGACAGCGAGATGAAATAGGCTGGATGAGGAAATAACGCGCAACAGCACATTTGGGACCTGTTCATCTAAAATTGTTAATAACTGGGATGTAAAGCAATGTCCGGTTCTTCTTAGAATTAAGACATACACCACATCTATACCGTGTAAATTGCGAGATTTCACATGACAGCAAAAAGCTGAATTGACATTGCAAACTATCGACACATTATAGGCCTAGCATAGACTGATAAAATCGACAAACAGGGTTATCATACTCCATATCTTTCGTAACCTACCAGCTGGTCTTGAGAACATATCTGTCAATTTGGCACATTTTGCTGCCACCTCCTTCCTTTTTTTTAAGCTTCGCCCTTTCGGTTCCACCTGGCCTCTTTCTGCCCTCCATCACTGACGCGACGCGCGCTGTTTCGCGCCAATGTTGTTTAAGTTCCCCGCAATACAGAGGAGGAGTCTTGGACCAAACCAACTGCAATAGAGGGGAGGGGAGAATTTCCTTATTTGGTAGCGCCTATTTAATCTGCTGCGATGCTGTCGGCGTCTGGGCTGCCATGTGAAAATGCAGAGTGCAGTTGAATTGATGATTAATGCAAGAATAAGATCAGTGACCAAAATTAGTGAAAATTATTTTCCCCATGCTCCAAGCAGGCCACCATTGATGGTTTGGGCCGGGGATGGTCCCGGCTAAATATAGGGCCACCCCGGCATTGGTTGTGGGATATATTAGACAGCAAGAGAACAGTCAGTTCTTGAAGTTGATGTGTTGGAAGCAGGAAAAATGAGCCAGTGTAAGGATATGAGGGACTTTAACAAGGGCCAAATTGTGATGGTTAGATGACTGGGTCTGAGCATGTCCAAAATGGTACATCTTGTGGGGTGTTCCCAGTATGTAACGGTTAGTTCCGACCAAAAGCGGTCCTAGGAAGGACAACCAGTGAATCGGCGACAGGGTCACGGGTGTCGAAGGCTCATTGATTCGCATGGGGCGCGAAGGCTAGCCCATATGCTGCAGTCCTACAGAAGAGCTACTGTAGCACAAACTGCTGAAAAAGTTTCCATTTTAGCCAGCATTAACTTTTTCAGCAGGGTTAAAGGCAGAGAAAGAATTTCACTGTGCTGTAATATACATATGACAAATAAAGGATTCTAATTCTAAAAACCTAATCAGAAATTTTCCGTAATCATGTGATTTTTACTGGCAACAAAATACACGAATCAACAGACTTCACGTTTATGGAGTTTAAATCTCACTTGGCGAGATCGCTCATACGCAGTACTGACAGACACTAGCAAACAATCCTGTTGTCATAGCAACACGATTGTTGCCATCTAAAAAGATCGCTTTTCTCAGTGAATAAAAACAAATAAAAGTATATCACATAAAAATACAAGGAGAAGTTTAATTTTTTGGGAAAAAAAACAAACAAAAAAAAAAAACACTGAGTGGCCAGTGATGGAGTGTTTATAGGCAGCAAAAGGGCGTGTTCACTGCTTCAGCGATCGGGCTTATTTTTACACCCAAACGCTTGCCACTGGAGCATCTTCAGGGTTGTTTACAGCAATTTAGAAGTGATATCTATCCACTAGATCTCAGCCTCGGTAAGTCATGTAGCATGTAAGTGATGTCACAATCTCAGATTATCTCGTGTAAGTTGTACTCAGAGTGCGATATTTGAACCTCAGAGAGTGTAAGATGTCAGCGCCCAGGGACGTTGTTGTTTTTTTAATAAAATGTGTACACAGTATACAGGTACAAATATGAACAACTGAACACTCAAACATGTCGTGTATGGATATTATGTCAGTATAAGGAGTTTTTTTTTTTTTTTTTTTAACTCCTGCATGAACGCCCTTATGAAAATAAAAAAGCACACATTCTCCAAGCTTCTCATGTGAAAGTGGTTAGTTTTGAGGTGTCTGTGATCCTGACATCCAAATGCTGCACATTTGTAGCAGCATATTTGGAAAAATCTTTCTGCGCTCTGCATGAAGTGAAACTCAATAGACAAAACACAGGTATTTGCAACACAGCCCAAAGTGACATCTAAATTTCCCATACCGAGAGCTACACTGCTATTAAAGACATTTGTTCCGAGGAAGTATATAATCTGCAGAAAATAAAGACTAATGTCCATTTAACATGCTTTTTTCTACTTTAGTGCCCTTTCTCAAGAAGAACCAGATGACACGCAGCTTAAAATCAAAGATATTCTCCAAACAGTGAGCACTTCACTCTGAATTATGTGTATTTATTGTTTATAGTGAAATATTGAGCTTTGGTTCTCGTCAGCCAAGCCACAATCAGATAATCAGTGCTAGATCCTCCCCGCTGTTTCTTCTATAAGTAGCTACATTAGCTCCGACAGATAAATTATATAATAATTGTTGAACAGGCTTTCTAGGCATAATAGCTTATATTATAGCCTAATAGCTGAATTAGTACAAGTAGTTCGCTGTAAATCAAGACCAACATATTGTACATGCACTGCTATATACTGTATGTTTTTGTTGATGTCTTTGTGTTTCTTAGGCTGAATACCCCAAAATGGAGTGTTTTGAGTCTCTGTCTGCCATGGAGCTGGCTGAGCAAATCACCTTACTGGACCACATTGTGTTTAGAAGTATTCCTTATGAGTGAGTATCTTTCAATAGATCCTGCTAAGCAGTAGTAAATGCGAAGTACATAGGAAATCTAGATATTTAGGCACTGCCTCAAAGCGGAGCTCCTGATGAGTGTATGAGGAAAATATTTGCAAGGGCACAAAATCAACCTGACTAGAATAATAATAGTTAAATAATATTGGCTGTTTTTTCATGGTATATCAGATATATTCCATTCAGCTAGCATGATATTGAATGAGTCGAAGAAGAGTAGCTGAATGGAATATATCTGATATACCATGAAAAAACAGCCAATATTATCTCATCTCATTATCTCTAGCCGCTTTATCCTTCTACAGGGTCGCAGGCAAGCTGGAGCCTATCCCAGCTGACTACGGGCAAAAGGCGGGGTACACCCTGGACAAGTCGCCAGGTCATCACAGGGCTGACACATAGACACAGACAACCATTCACACTCACATTCACACCTACGGTCAATTTAGAGTCACCAGTTAACCTAACCTGCATGTCTTTGGACTGTGGGGGAAACCGGAGCACCCGGAGGAAACCCACGCGGACACGGGGAGAACATGCAAACTCCGCACAGAAAGGCCCTCGCCGGCCCCGGGGCTCGAACCCAGGACCTTCTTGCTGTGAGGCGACAGCGCTAACCACTACACCACCGTGCCGCCCGCCAATATTATTATTATTATTATAATATAAATACATTAAATGGAACAATTATAGATTTTACAAAAAGTTAAGAACAGGAGGGTAACTTACCAATATTGAATGCTGATTCTGATCGAATGTAATTCAGTGTTCTGTCAATCCAATGTACTGTACAAAATCATAGTTCTAACAATAAAAATGGTACAAGTCCAAAAAGTCTGAACAACAACCCAACTTATATACAAGTCAAGTCAAGTCAACTTTGTCAAATATGCTATACATGCTCGACATACAGCACAGATGAAATATCAGTCCTCTCTGACCCACGGTGCAAACTGGCAATGCAATAAATAAAAATAGAATAACTGAAAAAACAAACAATATAAACAGTATAAACACTCTAGATAGGAACTAGACATAGACTAAACACTCAAACAATATAAACAGTATAAATAAACAGTATAAACACTAGATAAGAACAAGACAGACTAAACACTCAAACAGACAATATAAACAGTATAAACACTCTAGATATGAACTAGACTAAACACTCATATACACACACACACACACATAAATTGGTACAAATAACCAAACAGTCAAGGGCACTTGAGGTATAGCAAGTAAACATGAAATAAACAGTATAAACAAACTAGCAGCTGTTAAGGTGAGGTAGTGCGGAATAGTGCAAATGAGTGAGGTAAAGTGAGATGTGTGGTCCCTGAGTTCAGTGCGTTAATGAACGAGGTAAAGTGAGATGTGCGGTCCCTGAGTTCAGTGTGTTAATGAACGATGAGATGTATGTATGTATGTATGTATGTATGTATGTATGTGTGTGTGTGTGTGTGTGTGTGTGTGTGTGTGTGTGTGTGTTGGGGGGAAACTGTGAGGGTGACATGTCAGATGCTGAAGGGGAGGCAGGGGGGTGTGCGAGCAGAATCTGTGGCAGGGGGCAGAGGGGGGAGGAGGGGCAGAACAGGGAGGGAGTTGAGCCTCCTGACCGCCTGGTGAAAGAAACTGTTCTTGAGCCTGCTGGTTTTGGCCCGGAGACTCCGCAGTCTCCTCCCTGACGGCAGCAGGTTGAAGAGGTTGTGAGATGGGTGGGTGGGGTCACCTGCGATCCTGATGGCTTTGCGGGTGAGGCGGGAGTTATAAATATCCATAAGAGAAGGGAGAGAGACACCAGTGATCCTCTCAGCTGCTCTCACGATGCGCTGTAGAGTCTTGCAGCAGGACACGGTGCAGGCGCCGTACCACATGGTGATGCAGCTGGTCAGGATGTTCTCGATGGTGCCTCTGTAGAATGTGTGCATGATGGGGGCCGGGGCTCTTGCTCTCCTCAGTTTGCGGAGGAAGTACAGACGCTGTTGGGCTTTTTTGGCCAGTGATGCGGTGTTGTTGTTCCAGGACAGGTCTTCAGAGATGTGCACACCCAGAAACTTGGTGCTGCTCACCCTCTCCACTACAGCACCGTCGATAGTTAGTGGAGCATGCTGGGTGTGCTCTCTCCTGAAGTCCACAACAATCTCCTTCGTCTTATCCACGTTCAGACGGAGATTGTTGTCCTTGCACCACATGGCCAAGCGGCTCACCTCACTCCTGTAGATTGTCTCATCGCCATTGTTGATGAGACCCACCACAGTCGTGTCATCCGCAAACTTAATGAAGAGATTTGAGCTGGATGTTGGTGTGCAGTCGTGGGTCAGCAAAGTGAAGAGGAGGGGGCTTAGCACACATCCTTGGGGGGCCCCCATGTTTAGTGTGATGGTGCTGGAGGAGTTGCTGCCGACCCGTACAGACTGTGGTCTCCCCGTCAGGAAGTCCAGCAGCCAGTTGCACAGGGAGGTGTTGAGTCCCAGCTGGTCCAGTTTGTGAATGAGCTGCTGAGGAATGATTGTGTTGAATGCTGAGCTAAAGTCTATGAACAGCATTCTGACATACGAGTCTTTTGTCTCCAGGTGGGTGAGGTCTGAGGGGAGGGCAGTGGAGATGGCATCATCGGTCGAACGGTTGGACTGATATGCAAACTGGAAAGGATCCGGGGGGGGGGCAGACTTGATATGCCTCATGACTAGCCGCTCGAAGCACTTCATGAGGATGTGAGTGAGTGCGACAGGGCGGTAGTCATTGAAGCAGGAGGGAGACGGCTTCTTCGGGACTGGGATGATGGTAGTGGTTTTGAGGCATGTGGGGACAACAGCCTGGCTCAACGAGATGTTGAAGATGTCTGTAAAGACATCTGTGAGCTCCTCGGCACAGTCTCTCAGGACACGACCAGGAATGTTATCAGGACCCGGGGCTTTCCGTGCATTTGTCGTCCTGAGAGCTCTCCTCACGCTGTCTGGGGACAGCGTCAACACCTGGTCGCCGGGAGGTGGTGGGGTCTTCTGTGCCGTGGTGCTGTTGTCTGCCTCAAAGCGAGCAAAGAAGTCGTTCAACTGATTCAGCAGAGACGTGGAGTTGTCAGAGGTCTGTGGCGAGGGCTTGTAGTCTGTGATGGTCTGAATCCCCCGCCACAGGTTCCTGGTGTCTCTGCTGCTGTTGAAATGGTCAGCAATGTGCCTGGAATACTGTCTCTTGGCCACCCTGATGCCTCGTGACAGGTTGGCCCTAGCTGTCCTCAGGCCCACCTCGTCCCCAGCTCTGAAGGCAGCGTTCCGAGCCCACAGAAGCCTATAGACTTCCCCTGTCAGCTATATACAATATACAAGCTATATACAGGCTGACAGTCCAAAGTTACTTTTGGTCGTAGTTAATTGTTCCATTGCAGTTGTTCAAAACAAAAGGGCTTTGCTGAGGGAAGTCCACGAGTGAAGTCCTCTTGTAAAAGTCTCCGTCACTTTTCCTCACCTCCAAGTAGAACTTTGACAACATTTCCA
The DNA here is from genome assembly GCF_027579695.1 of Neoarius graeffei. Taxonomy (NCBI): domain Eukaryota; kingdom Metazoa; phylum Chordata; class Actinopteri; order Siluriformes; family Ariidae; genus Neoarius; species Neoarius graeffei. Next base: position 13,934,147 of record NC_083593.1, on the reverse strand, counting down.
CTATTGCTGTCTTTTCCAGTTTTTTGATGTCCGTTGGTATGTTTTTCTCTTGTAAATATGCGTGAAGAATATCCAGTGAAGTTTTGGTAGCCTTTCAGGTGTTCAGCGCGTCCTTCTCTTTCAAAATTCTCTCTAAATCTTCTGCTTTTAATGAAGCAAACCTCACGGCCGTGGTTGTTTACAAACTGTCACTCGCTAGCACAGAAGTTTTACATCTCCGACATGTCTCTCTTCCAGTTTTTCGATGTCCGTTGGTATGTTTTTCTCTTGTAACTATGCGTGAAGAATATCTAATGAAGTTTTGGTGGCCTTTCGGGTGTTCTGCGCGTCTTTAGCTTCAGTTTATTTATTTAGTGCTCAAACCTAGCACTGGATTAGTCTTGTCTTCTGTCCTTCCCGGCTGACAAAGAAATGATTGTGTGCAGGCACAGCAGAAAAGTTTTGTCATTTGATCTTTGCATGAGCTCCAATGTGTGACGTCATGTTGTCTTGACAACGTGTGATATTATAACAATATTGCATGCTCATTCTCCATTGGGGAGAGTGGTGTAATACATGGAGGATAATCGATATGATAAGAATATTACATACCATCAATAAACTCACTAGAAGGGAATAGAATACATGTTTTTATTCCATGGAAAAAGTGTCCCGTATGTATAATAATATAGCATATGAACTAGCAAATTGTGTAGTGTAGTTTATTTCGTGTCAGTAAATTGCTGCATTGTCTTGTGACCGTGATGCCAGTAATGAGATACACATTGCAGTTATGAATAAATATTTATTCCTTTCTTTGACATCGCATGCCCTGCACCAGAAACAACACCACGACATTTATTATGGTGTGACTCTCCTGGGTGCCTGGTGGACAGAAATGAACCAGCACTTTCACTTTACATCATTACTATATAGTTATGATCAAATATCAAGCTTGATATGTCAGACAGTTGTCTGGTTACATCTTTCACGTCCTCACGCTTTGGAGCTCGGAGCACGCAGCTGCAGATTGCAAAGCGCGCACACACACACAATCAGGACTAATGACCATGCACCTGTTCCTGATTAAAGCGCAATCACAGCACATACATATAAGGACTCTCAGTAACATACAGACTTTGCAAAAGCCTTGTATTTTGGATTGCTTTTCTGGTTATGTTTTTGGACTGTGAGTATTGTATTACCGCTGATATCCTGTCTGGGCCTCAATTGACCATGGCCTGGTTTTTTGACTCCACCTTTGTCTACATTTTGGATCTGTTTGCTAGCATGCTTTCAATAAAACTCTTCCTGCGATTACATCCGTCTTCTGCACTTATATGACAGAAACTGTCAACTGTCCAACAAGCTAATAAGATTGGAATAATAAAACTGTTTTAACTAGTTTTATATGAAACTGTCGCAAATATTTTCCATAAAATGTGTTAGTAAATAATCCTATGGTACTTTTTTTTAAAGCAAATTAAAAATAACCGCTGGATAAAAACCCATCTGTCTTATGTAAATGAATATACAAAGTTTGTTGTCAAGTGTTTGAGATGTCTTGCTCTTACAGTCAGGTACCCCATGGTGGTACGGACATCATACGGACAAAGCCATCAAAAATCAGGTCAATGTGTTACCATGTTCTCTTAAGTATGGGGCTCTGCTCCACTATAGGGTTTCACACTGACACCAGTTTAACATTTCATGAAAATACAGAGTGTGTTTATGTACAAACCTTACCAGGCAGTGTTAAAAAAATGCATCTGTAGCTGCATCTCATTTTACAGAAATTTCATTTTACAGTACTTCTGAAAGCACTATGTAGATAATTCAGATCCATTATGTTCTATCCTATATAGGGTGCAAAGAAAGTGAATAGGAAGTCATTTTATATTTGCCTGAGAATATGACAGATTTTATTTGCCTAGCAGGAATGAAATATAAGATCAGGCTAAATAGAGATAAGAAAGTTTACTGTGGGTGAATAAATACAAATGAAACCTTAAATTCTTGTTTAAAACTGTGATGTTGCCTCTTAAATCTACCCCCAAAAAAGGACTTTTGGAAAAGAGAAATTTGTCACAGTCACTACTATGAGTAATTACGTAGGGCCATAGTAATTTATACAAATACATTTATTCTTAATGAACAGACAAAGTTAATGTCTGTTAAAATAGTTTTCTCAGCAGATTCAGGTACGAATAGTAGACATGCGATTGTTTTTTTTTTTTAACCTTGTCAAAAGTTTACAGGGCTTCTGGTTGAGTCGAGAGATGTGCATTAGGAGAGGAAGGTTTTTATTTTCATGATGGCATGAGAACATGGTCAGATATGAAGCTTACAGGTCAAGCAAAGACTACCGGTATGTTCATCAACGTGAACACAATGCATTGACAGCATTCATTCATTCATCCTTAGTAACTGCCCGTTCAAGGTCACAGCAGTTTAAAAGCGTTTTGTTAATATTTCAGGAAACGGATCCACCAAAATTGATCAGAAAATTTTGTTAATAAACAAAAATAATAACTGCCCAAGTGGGATTACAAAAAAGTCTGAAGGACATTTCTATTTGAGAAAAATTGAGTGTTGTGAATGTGATGTGGCTGAGGCTGAGTTTCTAACTAAGAAAGAAAGAGGGAGGGAGGGAGAAGAAGAAAGAGAGAGAAACAGTGAGAAAGAGAGAAACAGAAAGAAAGTGAGAGAGACAGAAAAAGAGAGAGAGAACGAAAGAAAAAGGGAGAGGAAAAGAAAGAAAGAAAGAAAGAAAGAAAGAAAGAAAGAAAGAAAGAAAGAAAGAAAGAAAGAAAGAGGAAGAGAGAGAAACAGAGAGAGAGAACAAAAGAAAAAGGTAGAAGAAGAAGAAAGTGATAGAAAGAAAAAGAAAGAAAGAAAGAGGGAGAGAAAGTGGGAGAGAAAGAAAGAAAGAAAGAAAGAGGGAGAGAGAGAAAGTGGGAGAGAAAGAAAGAAAGAGGGAGAGAAACAGAGAGAGAGAACAAAAGAAAAAGGTAGAAGAGAAGAAGAAAGTGATAGAAAGAAAAAGAAAGAAAGAAAGAAAGAAAGAAAGAAAGAAAGAGGGAGAGAGAGAAAGTGGGAGAGAAAGAAAGAGAAACAGAGAGAGAGAACAAAAGAAAAAGGTAGAAGAGAAGAAGAAAGTGATAGAAAGAAAAAGAAAGAAAGAAAGAAAGAAAGAAAGAAAGAAAGAAAGAAAGAAAGAGGGAGAGAAAGTGGGAGAGAAAGAAAGAAAGAGGGAGAGAGAGAAAGTGGGAGAGAGAGAAAGAAAGAAAGAAAGAAAGAAAGAAAGAAAGAAAGAGGAAGAGAGAGAAACAGAGAGAGAGAACAAAAGAAAAAGGTAGAAGAGAAGAAGAAAGTGATAGAAAGAAAAAGAAAGAAAGAAAGAAAGAAAGAAAGAAAGAAAGAAAGAAAGAAAGAGAAAGTGGGAGAGAAAGAAAGAAAGAAAGAAAGAAAGAAGGGAGAGAAAGTGGGAGAGAAAGAAAGAAAGAAAGAAAGAAAGAAAGAGGGAGAGAGAGAAAGTGGGAGAGAAAGAAAGAAAGAAAGAAAGAAAGAGGGAGAGAGAGAAAGTGGGAGAGAAAGAAAGAAAGAAAGAAAGAAAGAGGGAGAGAGAGAAAGTGGGAGAGAAAGAAAGAAAGAAAGAAAGAAAGAAAGAAAGAAAGAAAGAAAGAAAGAAAGAAAGAGGGAGAGAGAGAAAGTGGGAGAGAAAGAAAGAAAGAAAGAAAGAAAGAAAGAAAGAAAGAGGGAGAGAGAAAAAGTGGGAGAGAAAGAAAGAAAGAAAGAGGGAGAGAAAGTGGGAGAGAAAGAAAGAAAGAAAGAAAGAAAGAAAGAAAGAGAGGGAGAGAGAGAGAGAAAGTGGGAGAGAAAGAAAGAAAGAAAGAAAGAAAGAAAGAAAGAAAGAAAGAGAGAGAAAGTGGGAGAGAAAGAAAGAAAAAGAAAGAAAGAAAGAAAGAAAGAAAGAAAGAAAGAAAAAGAGGGAGAGAAAGAAAGAAAGAAAGAAAGAAAGAAAGAAAGAAAAAGAGGGAGAGAAAGAAAGAAAGAAAGAAAGAAAGAAAGAAAGAGGGAGAGAGAAAGAAAGAAAGAAAGAAAGAAAGAAAGAAAGAGGGAGAGAAAGAAAGAAAGAAAGAAAGAAAGAAAGAAAGAAAGAAAGAAAGAAAGAAAGAAAGAAAGAAAGAAAGAAAGAAAGAAAGAAAGAAAGAAAGAGGGAGAGAAAGAAAGAGGGAGAGAAAGAAAGAAAGAAAGAAAGAAAGAAAAAGAGGGAGAGAAAGAAAGAGAAAGAAAAAGAAAGAAAGAAAGAAAGAAAGAAAAAGAGGGAGAGAAAGAAAGAGAAAGAAAAAGAAAGAAAGAAAGAAAAAGAGGGAGAGAGAAAGAAAGAAAGAAAGAAAGAGGGAGAGAGAGAAACAGAGAGAGAGAACAAAAGAAAAAGGTAGAAGAGAAGAAGAAAGTGATAGAAAGAAAAAGAAAGAAAGAAAGAAAGAAAGAAAGAAAGAAAGAAAGAGAAAGTGGGAGAGAAAGAAAGAAAGAAAGAAAGAAAGAAGGGAGAGAAAGTGGGAGAGAAAGAAAGAAAGAAAGAAAGAAAGAAAGAGGGAGAGAGAGAAAGTGGGAGAGAAAGAAAGAAAGAAAGAAAGAAAGAGGGAGAGAGAGAAAGTGGGAGAGAAAGAAAGAAAGAAAGAAAGAAAGAAAGAAAGAAAGAAAGAAAGAAAGAAAGAGGGAGAGAGAGAAAGTGGGAGAGAAAGAAAGAAAGAAAGAAAGAAAGAAAGAAAGAGGGAGAGAGAAAAAGTGGGAGAGAAAGAAAGAAAGAAAGAGGGAGAGAGAGAAAGTGGGAGAGAGAGAAAGAAAGAAAGAAAGAAAGAAAGAAAGAGGAAGAGAGAGAAACAGAGAGAGAGAACAAAAGAAAAAGGTAGAAGAGAAGAAGAAAGTGATAGAAAGAAAAAGAAAGAAAGAAAGAAAGAAAGAAAGAAAGAAAGAAAGAAAGAAAGAAAGAGAAAGTGGGAGAGAAAGAAAGAAAGAAAGAAAGAAAGAAGGGAGAGAAAGTGGGAGAGAAAGAAAGAAAGAAAGAAAGAAAGAAAGAGGGAGAGAGAGAAAGTGGGAGAGAAAGAAAGAAAGAAAGAAAGAAAGAGGGAGAGAGAGAAAGTGGGAGAGAAAGAAAGAAAGAAAGAAAGAAAGAGGGAGAGAGAGAAAGTGGGAGAGAAAGAAAGAAAGAAAGAAAGAAAGAAAGAAAGAAAGAAAGAAAGAGGGAGAGAGAGAAAGTGGGAGAGAAAGAAAGAAAGAAAGAAAGAAAGAAAGAAAGAGGGAGAGAGAAAAAGTGGGAGAGAAAGAAAGAAAGAAAGAGGGAGAGAAAGTGGGAGAGAAAGAAAGAAAGAAAGAAAGAAAGAAAGAAAGAGAGGGAGAGAGAGAGAGAAAGTGGGAGAGAAAGAAAGAAAGAAAGAAAGAAAGAAAGAAAGAAAGAAAGAAAGAGAGAGAAAGTGGGAGAGAAAGAAAGAAAAAGAAAGAAAGAAAGAAAGAAAGAAAGAAAGAAAGAAAAAGAGGGAGAGAAAGAAAGAAAGAAAGAAAGAAAGAAAGAAAAAGAGGGAGAGAAAGAAAGAAAGAAAGAAAGAAAGAAAGAAAGAGGGAGAGAGAAAGAAAGAAAGAAAGAAAGAAAGAAAGAGGGAGAGAAAGAAAGAAAAAGAAAGAAAGAAAGAAAGAAAGAAAGAAAGAAAGAAAGAGGGAGAGAAAGAAAGAGGGAGAGAAAGAAAGAAAGAAAGAAAGAAAGAAAAAGAGGGAGAGAAAGAAAGAGAAAGAAAAAGAAAGAAAGAAAGAAAGAAAGAAAAAGAGGGAGAGAAAGAAAGAGAAAGAAAAAGAAAGAAAGAAAGAAAAAGAGGGAGAGAGAAAGAAAGAAAGAAAGAAAGAGGGAGAGAGAGAAAGTGGGAGAGAAAGAAAGAAAGAAAGAAAGAGGGAGAGAGAGAAAGTGGGAGAGAAAGAAAGAAAGAAAGAAAGAAAGAAAGAGGGAGAGAGAGAAAGTGGGAGAGAAAGAAAGAAAGAAAGAAAGAAAGAAAGAAAGAGGGAGAGAGAAAAAGTGGGAGAGAAAGAAAGAAAGAAAGAGGGAGAGAAAGTGGGAGAGAAAGAAAGAAAGAAAGAGAGGGAGAGAGAGAGAGAAAGTGGGAGAGAAAGAAAGAAAAAGAAAGAAAGAAAGAAAGAAAGAAAGAAAGAAAGAAAGAAAGAGAGAGAAAGTGGGAGAGAAAGAAAGAAAAAGAAAGAAAGAAAGAAAGAAAGAAAGAAAAAGAGGGAGAGAAAGAAAGAAAGAAAGAAAGAAAGAAAGAAAGAAAAAGAGGGAGAGAAAGAAAGAAAGAAAGAAAGAAAGAAAGAGGGAGAGAGAAAGAAAGAAAGGGAGAGAGAAAGAAAGAAAGAAAGAAAGAAAGAAAGAAAGAGGGAGAGAGAGAAAGTGGGAGAGAAAGAAAGAAAAAGAAAGAAAGAAAGAAAGAAAGAGGGAGAGAAAGAAAGAAAGAAAGAAAGAAAGAAAGAAAAAGAGGGAGAGAAAGAAAGAGAAAGAAAAAGAAAGAAAGAAAGAAAAAGAGGGAGAGAAAGAAAGAAAGAAAGAAAGAAAGAAAGAAAGAAAAAGAGGGAGAGAAAGAAAGAGAAAGAAAAAGAAAGAAAGAAAGAAAGAAAAAGAGGGAGAGAGAAAGAAAGAAAGAAAGAAAGAAAGAAAGAAAAAGAGGGAGAGAAAGAAAGAAAGAAAGAAAGAAAGAAAGAAAAAGAAAGAAAGAAAGAAAGAAAGAAAGAAAGAAAGAAAGAAAGAAAAAGAGGGAGAGAGAAAGAAAGAAAGAAAGAAAGAAAGAAAAAGAAAGAAAGAAAGAAAGAAAGAAAGAAAGAAAAAGAGGGAGAGAGAAAGAAAGAAAGAAAGAAAGAGGGAGAGAGAGAAAGTGGGAGAGAAAGAAAAAGAAAGAAAGAAAGAAAGAAAGAAAGAAAGAGAAAGAAAAAGGGAGAGAGAGGGAGAGAGAGAGAAAGAAAGTGAGAAAGAAAGATCCTTTGGTTTAGGTCATACCCACTCTGGGTTAAATGTGAATACAGATATGAATAAAGATTGCTTTCTACACCTCCCTCTCATACTGTATAACATTTATGGGTTTCAAAAATTCATGGGGATTCAAGAAAGAAACAGGTTCCCAGCCCTGCTCTTGGAGAATACCCCGTTCTGCACATTTTTATGTTTTTGCTAATCTAATACACCAACTTAAACTCAGGAAGAGCTGTTGATTCGCTGATTAGCTGATGTGGGTGTGTTTGAGCAGAGAAAGCACTAACGTGTGCTGCACAGTGGTACTCCAGGACCAGGTTTGGGAACCTGTGAACCACTGTGACCTCTCACTTGGCCTGTTATAATATGCCTGTTGCTTCCATCAGGGAATTTCTTGGCCAAGGATGGATGAAAGTGGACAAAATTGAAAGAACTCCGTACGTCATGAAGACTAGTCAGCACTTTAACGATGTAAGCAAGCACAGAAAATAAATCAAAGATTTAAAACGCGCAAACAAGTTTGATTGTCTTCTTTCAGCTAATATTCATTCTCTCTCTCTCTCAGATGAGTAATCTGGTGGCATCTGAGATCATGTCCCACACAGAGGTGAGCTCCAGGGCCAACTCAATTGAGAAATGGTTGGCAGTTGCAGATATCTGTCGCTGCCTCAACAACTATAACGGAGTGCTGGAGATCACATCTGCTCTCAATCGCAGTGCCATATACAGGCTGAAAAAGACCTGGGCTAAAGTCTGCAAGCAGGTATACTGGCATGCAAAAGTTCAATATCATCATTTGAAATACTCTTAGCATCTGAAAATCTAACCAAGGAATAGGTATAGGAAATATTTGTTAATAAATGTTTAGTTAATCCTGAAAGAATGTGGACTTAATATGGACATAAGTTGGTAAAGTTGGTTGGTTAATTGCATTTTGCCCTCATTAGACCAAAGCAATAATGGACAGGCTGCAGAAAACAGTGTCTTCTGAAGGAAGATTTAAAAATCTAAGGGAAACCCTGAAAAAGTAAGCTTGTAATTTATACCGAGTTGGGGTTTTTGTACAAGCTGTGATATTTCCAGAATAATATCTAATTCTTGTTTGTTTGTTTGTTTATCACCTTTAGTTGCAACCCTCCGTGCGTGCCATATTTGGGCATGTATCTAACAGACTTGGCATTTATTGAGGAAGGTACACCAAATTTCACAGAAGAGGGACTGGTCAATTTCTCCAAAATGAGAATGGTGGGTCTAAAGCATGCTTTTTCCAAACATTTCTGTCAGGTTTGTATGCTAATCACCCCTGTTATCTTTGTGTGTGTTTCACTGGGAAAACATGCTACCAGTAGGGATTCCAGTTTTATACCATGCTGTGCTAGTTTTGGACCAATGTAATGTTTTTGATTGTTTCGGTGCAGGATGCTTGTTTGTGATCATGATGCCATCACTAAAACTGGTAACTCTTGAAACTAGTGTCTGCTGTGAAATTACAGACGTACTTTCAGCGGTCGCTAAGCTGGCTACCTGACTAAGACTACGTTCAGACTGCACCCTGAAACGACCCATATCCGATTTTTTTGCCCATATGCGACCTGTATCCAATTTGTTATTGACAATCTGAACGACACAGATCCGATTTTTTCACATGCGACCCAGGCCGCTTGGATATGTGGTCCTAAATCCGATATTTTCACATGCGACTGCAGTCTGACCGGACAGGTCGCATTCATGCGACCTACACGTCATCAACAAGAGACAAACGTCACTATTCTGCGTTGGCTAATCCCGCCTCTTTGGTGGAAAACAACAACATTTATACAGTTTTCAGAATTTAAACAGACTTTTATAGAATTGATCAAGCTAATGGTGGATTTGGTAGGGACCTGGATGTTGATCTGTTAGCCTGATTAAATAAAACAGTTTCTATAACTGATTTATAACTTAAACCATCCTGTATTACAAGATTATAAGATTGTTCTGGAAATTTCCAGTAATTGGGCAGCATGGTGGTGTAGGTGGTTAGCACTGTCGCCTCACAGCAAGAAGGTCCGGGTTCGAGCCCTGTGGCCGGTGAGGGCCTTTCTGTGCGGAGTTTGCATGTTCTCCCCGTGTCCGCGTGGGTTTCCTCCGGGTGCTCCGGTTTCCCCCACAGTCCAAAGACATGCAGGTTAGGTTAACTGGTGACTCTAAATTGAGCGTAGGTGTGAATGTGAGTGTGAATGGTTGTCTGTGTCTATGTGTCAGCCCTGTGATGACCTGGTGACTTGTCCAGGGTGTACCCCGCCTTTCGCCCATAGTCAGCTGGGATAGGCTCCAGCTTGCCTGCGACCCTGTAGGACAGGATAAAGCGGCTAGAGATAATGAGATGAGATTTCCAGTAATTTGACACCTTCGGTCTCATTAATCTGCTGCCCACATTAATCAGATTATTGTGTGAGTTCCGCCGCTGCCACAAAAACCACATCGCCAGGTCTCGCCTCATCTCCATAGCAAACTGCACTGGTGTTTCTGCACCTTGAGCCAGCGCTGAGAGAAGTTGCAGAATTCAGCTGGCTATAAACAATCTAAATAAATATTTATAAAAATGTAGAAAAAGTTTATTAATATGATGAAATAAATATGTGCAAATTATTAAGCCTGAATTAAGAGTTTGGTAATACAGCGGCCGTATCCCAAATGACTGCCTACTGAAGCTCGAGTGCACTATATAGAGTTTAAAAATCCATTACTTCCTAGTAACATGTAGTGCACTTATATAGAAATTAGAGAGACATTTAGGAGTCAACCCTTGTTACCAGGCTACACGTTTTCATTTCAGTTCAGAAACAAAAACACACGAGACCTCACACTTTAACACTAACCAGATAATTAAACAAACAAACAAAAAAGAAATCATTAAACATGAAAAGTGCGCTTTTTTTTGTTTACGTATTACGTAGATGTGCTTATTACGTGCCAATTTGCGCATGCGGGACACTTTTGGGTCGTTTTCCGTTCATATTGGAGATCGTATACAAGTCTCATATAATTGGTAATGTGAACGGCCTAACAAAAAAATCGGATTTCACAACAAATCGGATATGGGTCGTTTCAGGTTGCAGTCTGAACGTAGTGTTGGTAGACAGTACTACAGGCACTACCTACCGTTACATTTTCCTACTTATATAGATGGTATTTTATATGTTGGGAGTGAGAGAAGTAATGGTTTTTTTTTTTTTAATTTAAAAGTCAACCCTTTTTTACAACATTCTGTATTTTTCCCTGTTTGTAATCTGCAGATTTCTCACATCATAAGAGAGATACGACAGTTTCAGCAAGCCCCTTACAGGATAGAACATCAACCCAAGGTATGTTAACTACTGAGCACTGGAGCAGTATATTACCCCATTCCCGCTCAGAATCAAAACGTTAAATTTTCCGTTATTATGCTGTAATGGTGTTCTGTGAGAATGGGAGCAAAACAGCAAAATTGAAACATTAATCCACCCCCCGGCAATGTAGTAACATTTACGGAAATCTTTTGTTACAGCTCCAGTGAGAAATCAGAACCATCAGATTTACATGTTGTGATCGGTCATGACATTGCTGGCGCTGACGTAGTGATATTGCGATGGCACTACTCATACTGCCTCAGTGTAAAACAACAAGCAAAGAAAACATCGGCAGATACAGTGGGACCACCGTATCCGGAGGGGATACGTTCCAAGATCTAAACCACTAGCCGAAACCACTGATAGAAGCGAACCATATATAAAGCTTGTTTTTCATGTAGCTTATCTATAGCTATCATAAAGTTTCATTTATAAACTACACAAAACAGTAACTAATATAAAATGAAGCAATATACTGTAATAAAAGTTATGTGACTGTAGTGTCTCTCTCTCAAACGAATGGGATTCTAACTTTTCCACTTAATATTTTTATCATGATTGAGGCTCGGAGACTAATGCAAGTGTGGAAACCTTTAATTTCCACAGAATAGTCAAAGCAACAAAAAACACCGGGCATGAAATAACAAGAGAAGAAGTGAGGAACACAACAAGCATAGAAAATAAAAGCAAACGCAAGACAAACTAACAGAAGCCAGGGTTTAAATAAGGTGCATAATAAGTGAAAAAAGTGCAAGCAGGTGTACGCACTTAAAGGAACAGTCCACCGTACTTCCATAATGAAATATGCTCTTATCTGAATTGAGACGAGCTGCTCCGTACCTCTCCGAGCTTTGCGCGACCTCCCAGTCAGTCAGACGCGCTGTCACTCCTGTTAGCAATGTAGCTAGGCTCAGCATGGCCAATGGTATTTTTTGGGGCTGTAGTTAGATGCGACCAAACTCTTCCACGTTTTTCCTGTTTACATAGGTTTATATGACCAGTGATATGAAACAAGTTCAGTTACACAAATTGAAACGTTGCGATTTTCTATGCTATGGAAAGTCCGCACTATAATGACAGGCGTACTAACACCTTCTGCGCGCTTCAACAGCGCATTGATATCTGAGCTCCGTATCAATGCGCTGCCCAAGCGCGCAGAAGGTGTTAGTACACCTGTCATTATAGTGCGGACTTTCCATAGCATAGAAAATCGCTACGTTTCAATTTGTGTAACTGAACTTGTTTCATATCACTGGTCATATAAACCTATGTAAACAGGAAAAACGTGGAAGAGTTTGGTCGCATCTAACTACAGCCCCAAAAAATACCATTGGCCATGCTGAGCCTAGCTACATTGCTAACAGGAGTGACAGCGCGTCTGACTGCGTCTGGCTGACTGGGAGGTCGTGCAAAGCTCGGAGAGGTACGGAGTAGCTCGTCTCAATTCAGATAAGAGCATATTTCATTATGGAAGTACGGTGGACTGTTCCTTTAATGCTGTCTATAGAGAACGGGCAACTACGTCATGGCACATTGCATTCTGGGTGTGTAGTTTGAGGGGTAACACTTGTATGCTTGAGCATTATTACACCCTATATAGTGGACTCATAGTATCCCACAATGCACAGTGAAAAGTAGATGGTCACTAACCAAGCAATATATACAATCATGTATTGCCGTCATGCTGAAGGGGAGTGTGTTGGGGGTAAATGGACAGAGGAAGAAACGCATTATAAATGGACATTCAAGTACAATTAAAAATAGTAAGAGAATAGAAAATAAGCTAAAATAGAATAAGACACACAAAATACAAGAGTGCAGAGCGAGGAATTAATCAAAAGCCTCAAATTTGATTTAATAAAAGGCAGCGGCAAAGAAGAAAGTATTCAGCCTTGACTTAAAAGTACTCTGTATTTATTAATGTGGGAAATGCGCTCAGTATAATATGCATTTATCACAAAAATACATGCATGTATTTATTATTTTGAAAACCCACCAGCCGACTAATCTGGCACATTTTAATTGCGCGACGGTAATGACGTAAATAACGGAGTAGTGTCCGAAAGTGGGGTGGGGTTTTTTTGTTTTTTCATTTTACCAATGAGCTCACTATACTATATAGTCCTCCATATAAAATTCCCTAGATAGTGAGTAGGGAGTAGTGAATGAGTGAGTGATTTCGGACACAGCTAATGTCTCATCTCGGGATTTTCACAACAATGGACTTCCCGCCTCATGAATTATACGTCATATGCGGTCTCGCATGGTTCAAATGTCGCACAGAGGTTCACACGCCATAGCATTCTGTTAAATACAATCAGGCGGGAATACATGATATCCATAAATTTTCCGTTATGGAAGACTGCTTGGGAATGAAAATGCATCTATTCCGTGTACTCATACAATAACAGATTTCGTATGTGAAAGGGACTCATGTTAGAGAAGCAGACAATAACCTTAATCAAAAAGCAGCTTGTGTGAGTTTATCCCAGCCAATCAATAACCTGTCCGATTCAGCTATTTAAAGTTTCAGCTTTTAAAAACTGTTTAAGCAATTGTATTAAAAATTGTTTGTTTTGTAGAATTTCTGAATTTTTTTTAAATTTACACTCTTCCTCCTTCCTGACCAGGTGACACAGTTCCTACTTGACAAAACACTCGTGATGGATGATGACACTCTGTATGAACTGTCTCTGAGGCTTGAACCAAGACTCGCAACTGCCAACTAAAGTCATGTTTTAGCACTTGTGCTTGGCCATACTGGAACTAGCATATGAACATAAAAATACTTCCTACTTTGACAACTGGCTGGGGAATACATGGGCGAATGTGTAAATAATGAAAGATCCTGATTATCTCGCCGATATGTTCAAGAAGTCAGCAAACGACTTACACAGTTCAGGCCAAAATTTAAATACACCTAGGCTAAAGATATTAATTTATATAATGTGTGTGTGAGGGCGGCACGGTGGTGTAGTGGTTAGCGCTGTCGCCTCACAGCAAGAAGGTCCGAGTTCGAGCCCCGTGGCCAGCGAGGGCCTTTCTGTGCGGAGTTTGCATGTTCTCCCCGTGTCCGCGTGGGTTTCCTCCGGGTGCTCCGGTTTCCCCCACAGTCCAAAGACATGCAGGTTAGGTTAACTGGTGACTCTAAATTGACCGTAGGTGTGAATGGTTGTCTGTGTCTATGTGTCAGCCCTGTGATGACCTGGCGACTTGTCCAGGGTGTACCCCGCCTTTCACCCGTAGTCAGCTGGGATAGGCTCCAGCTTGCCTGCGACCCTGCAGAACAGGATAAAGCAGCTAGAGATAATGAGATGAGATGAGATAATGTGTGTGTACACATTTCATGTTACTATACGTTTCTTTTCACAATTAGAACATCTACTTTATTCATGCCAGAGGTCATTTTAAAACAATTGATGAGACAGAGAATTCCATTTGATCAGAAGTTTACATACACCAAACTGAGTGTCTTTTTAAACAGTCTAGAAGATTCCAGAAATCGATGTAATGAAATTTAGACGACATTTCTGATGGGCCAACTGTCGTAATAATTAACCTGAATTCAGTTTCCCTGAACTGAAAAAGCGTGAGCAAGGAGTTCTTCAAACCTGACTGAGTTACACCAGTTCTGTCAGGACAAATTGGCAAATATTCCAGCGAAGTATTGGGAGAAGCTTGCAGACGGTATACGTCAAGAGTTTGATTCAAGTTCAAGCAATTGCTAGTTTATGATATAAACTAGATGCCCTAATGGCTTTAACACAGGAAACGTATACTAACATGATGTATGGAGTTGAGAAAGTTGGAGTTTGAATGTTTTTATCCTGGGTGTATGGAACTTTTTGGCCTCAAATGTACAGCGACACATCAATGTCATAATACTATTACTGTTATCTTTCTTATAAGGAAATATTTATCTGAAATTTAAAATGTTAGCTATAATAGAATTTTTTTTCTATTTTGAATACTCAGGTACTGAGAATACTGTGCCTTTTTTCTGAATATAAACTGTCCAATTAAAAAAAAAAAAAGTCCATTTCATACAAATGTTTGCCACTGAAACAGGATAATCATTAAGAGATACTGAAGCACAATGCCAGAGTGAAATAAGGTACTGATGGTATGACAGACCTAAATTTTATAAACAAGGTCAGATTTCAAGACTTGTTTTGTCTGTTCATTTTTAAATGGCTCTGAAGTTGTTCAATGTGGTGTATGACAGTTACAATGGCGCCACCTACAGGAGGACAATGAAACATCATGCAATGGCAGGGTTTAACCCTGCAAAACACCTTGAGTTTTTTGTTTGTTTGTTTTTGTAAATTAATACTAGCGATGATAGAAAAGAAAAAGAACTGCTGCTTTATTGTAATAATTTACTTGATTTCCACAATTGGTAGTTTACTGAATACAGATCACTTTTGTGTGATAGCAGACTGAAAGAACACAGATGTCTGATGTATGAGGTATTTAATAGTTTTGCACATGTTGATTTAATGCCATGTATTTATATTAAATGCATTATCCTCTGCTATTCAGAAATGCTAAACTAACACGGGTAAGGATTTGATTTTTTTCCCCCCAAGGATACTTCCGAGTTACTAAAATGTTTGTAGCATTTGCTGTCAAAGAGAAACGAAAATATTTGAATGGATTTCTTAATACTTGAATGTTCTTATGAAGTACATTTGCTTTTTTTTTCTTTTGTGAAGCATTTATTTTTGTATTTTTTTATAAGTTTAAATAATTTAACAGTTGTTAACAAATTCATTTGAATGAACTAAGCCCTTTGCTTATTTAAAATGTTACTGTGCAATGTAATTGCTTCCATTTTGTACAGTGCATAGAGTTGTGATCCAGTGCACTCAGCATATGAATTTTTTTTTTTAACTTTTATACATTAGTCTGTGTTGCTAGTTTCAAATAGTCATCTACAAACATTTATATCCCTTCACAAAGTAAGCATTGTATATGGAATAAAAGTATACACCGACTGACTACTTTATTAGGAACACCTGTACCCCTGCTTATTCCTGTAATTATTTAATCAGCCAATCATGTGACAGCAGCGTTTACACAAAATGGTGCAGAAAACAAAAAACATTCTGTGGGTGGAAAAGCTTTGACTAGAGGTCGAGCTGTTTAGAGCTGGCGGGAAGTCATTGTTAACTCCAATCACTAATGATGGTAAGCAGAAAAGCATCTCAAAACACACGGCACATCGAACTTTGAGGCCAACAGGCTGCAACAGTAGAAGGCCACATCGGGTTCTACTCCTTTAAAGTGCCATTCCACCATTGGATGTATTTTTTTGGCATAAAATACAATATATTTTATGACAACATGACTAGACAGAGAAATCTTTTAGCTTCAAAATGATATATCAAACATAATTTGACAACGACAAGTATATTAATTTTGCGACCAAAGTCACCTACCCTTTTAATTTCCGCGCGGTAGTGAAACGTGATGTCATCGGCAGGTTCCCCTTTTTGTGTACCACGTCACGTGTGACGTGGCACAGATTATCAGCAATGGCGGATAGAACGCGATTGTCAGCTTCGGAAAAGAAGCGAAGGAAAATAGCAAGTGATGCCCAAAGGAGACAGTCGATGGTGAATATCGGCACAGCAATCGACAAGTGGAAATCGCGTTCGATCCGCCATTGCTGATAATCTGTGCCACGTCACACGTGACGTGGTACACAAGAAGGGGAACCTGCCGATGACATCACGTTTCACTACCGCGCGGAAATTAAAAGGGTAGGTGACTTTGGTCGCAAAATTAATATACTTGTCGTTGTCAAAAAATTATGTTTGATATATCATTTTGAAGCTAAAAGATTTCTCTGTCTAGTCATGTTGTCATAAAATATATTGTATTTTATGCCAAAGAATACATCCAATGGTGGAATGGCACTTTAAGCCAGGAACAGGAATCTAAGATGACAGTGAGCACAGGTTCACTGAAACAGGACAATTGAAGATTGGAAAAATGTTGTCTGTGACCACTGTAGCTGCAAAACTGTTACTGAGTGGAGTTTTTTTTTTTTGCACCATTACGCGTAGACTTTATAGACTTGTGTGCAAATCCCAGGACAGCAGCAGTTTCTGAAATACTCAAACCAGCCCACTGGCACCAACATCCATACCACAGTCGGAGTCACTGAGATCACATTTTCCCCCATTCTGATGTTTGATGTGAACAATAACTGAAGCGCTTGACCTATTTTTTTATGCATTGTGCTGCTGCCACATGAATGAGCAGATGTAAAGGTGTTCCAAATAAAAAGGTTGATGACAACATTAGTATTTAATACAAATAAATGATTACAAAGTGATTCACTGCCATTCATCTAGGATAGCAGTTCTCAAACTTTTTAGTCTAAGGCCCACTTTGTGGCTAGTGTCATAGCAGAACTTGAAGGCGTTTAGCACAGACGCCAGCCACACATCCACTGTGGTGTACTTCCGGTGTCTACTTCTGGTTCTCTAAACTTGAAAATATATTGTTCTCCCCATGTGTGACTGTGTTGATAAAACAAGCATGTGGTCTATTTTTCCTGTAGCGCAATTGGCGCTGCCAACACAGAGCACAAAAGAGCAACAAACTTACTGTTTTTCAAATTGATCATCTTATTGTGAATTACTGAACTTTGTTTTTTTACAACTTCAGAGTTGGATGGCGAGCTGTTTGTTCTGCCAGGCCACAATGGAGTTAATAATAAATAATGAACAGTGCCCAAATTGCCCTAACTGCAACATAATGCTGATACCGCTGCTGAGGCCTCGATGAAAAAAAGGCTAAGCTCCTTTGGTGCATTGTTGCGGCAGGAACAGAAATGGGCAGGAGGCTTGTCTTCTCAGCCTCATGGAATGGGAAGAGTACACACCGTCACTATTAAAATGCAGGGTAGAGCTGGAAATGGGTGTGAGCCAAATGCAAACATCAGCAGCAATGCAATAGCGCAGTAAAATGAAGTGCAGAACTTAGAAGAGCTTAGCACAGCTAAAGAGATAGACCCTGAGTGGCTGCCAGCTGCAAAGCCTGATACACAAGTACTAGGGTTTCAATCAATGCCTCTGGCAAAAGCACTGTTAGCTTCATTAATAGTATATTGGCTGATTAATTAATGTAATTCAAATATCATTGTGCACAGGCCCAGGAGGCACTAGATTGTCATCTAAAACACAAACTTGTGGCAACAGGCTCTCTTTATACACCCATGTCTGCCGTCACACTATTCCCACAAAGTGTGGGTCCAGTTGGTGCCATTGTATCAGCTCAGAACAAAAAAAAAAAAAAATTCAGGACATGACTACACTTCCAAGGCATGATATCCTGGAAGTGCCAGAGCATCCCAGCATTGTTTTGGAATTACGCATTCAACTGTGTGCTGGTTTTCCTCTCTGCGAGTGAAATATTGGAGTGCGATATCATCAGATCAGTGGCTACTGAGGACACTGTCTACTGGGTATCGTTTACAGTTTCACCAGGTATAAGGTGTCAGACCCAAGTCATTTGGCAATACAGACCGCAGAAGTGCAGTCGCTACAACAGAAAGAGGCAATAAAGGTTGGGCCAGAATATCTGGTCAGATTCCCAAAAAAAAGGAGACATAACCTGTCCCATTCTGGATCTAACTCATCTCATCTCATTATCTTTAGCCGCTTTATCCTTCTACAGGGTCGCAGGCAAGCTGGAGCCTATCCCAGCTGACTATGGGCGAAAGGCGGGGTACACCCTGGACAAGTCGCCAGGTCATCACAGGGCTGACGCATAGACACAGACAACCATTCACACTCACATTCACACCTACGGTCAATTTTAGTCACCAGTTAACCTAACCTGCATGTCTTTGGACTGTGGGGGAAACCAGAGCACCCGGAGGAAACCCACGCGGACACAGGGAGAACATGCAAACTCTACACAGAGAGGCCCTCGCCGGCCCCGGGGCTCGAACCCAGGACCTTCTTGCTGTGAGGCGACAGCGCTAACCACTACACCACCGTGCCGCCTCTGGATCTAACTATATAAGCAAAAAGAGTTACCAGTCTGGTTTCCTTCTCTTTGGGTTAAGTGTTCACAAAGTGAGAATCAAGTTGCTTTCGAGCCCCTGCAATGTCTGGATCTCTGCATGCTCACTTATCTAGACAATTGGCTGCTGTTTGTACATTCCTAGGTGCAGGTGATGAGCATGACAAAGCATCTGATTTAATATGTGGAAGCTCTGGGTTTAAAAGTTAACCACATTCAATCTAAATCAATATGTCTCCTCTATCTATCCATCCATCCATTATCCATAACCACTTATCCTGTGCAGGGTCACGGGCAAGCTGGATCCTGTCCCAGCTGACTATGGGCGAGAGGCGGGGTACACCCTGGACAAGTCACCAGGTCATCGCAGGGCTGACACACAGAGACGAACAACAGTTCACACTCACGGTCAATTTAGAGCCACCAATTAGCCTAACATGTCTTTGGACTGTGGGGGAAACCGGAGGAAACCCATGCAGACATGGGAAGAACATGCAAACTCCACACAGAAAGGCCCCTTCGGCCACTGGGCTCGAACCAAGAACCTTCTTGCTGTGAGGCGACAGTGCTAACCACTACACCACCATGCCGCCAGGTCAGGCATCGTGGTCCATCTTATTGTACATTGTCTGCTCTCTCATGAGTGAATGAAGTGCACAAATAATGAAAACAGGACTAACAATTGTGGAGAATTTACCTTCGTGTCATGTTGTTTTTATACGAGTCAGCTGACCCTGGTTTATGATGACAAGCTCTTTTCATAGTTTCATGATATTTTCCTAGTTTATCTGCACTCGTTCTTTTCAGACTAGAAAAAAGTTCAAAAGTCAATTAAATGATATACATTTCTTCTTTGAACTATACTGCTTGTATATTGTTACAATACTGCTTGTGAAAATTCACCCAGCGTTTAAAAGTAGTCCAACTCCAAGGAAGCACCAAACTCTTCTTTCTTCTACTGCAGATAAAGTTGAAGCCCAGTCAGAATTTACCACTCCATCACCGACAGTGGTGTCTTTCTAAACATATGTGCTGCAATCAAGAACGACAAGCTATTTTATGTTGTCTGCCAATAGTGCTGACTTCCCTGACTTAAAAAATCAACTTTACAGCCAGTGCTCGGACTCCAGCCATGTATTCCAGGCTGAGAGACAAGAGAACACCAAACAATTGGTTTCTTAACCAGCGCATCTAAACCATTGTGGACATCCCTGGTCACCCCCTTCATCAAGACAATTGGTATGGTCGATGGTGATTCAGAGAGCTAGGAGTTAAACTAGGGGGCAGAAAAATACATCAATATATCTACAATACACCTGAGCACAAGTCAGAAGAAAATCTCAGTGATGCTGATTAGTCCTGCGCTTCTGCAGTTTGCAAATATTTTTCAACATTATTGCAGGTACTTGCTGATTTTTTTGATCCTGTACTCAAGGACAGACATGATGACTATGACTCAAGGACCATGAAGCATTCCACTGACTTGAATGCCTACAACGTTTCTTCATTTTCTTGTTTTTTTTTTCCCCATGTTGAAGGTTTCTTCTATAAATTCAAGCATGTTTTTCCCCACTTGCTCCCTGTAGCTCACCTTGGGTTTGATAACCACTACGTCCTGTCTTCCCATGTACAGATGGCATAAGGGGTCTAAGACTGCCTTGTTTTTGTTCATGCTCGGAACAGGTTGGATAGACGGATAGTGGTCCAGGCCCTGTCTGGTCTGAAGGGAGACCTGAGTGGGTGCTAATACAGCCTGCGCAAAACGACTGAGGAAGAGCATTCAGAGACTTACTGATGTGTGGATGCTCCAAGATTCCATTGGCATAACTAGACGTCAACGGTGTTGGAAATAGATGGTCCATAGAGTGCTAGGTCACAGGAGTACCAGATCTACCACATCAGTTCTTAATTCCATCATCTTTTAAGGTTGGAATAGCCACTTTGAGGTACAAATTCTAATGGATTCAGTGTATTTGGGTTGCCTTTGTACCATGGGCGATTGCTCTAAGACAACGAGGGAGGCTCAGCCTCCTCTAAAAATGACGAACATCGTGTAGGATGAATTGCGCTAGGCTTATGTTATAGCCGACCTTATAACATTGCTATTTCAGATCCAGAATCATAGAAATATATGTGCTCAACCCAACTACAGTGCGAAAATCATTCCATTATAACTTTCCCCAGTTCGCCTAATGTGCGCGTGAGTTTTTCCCCCTCGTGACAGCGCGATGCAGCCCAGCCTCAGTGGACTTCAATGGCATTTGGGAGCTCTGCGCTTTTCAATCTCAAAATGCAAGACGGTTATTGGACAAATACTGCGAAAATGCCCGCCTACGGACTCCGAGCCTCACAGTGGGAGGGACATGGCAGTTTCCGCAAGGAGACTGGTGATTGGTGAAAGCGGCCAGATATTTTCTTTGATTGACAGCTCGTTTCAAATATAAACAGGCAGCGGTGAATTTCAGTTCAGTTCCATGCGGATTCGCAAGTGCTGTGGTGTATTGTAAGAGATCAGCTTACATTTCGATTTCATTCATTACATACGGTTTCTACCAGCTTTTTTAGTTTGTATATATTTTCATTGTAAATAAAGTGTAAATATAGTGTTGTCAAGTTTGCTATCTTAGTTCCAGAAATTTCATTTATTTGAGTGACTGAACTTGCACTCGAGGGGGCTAGTCAGCTAGCAAGAAAGCTGCGCATGGATGCCAAGCATTGTTGATTTAATTTTGGCGAAGCCATTTGCCAGTCTTCCTTTCGAGGAAAAAATTAAAATTAAAGAGCAGGGTAGACCAACGCCTCAAATTGACTTGGTGAAAAAGGTAGGGAATAATACTCGTTCCTTTCAGCTCTCCTGGTACGAGAAAGTGAATTGGCTAACAGCAAGTGACCCACATCAACAACAGTAAATAGGCTACTTTAGTAATATGTCATGGATGGACCAAAAATATAGAATCTATTTAAAATGTTTATGCTGAGTATATTATATTGGAATATATATTTCTCTGGATATGAATTAAACACAGCTACAATTTGGAAAACATTTTTAAACAAAAACACAGCCGAGAACATTTCACACTACAGACCTGGATTAAAAGTGAAGGGTTATCAAAATTGTCAATAAAACATTTCTCAGTCAAAATAAGTAAAATATAGGGAAAGTGTCATTGAATGAAATGTGTGGCACCCAGCTCTATGTTTGGCTCCCCAAGGTCAGTGCTTGTGCCTATTCCAGAACACTCTGCTGTTACTGCTGAGGTTCCTGACAAAGAGCTGCTTTCAATAATGATCAATTTTTAAACAACATGCCACAATTTTAAAATATAAAATGTTAAAATATACCCCCCACCATCATGTATACAGTAGGCTAATGGGCCAAAAGAACCTGTTATTTCACAGTTTGTGACCCTGCCAACAATCAGCCAGATCAGAGGCAAGAGTATGGGCAAAATTGATGTGTTTTTTCTTTTTTCTTTTAAAATCTGGAAATATCGTAACCGACCAGCCTCCCCTGTTTGAAAGACTACCAGCCGCCACTGCTTTGTACATAATGATTACCAAATCATTATGTGGCTCAGAAGTACAGTGGTGCTTGAAAGTTTGTGAACCTTGTCGAATTTTCTATATTTCTGCATAAATATGACCTAAAACATCAGATTTTCACACAAGTCCTAAAAGTAGATAAAGAGAATCCAGTTAAACAAAGAAGACAAAAATATTATACTTGGTCTTTTATTTATTGAGGAAAATGATCCAATATTACATATCTGTGAGTGGCAAAAGTATGGGAACCTCTAGGATTAGCAGTTCATTTGAAGGTGAAATTAGAGTCAGGTGTTTTCTATCAATGGGATGACAATCAGGTGTGAGTGGGCACCCTGTTTTATTTAAAGAACAGGGATCTATCAGAGTCTGATCTTCACAACACGTTTGTGGAAGTGTATCATGGCACGAACAAAAGAGATTTCTGAGGACCTCAGAAAAAGCATTGTTGTTGATGTTCATCAGGCTGGAAAAGGTTACAAAACCATCTCTAAAGAGTTTGGACTCCACCAATCCACAGTCAGACAGATTGTGTACAAGTGGAGGAAATTCAAGACCATTGTTACCCTCCCCAGGAGTGGGCGACCAACAAAGATCACTCCAAGAGCAAGGCATATAATAGTTGGCAAGGTCACAAAGGACTCCAGGGTAACTTCTAAGCAACTGAAGGCCTCTCTCACATCTTAGTGTTCATGAGTCCACCATCAGGAGAACACTGAACAACAATGGTGTGCATGGCAGGGTTGCAAGGAGGAAGCCACTGCTCTTCAAAAAGAACGTTGCTGATCATCTGCAGTTTGCTAAAGATCATGTGGACAAGCCAGAAGGCTATTGGAAAAATGCTTTGTGGATGGATGAGACCAAAATAGCACTTTTTGGTTTAAATGAGAAGCGTTATGTTTGGAGAAAGGGAAGCACTGCATTCCAGCATAAGAACCTTATCCCATCTGTGAAACATGGTGGTGGTAGTATCATGGTTTGGGCCTGTTTTGCTGCATCTGGGCCAGGATGGCTTGCCATCATTGATGGAACAATGAATTCTGAATTATACCAGCAAATTCTAAAGGAAAATGTCAAGACATTTGTCCATGAACTGAATCTCAAGAGAAGGTGGGTCATGCAGCAAGACAACGACCCTAAGCACACAAGTCATTCTACCAAAGAATGGTTAAAGAAGAATAAAGTTAATGTTTTGGAATGGCCAAGTCAAAGTCCTGACCTTAATCCAATCAAAATGTTGTGGAAGGACCTGAAGCGAGCAGTTCATGTGAGGAAACCCACCAATATCCCAGAGTTGAAGCTGTTCTCTATGGAGGAATGGGCTAAAATTCCTCCAAGCCGGTGTGCAGGACTGATCAACAGTTACCGCAAACGTTTAGTTGCAGTTATTGCTGCACAAGGGCGTCACACCAGATACTGAAAGCAAATGTTCACATACTTTTGCCACTCACAGATAGGTAATATTGGATCATTTTCCTCAATAAATAAATGACCAAGTATAATATTTTTGTCTCATTTTTTTAACTGGGTTCTCTTTAACTACTTTTAGGATTTGTGTGAAAATCTGATGTTTTAGGTCATACTTATGCAGAAATATAGAAAATTCCAAAGGGTTCACAAACTTTCAAGCACCACTGTACTTCTTGTTTGACAAACCAGTATGGGTCAGACTCATTACAGCAGGGATGGCCAAGAACTGGTCTGATGCTCATAGGTTCTGGTAAAGCGAAGAGCAGAGAGATTACAGTATTAGATCTTTCAAAATGTATCCACTTCAGTGGCAATGTTCTAATCTTTTACATTCACTTACCAAAGCTTAGCAAGGTGACCACCATCAACAACAGTGCCAACAACTGTGGGCATAGTCACCATGCTGTTGCACTGTTAACAGCTTAAAACAATGACTGTCAAATGTGAGGTAGGTTCACGAAAGAAATTTGACAAAAGCCATAGGAAAACATCCTTTCTTGAGAATGGTTAAAGATGAACCATGCAGATGGTTACTGGGAAGTGTAAGATGAGACCATAGAGAGGTCAGGGCATCAAGGTGCCTCATCAGGCAGGCTGGTCAGGCGCACACAACCACCATCATCACATCCAAACAGAAGTGGTAAATAAACCTGAAGGTCAGTCAGGCAGTAAGTAAGTAAAGTAATCAATCAATCAAAACTACAACTATGTTTTGTTTTTCAGTGAAAAAAATGTGGCGGCACAGTGGTGTAGTGGTTAGCGCTGTCGCCTCACAGCAAGAAGGTCCAGGTTCGAGCCCCGTGGCCAGCGAGGGCCTTTCTGTGCGGAGTTTGCATGTTCTCCCCGTGTCCGCGTGGGTTTCCTCCGGGTGCTCCGGTTTCCCCCACAGTCCAAAGACATGCAGGTTAGGTTAACTGGTGACTCTAAATTGACCGTAGGTGTGAATGTGAGCGTGAATGGTTGTCTGTGTCTATGTGTCAGCCCTGTGATGACCTGGCGACTTGTCCAGGGTGTACCCCGCCTTTCGCCCGTAGTCAGCTGGGATAGGCTCCAGCTTGCCTGCGACCCTGTAGAACAGGATAAAGCGGCTAGAGATGATGAGATGAGTGAAAAAACGTTAATGTTGTTTGTGCATATTTTATCTAAAATTTGAAAGCGCATAAGTGAAATCTGCAGTAGTCAGAGTTTTACAGGGCCCTTCATGGTATTAACACCAGAATGCTACTCAGTCCTCTTGATTGCAGTTTACACTCTGAAGGCTTTACATTAGTGACCACATCTAAGCTCCTAAGAGACAAAATGCCTCATCCACAGCCTCCATTTTATTCTGACCAGTCGCAATATAAAAGCTACTCTGTCCAAATGGGAAGCCAATATTTTTACATAATTGCCTCTATAAACAGCATTGCAATCTGTGTTAAAATACTTTATTGATCATTTAATATTTTCAACATAGTCATTTTTAAGATCTTGCCAGCTGTCACCCTTAAATACAACATGATACAGGTTTAATCCCAAAATATGTTCAAACTAAGTGTTTCTGATGAGAACCAGTCTTTATAGACCAGAACACTGTCTCCTTGACATACGTGTTGACAGATTAATCCAGTGGACCCAATTTCTTTTCCTAGAACTGCTTAGTGACGTACATCACATAATGCTAATCTTTGTTCCATAAAACACTTGGGTTACAATTTTGCCTGAGGCTTCTGGCTGTCCCACACTGTGTCTGTGTATGGGAGCAATACGTGTACGTATAAAGGTACGTTGTATTTTTAGAGTGACATATCAACGTATACAATTTCAAAAAGCAAATAGAAACAGAGTGATGTATTCTTATACATATATTTATTCTTTCAAACAAGACTTCCTATACACCCTTCCCCTAAAACATTATGCAGGTAATACAGTACGATAACATTTTAGATGAATGAGTGGACTTTGTTTTAACTGTATAAGGATATACTAATGCATCTCAAAAAATTAGAATATCATGAAAGTTCATTTTTTTCATAATTTACTTCAAAAAGATAATCTTTCATATATTCTATATTACATATAAAGTGAAGTATTTCATGGCTTTTTTTAATTTTATTTTGATTATGGCTTATAGCTTATGAAAATCAGAAAACCAGTATGTCTAGATATTAGAATATTTCATTTAAAGTTTGAGTAAAACAGTATAAATACTGTATCTCTCAGTCCAGTACACGCAACCACAGTCAGGGGGAAGACTGCTGACCTGACAGTTGTCCAATAGATGATCATAGATACCCTCCACAAGGAGGGTAAGCCACAAAAGGTCATTGCTGAAAGGCTGGCTGGAAAAGGTGCACAAGCAACAGGGATAACTGCAGCCTTGACAGGATTCTAAAAAAAGTCAATCCAAGAACTCGGGAGAGCTTCACATGGAGTGGACTGAAGCTAGTGTCAGTGCATCAAGAGTCACCACATACAGATGTCTTCAGGAAAAGAGCTGCAACTGTCACATTCCTAATATCAAGCCACTCCTGAACCAGTGACAATGTCAGAAGCATCTTACCTGGGCTAAGGAGAGAAAGAACTGTGCCGGGTTTCCCAAAAGCATCGTAGCACAAAGATCATTGTTAAATGTTCGAGTGAACAGCACAATGAACGCTCTCTCTTCTAGTTAAAATGCTCTTAGCGTTAAGACGGTTTTAGGAAACCCACCGCTGGACTGTTGCTCAGTGGTCCAAAGTCCTCTTTGCAGGTGAAAGTAAATGTTACATTTCATTTGTAAATTAAGGTCCTAGAGTCTGGAGAGGCAGAGAATCCAAGGTGTTTTAAGTCCAGTGTGAAGTTTCCACAGCCTGTGATGATTTGGGGTGCCATGTAATCACTGGTGTCGGTCCACTGTGTTTCATCAAGTCCAGTGTCAATGCAGCCGTCTACCAGGAGATTTTCAAGTCCTTCATGCTTCCATCTGCTGGCAACCTTCATGAAGATGCTGATTTCCTTTTCCAGCAGGACTTAGCACCTGCCCACAGTGCCAAAACTACTACCAAATGGTTGGCTGACCATGATATTAGTGCTTGATTGGCCAGCCAACTCGCCTGACCCAAATCCTGTAGAGAATCTATGGGGTGTTATCAAGAGGAAGATGAGAGACACCCGACCCAAAAACACAGAGCTGAAAGCTGCTATCAAAGCAACCTGGGCTTCAGTAACACCTTAGCAGTGCCACAGGCTGACCATCTTCATGCCACACCGCATCAATACAGTCATTCATGGTAAAGAAGCCCCAACCAACTACTGAGCGTATAAATGAATATACTTTTCATAAGTTGGACATTTCTGTATTGTAAATCGTTGTATGCTATAAGCCATAATCATAAAAAAGCTTGAAATGTTTCACTTTTAATGAATATAGAATACATTAAAGTTTACCTTTTTGAATTAAATTACAAAAAAAAAAAAAAAATCTAATTCTCTGAACTGCAACCTGGTACTCAATATCACAGGTTTACTGTCGGATGTTGTAGCATTACTCTCATATACACTCACCAAATACATGTTATTAGGAACACCTGTACTCATTCATGCAATTATCTAATTATCCAATCATCTTGCAGTAGTGCAATGCATAAAAGCATGAAGATACAGATCACCAGTTTCGAGCAATGTTCACATCAGCTATCAGAAGCAGGAAAAATTTGACTGTTGGCGCCAGCCAGGCTGGTATGAGTTTACCGCTGGTCTCCTGGGATTTTCACACACACAACAATCTCTAGAGTTTACTCAGAATGGTGCAACAAGGAAAAACATCTAGCAAGAGGCAGTTCCGCAGATGGAAATGCCTTTTTGATGAGGGAGGTCAATGAAAAATAATCAGTCTGGTTCAAGCTGACAAAGACTACAGTAACTCCGATAACCACTCTGGACAATTGTGGTGAGCAGAAAAGCATCTCGGAATGCACAACAGCAGAAAACCAGGTCAGATTCCACTTCTGTCAACCAAGAACAGAAAGCTGAGGCTGAAATGGACACAGGCTCAACAAAACCAGACAGTTGAAAACTGGTCTTATGAATACTGACTTCTGCTGAGGCGCACACAGATGGTCGGGTCAGAATTTGGCACCAACAGCACAATTCTATGAACCGAGCCTGCCTTGTGTCAACAGTACAGGCTGGTGGAGGTGGTGTAATGGTGTGAGGAATGTTTTCTTGGTACACGTTGGACCTTTTAATACCAATCATTCATTGTTTGAATGTTAGTCTATTTGAGTATTGTTGCTGACCATGTGCATTCCTTCATGGTGACAATTTACTCATCTAAATGTCAAAGCAAAAATAGTCTCAAACTAGTTTCATGAACATGACAATAAGTTCAAATGTTCTTCCGTGACCTTCCCAGTCACCAGATCCGAATCCAACAGGACACCTTTGGGATGTAGTAGAACAGGAGATACACAGCATGAAAAGTGCACCTGAAAAATCTACAGGAATTATGTGATGCAATCATGTTAACGTCTACCAGAAACTCAAAGGAAATTTGACATCTTGTAGAATCCATGCCACAAAAAAAAAAAAAGAGGCTCATTTGAAAGCAAAAGGAGGCCCTACCCAGTAATAGTATAATGTTCCTAATAAATTTACCCCTGTATGTCCTGATAAGATCCTGAAACACTATAGTTTTATGCTGTACTGTTTGAACAAAGGCCCATAAGGCCAATAAATCCCTGGGCTCTCTCCGTTGATCTACATGCAATCAGTACAATTTGTATGGCATCTGAAAAAGTCAGCACTTGATATTGCTCAGTCAAGTACTGTCAATACATTATTAGGTGTCTGCTAAAAAGTTCCATTTCAGAAAACTAGATTACAATGCATAGCCTGACTAAACCAGAAGGTGGGTTTGTGCTGGTTTCAAACACCTTATACAAATAAATTAGTTCCACTGGTTGACAAGATAATAAACCGGACTTACCGTAATCTGCCGAGTTAATCCCCCCCCCCCAAAAAAAAAATAAAATAAAATTATTTAGCTTGTGTTGATCTTAAATAATCCAGTTGCAATTTAGGGTGTAATAAGTAACTTTGTTTAGTGATGCCATTTCTTCCAGGATAAAGTGCATCTCTATTAAATTACTTTTAAAGGATTCTTAAAATCAGACACAAATGGTTGGTTGGGTTTTTGTTTTTTATAACATCATAAACATTATATTGCTAACAGTGACTAAGCTGAAATTTTGAATATTGGATGAATTACAGAGGTTATGAAGAACATAACACTTCATTCCACAGAATACAGTGCAACCTAAGCAGAAACAAAAGAAAAAAAAAAAAAGTAAAAGAAGTGTATGCCACACACATTTAGAAACTTGATACATTAGGTGTCACCTACCATTTAGTTAATGGACTTTTGTCTGAACAAAGACATATGTGGTACAGAAAGACTGAAAAGACATAACAAAATTCACTGTAGTAATCTGCTCTGGAGGGGGGAGAAAAAAAAAAAGTCATGATTCATTGCACAGCAGGTTTTATGACAAGTACACAACTCTGTGCAAATTAAGAACAAATTAAAAGGAACAGCATTTCCCCCCACCCTCACCACCCAAATCTTGCCATTTTTCTCCATATTTCCATGTACACATGTATTTGGATCTCATTTGCTTTATACACTATAGAAAAAAACAGCCATCCAGTTGGCACCCAGCGGGCAAGTAGAACTGAGTCATAAAAGTTCTGTAGCGAGGTTGAAATGCTTTTGGGATGCTCTGCTCCAAGTTCGGAGTGGATGCTGGGAGCTTGGGTGGGAGGGTACAGGTAGAAGCAGAGGTTTAAAGATCTGGAGAAGTGGGCAAAGGAGAGAGTGGGAGTCACACTCATTAGTCCACCGGCCGTTTTTCACCGTGTTTCTTTGTAAACTCTTCTGCATTCTTAAAGAATTTTTTACGGTCTTTCGAGTATTCCTCTGCTAGGTCTGCCCTCAGTGGGTGCTCTGGCTGAGGGTCATTGACAAGGGCGATGAGAGACTGGATTACTAATTTGTGGGAGGGAAAAAGAAAGAAAAAAAAATTGCTGGATGAGAAAAGACGACACCTGCATATACTGGCTGAATATTTACTAAAGCCTACATCGTTTCTTAATGCTGAGACACCTTACCTTGATCAGCTTTGGTTGCAGGTTTCCAGTTTTCAGCACTTATGACTGGCAAGCACACCTGACCTTTCTCATCTATGTTCGGGTGGTAGATCTTTGTTTTGAATGTGATCTTGGGTGGCTTAAATGGATACTCAGCAGGGAAAATGATCTCAATCCGGAATGCACCTTTATCGTATGGAGGGTT
This sequence comes from Neoarius graeffei, assembly GCF_027579695.1. Classification (NCBI taxonomy): domain Eukaryota; kingdom Metazoa; phylum Chordata; class Actinopteri; order Siluriformes; family Ariidae; genus Neoarius; species Neoarius graeffei. The sequence goes on along the minus strand of NC_083593.1, from coordinate 13,904,422 downwards.
GTCCTGAAATGAATGAACATCCGTTTTAATTTTTTTTTTTTTAACCCAATCTGTGTGATCTCACCATTCTGGGAGTGAACACACTCCATATAGTTCACCTTAAGCATGGGAAACGTTCCAGGGTTTTTTTTTTTAAGTACTAACCAACACTGCAAAATGTCTGAATTAAAGTAATTATTGCTTTGTTAACTAGATGCTTGACTAAATCTCGATCACTGCATTATAGTTTTTTTTAAAGCAGTCTTTTGAGCTTTTGGGATGGGTGTACTGTAAATGCAGGTCATTACTTTGTGCGCAAACAGCAGTGTTATTCAAACACCACCACCACTGCATGACCATGAGTTAAATTCACCTTGCTCTCTGCGCGTCACCTCCAAGCCAAGGCTAGATTCTTGGCACGTTGGACTGGAAGTCCATTTCTAATTCATTAAAAGATCTCCGAGTTCAATTTTCGGCTTTACTGTATTCGAGCAGCACAAAATTTAACATGTTCACTGCTTCCTCCAGATTTATTTGCGTTTTAGATAAATTTGGTGAAATTTAAATTTTAGACATTCAAGTTTAAACGAGCATTTCATTACCCAACTTGCAGCAGTTTCCACCTAACATATTGCGATAAAGGTTTGTCTTTATTATTTATTTAAGGTAATAACGAAACAGTACCATTACCATACTTACAGGAACGATAAGCCCTTGCCAAGTCAAAATGTTTGACTCGTCAACTTGGATGTTACGGAAGTTTTTCATTCCAGATTTGCGGATTTCATCAAGTTCCTGGAAAACAAAATTGCACAGATCCAAGATATATGATTGTCAGAGCGGTCAGTTCGAACACCTGAAACTAAGGCTCTGGTGTTTAGCTCATTATAGATATTTACATGACAAACAAAAGCCCGATCAACACGTTTTTGTGTGATTATGACGTAAGAAACTTCATATGCATTAAATGTATAACTCGTATGGATGGAGCCATGTTTCCATTACCAGTTTCGAACAAGAGCTAATGAGGAAAGGTCACAACTTCACTACTGTCGTCACAATTTTTAAATTACAAGTCTATTGTGAATTAGTAAAGGGGCAGGGATAAGTTAAGTTAAGGAGTGATCTCATGTTTAATATTTTACAATAACAGAAGACAGGTCTCGAGATTGTCAAAGACGAGCATCTCATGTACTGTACTGTGAAATTTAACTACTCAAAGTCAAAGCTGCACCCATTCAACACCTCACTCACTTCCTGCTTCTGTCCAACTTACATTTCTGAGTGTAAATCGGTGGTGCTTAATGCTGTAAACTAATGGCACTGGGGAAAAGTGTTATATGGTGAATAAATCATTGTCCTGTTAGAGCTACATTGGTGTAATATTAGTTAGCTAGTTATCATTTAACCCAACAGTACCGTTACTAAGTTACCAAGCAATCACACAGCTAGCTAATTTGCTCTTAGGCCATCTGAGTGCTCGGCTAGCTGACTTGATCTCTATCTAACCCAGCAGTTTTCCTCAAAACCATTTCACACAACTGACACCAACCTAACAATCCGGTTCTTTACCTTTGATTAAAACACGACGCCCATGAGACGTATGAGACACTTGAGCTCAAATTACATTCGGTTCTTTCTGCCAACGGCCTTCGCAAGCGAACATGTTCATTCGCGATTCCACCGTTTTCTCTAGCTAACAGGCTAATTGCTTAGCTAGCCTGTTGGCTAGCTTGTTAGCTTCTCCATTATCATATTTCTCAGTCATAAGACAGAAGCAAAGGAAATATTTCATTTTTAATTTACACCACCTTCTTACAGGCACTATACATAGCCGACTAGGCAGAACGCGGAATAAATCTTAAAATAAAACAAATAATTAAGGATTACTCAAGGTATTTACCTTATGCAGCCTCTTGCTTGCCGCCATCTTGGATTTGCTGACTAACTACCCACAATCCACCGCGACACATATAACTATTCTTCTGGAAAACCCCCCCTTAGCATTATCATCATAAATTTCACTTTAAATAAACAATATGAAACTATAGAATAGCAAGTTGTATAACAAATTTAAATTGATTACTATACATTTATAAAGTTTTTTTTTGTGTGTGTGTGTGTGTGTGTCCATGTTTTTATTGAAAACACAATCTGTGAGTCATCATAATAGTTTAGTGTAGAGTCATCTTTTAAATTAACCCCAGGTTGCTCTAAAAAAAAAAAAAAAAGGACTATTTATATAAAATATCAGCAAAGAAAAAGGTACAGTAGTTCATATGCTCAAGCTTTCTGTTAGGAGACGTTTCTTTAACATTTTTGTAAGAAGTCTGCAGTGAATAGGTTTTCCTTCACAGTAGATGTTTCAGGACAGAAGAGTTCTGCTTTCTCTGTTACATGACAAGCTGCATTTGGTTTGTTATTAACTTAAAGGGGAAAAAAGAGGGGGGAAACAATCTGCTGAGGAAATGACAGATTATTATCACTATACACTACCGTTCAAAAGTTTGGGGTCACCCAGACAATTTTGTGTTTTCCATGAAAAGTCACACTTTTATTTACCACCATAAGTTGTAAAATGAATAGAAAATATAGTCAAGACATTTTTCTGGCCATTTTGAGCATTTAATCGAGCCCACAAATGTGATGCTCCAGAAACTCAATCTGCTCAAAGGAAGGTCAGTTTTATAGCTTCTCTAAAGAGCTCAACTGTTTTCAGCGGTGCTAACATGATTGTACAAGGGTTTTCTAATCATCCATTAGCCTTCTGAGGCAATGAGCAAACACATTGTACCATTAGAACACTGGAGTGAGAGTTGCTGGAAATGGGCCTCTATACACCTATGGAGATATTGCACCGAAAACCAGCTAGAATAGTCATTTACCACATTAGCAATGTATAGAGTGGATTTCTGATTAGTTTAAAGTGATCTTCATTGAAAAGAACAGTGCTTTTCTTTCAAAAATAAGGACATTTCAAAGTGACCCCAAACTTTTGAACGGTAGTGTAAGTGATAAGAGAAATTTATCTCACAGTAAATGGAGCTTAAAATGGTTAAAACACAACGTGTAGTTCATTAATATATGAATCTAATAATCTCATCTCATTATCTCTAGCCGCTTTATCCTTCTACAGGGTCGCAGGCAAGCTGGAGCCTATCCCAGCTGACTATGGGCGAAAGGCAGGGTACACCCTGGACAAGTCGCCAGGTCATCACAGGGCTGACACATAGACACAGACAACCATTCACATTCACGGTCAATTTAGAGTCACCAGTTAACCTAACCTGCATGTCTTTGGACTGTGGGAGAAACTGGAGCACCCGGAGGAAACCCACACGGACACAGGGAGACCATGCAAACTCCACACAGAAAGGCCGTCGCCGGCCCCGGGGCTCAAACCCAGGACCTTCTTGCTGTGAGGTGACAGCGCTAACCACTACACCACCATGCCGCCCAATCTAATAATCGAGTCTGATAATATATGAATATATTTCATCAATGACAAATTGCTGTGGTATAAAGAATCGAAACTTGCTGTTATAGGAAAATAATCAGCTGGAACAGTGGGGCCACATCACACCACCCCATCGTTGATTAGTTTCCTATAACAGCACAGCAATATCATACATCATCATCATTGTTATTATTGTTATTATTGAGTGGTATAGTGGTTAGCACTGTCGCCTCACAGCGAGAAGGTTCTGGGTTCGAGCCCAGCGGCTGGCAAGGGCCCTTCTGTGTGGAGTTTGCTTGTTTTCTGCGCGGGTTTCCTCCGGGTGCTCCGGTTTCCCCCACAGTCCAAAGGCATGTAGGTTAGGCTAATCGGTGGCTCTAAATTGACCATAAGTGTGAATGGTTGTTTGTCTCTGTGTGTCAGCCCTGTGATGATCTGGTGACTTGTCCAGGGTGTACCCCGCCTCTCGCCCATAGTCAGCTGGAATAGGCTCCAGCTTCCCTGCTACCCTATAGGACAGGATAAACGGCTACAGATAATGGATTATTATTACATACATGCAGTATTCAGGTTTGGATTATTTTTATGCTGTGTACAAGTCTACTCCACAATTAATACTGGAGCTGAAATTAATTAGAATCACACCCTTACACCACAAAAAAAATGATATCTCAGCAAGTGAAAATATCCTGAAAATAGTTGAAACGATCTAGCATTTCTTATTAGAAGAATACAAGACACCAATTCTGAGATTATTAAACCTAGTTCTAGATTACAACCAACTTATTCTAAGATGTCTTATCAAATAAAAATATCTGTCCATGCAGCAAGATAGTTTCAAGAGTATTAAGTGATTTTCTCCTCAAATTCAGTTTTCAATTTTTTGTAGTGTAGCATCTGATGTAATTGAACACTAAACAGTTTTACCACACCTTCAAAATATTTACTTCATTACTTTCTAAATCTCTAAATGGTACAATTATGGTAGAATTAAGAAAGTGACATTGGAATTGGAATTGGAATTAGAAGAAGAAGAAGAAAATGAAACGAACAAGGAATTGAAAATAGTATTAATCTTAATAATAAGGCTTATTTATAACTGTGATTTAGATTAGACCAATTCAATTCCACTCAGGAGACAAATCACATTGTTACCGAGAGAAAAAGAGAGAGAGAGAGAGAAATGAGCCAGGTGAGAAAATTATTGTTTTATACAGTGCCCTCCACAATTATCGGCACCCCTTTTAACGATTATGAAAAAGGGTTAGAAAAACTCCACCTTTTGGTGAAGTCGCTTCATCTCACGCTGAAAAAATGAGAAAAATCCAAGCTTTAAAGGTCCCATGGCATGAAATTTTCACTTTCTGAGGTTTTTTAACGTTAAAATGAGTTCCTCTGACCTTCTTAAGTCACCCCAGTGGCTAGAAATTTCATAATGTGTAAACCAAACTATGCCCAACATTTGAGAATGGCGCGTCAAAATGGCGCGTTGATAAGCTCTTCCCTTTACTACGTCAGCAAGGGAGATGATCCCCACGTCTCCCCTCTGGATTTCCACCCACTGTATGGACTGCCCCACCCAGTTGTAGTGAGGAGACCATAGAGGACACAACAACATGGCATCACCTAAGCGAGCGAAACATGGAAATTGCGCTGTACATGGATGTGACAACACAGAAAAGAGTCTGTTTTTACTGCCGACGGGAGAGCCCCTGAAGACGCAGTGGCTTAATTTTATTTACTTCAATAATACGCCGTCGAGTCTACCTAAGACGGTGTATGTTTGTCGGAAGCATTTTCCTGAGGAATGTTTCCACAACTTGGGACAGTACAGGGCAGGTTTTGCACATCAACTGTCACTGAAGCCTGGGTCCGTACCAAGCATCCCTGCCGCATCAGCAACAAACACCGAACAAGTAAGTGTATAACTGGTCGTTTTGCCGTGTTTTAAAATCGGTGCATTAGCCTAGCAATGGCTACATTAGCTGTGCAGCTAACCGCTTCCTGCAGTTAGCCAGGTAATCTGCGCTACAAAACTAAAGAGCATGCAGCATGCTCTGTTAAACTGAGTTTAGTCTGGAAATTGACTGTAACTTATGAGTTTATGTTTGACTATTGCTCCGCAATGCATGTCTTCTGTTGGATAAGCGATATGTTGCTGTAGTTGCTGCTTCTATCCTCTTTGGTTATGGAGTGCGTGTTCAAGCCTAGGGTATTATACGTTCGTAAACTACCACTCCGAACACTCTCACTCTCTGTTCTCTGTGTCACGTTGAGTTTACGAAAGGAGTCCGAGGGAGAACGGGGTTTTGTCTTAACAGCGTGGCTACAGGCGCTGATAGCAGCGAGTATGTGTGTGCGCAGCTTGGTCAAGCCCCTCCCCCCCCCCCCCCCCCATGGCCTGCCCCCACCCTCTACCCTTCCCCGCCTCCTGCTTCTCATTAGCAAAACGACGCACTGGGAAAAGCGCTGAAATGGGGCTTTCTCCCAGGAGGCTATATTTACGTGCCGAGGGTTCATTTTGAGAAAGGCTGCGGATATAACATCCGGAAGCCTCCATGAGCCCGTTTAAAGCATCAGCAAACCACCATGCCATGGGACCTTTAATTGAAATAAATTTATTCAGCGAAAAATAAATCTGTCATTAAGAAATCATTATTTTCAACAAAACTGCATATTCCACAAATTGGTACCCCTGTACAACTTCCATTTGCCAATAAAACAGCACTGAGTCTTCTCCTATAGCATTCCTCTTTACACAATCTCTCCAGATCATCTAGGGTCCTCAGCACTCTCTTGTGCTCTTTCCTCTTCAGCTTACCATGGGGTTCAGGCCAGGGGACTGAGATGGCCATGGCTAATAATTTTTGTGTTGATTTGAACATATGCCTCAGATCATTGTCCTGCTGGTAGATCCAGTAAAGACCCAGTTTTAGTTTCCTAGCAGAGGCGGACAGATTTTGATTTAAAATGTCCTGGTATTTCATGGAGTCCATGATACCATGTACCCTAACAAGGTTTCCTGGGCCTTTGGAGGAAAAACAGCCTCACAACATCACAGAACCTCCACCAAATCTTAAAGTTGGGATTGGACTATTTTCATTATAGCCATCGTTCTTTTTATACCAAGCCCATTTTGAGTGTTTATTGTAAAAACTCCGTTTTTGTTACATCAGACCACTGAACACGGTTCCAGTCAAAGTTGTACAGTAGTAGTGTTTTGCAAACTTCAGGTGCTTACATTTGTTGTTAACTGACAGAAAAGGCTTTTTTCTAATATATCTTCCAAATATTCTGTTGTCCTGGAGGTGGAGTCTGATGGTGGTTTTGGAGGCTTGGAAACCCCAAGATTTTACTTTTTCTTGTAATTCACCAACAGTCATCCTTGGGGATTTTTCTCTCTCTCTTACTATCCACCACACTGTATCTCATCTCATCTCATTATCTGTAGCCGCTTTATCCTGTTCTACAGGGTCGCAGGCAAGCTGGAGCTTATCCCAGCTGACTATGGGCGAAAGGCGGGGTACACCCTGGACAAGTCGCCAGGTCATCACAGGGCTGACACATAGACACAGACAACCATTCACACTCACATTCACACCTATGGTCAATTTAGAGTCACCAGTTAACCTAACCTGCATGTCTTTGGACTGTGGGGGAAACCGGAGCACCCGGAGGAAACCCACGCAGGCACGGGGAGAACATGCAAACTCCACACAGAAAGGCCCTCGACGGCCACAGGGCTCGAACCCGGACCACCACACTGTATGTGGGGGCAAAATAAACTTGGGTTGTCTTCCAGGCAAGTTTGTAATAGTTCCAATTAGTGTCTGTCTGTCAGTCAATCAATCAATCAATCAATCAATGCCCTAACAGTAGAAATTGACATTTTCAGGCAGGTAGCTACTTTTTTTTTAATAACCATTCCCTGACTTATGAAGGTCAACACACTTCTCCCTCATTTGGTTTGTGTGTTCACTTATCTTTCCCATGTTGATGGATGACTAAGGGGATTTGGCCTCTGTCACCTCATATTTATTCCCCCAGTTTGTCCCTGGAAGTCATGGATTATCATTTCCAGGGGTGTCAATAATTGTGACACATGTGGGGGTTTTTTGGTGAAAATAATTATTTCTGAATGAGGGATTTGTTTTCCTTTGAATAAGTTTATTTCAATTAAAGGTTGGATTTTTCTCATTTTTTCAGTGTGAGATGAAGCGACTTCACTAAAAGGTGGATTTTTTTTCTAACCGTTTTACTAGTCTTTACAAAGGGTGCCAATAATTGTGGAGGGTAACAGGGATGAATTTTCTTAACAGACATTCCATAACATTATAAACAGTTTAAAAATATAAATGCCATATTACTTTTTAAAAATAAAATGTGTGGTTAATGTAAATTATTGTGGTATAAATGGAATAGAATAATAAAAAAAAACACTTAATCACACAACACTATCATTTTATTCCTTACTTAAATTATACAGACATGGAAGAGTCATTCACATCCCCAGAGGCGCATAACCTCACAAAACTTTCAATATTATCATGATGCCTGTTATGAAACTTTGCACTTGATACTTTATATATTTCTCACATGTTCTATTCCATAGTCATATTTTATTTTAAATTTGATGAAAACCAAAAAAGTCATCACTGGGTCATGCTATAGGTAGTAATAACAACAATGTTGCTACATTACAGGCATTTAGCAGATGCTCTTATCCAGAGTGATGTACAACACACCCAGAGCAGCCTGGGGTTAGGTGCCTTGCTCAAGGGCACTTCAGCCATTCCTGCTGGTTCAGGGAATCAAACTTGCAACCTTTTCATCCCAAAGCCACTTCTCTAACCATTAGGCCATGGCTTCCCCCCACATGTTATATGTGAGGATGTAAAAATAAGTATTTCTAGGTTCAGTGAAACCTATCAAATGCATCCCACCCGTTGTGCTACGTTATTTTAATAATAATAATAATAAAGTCAGGGCAGCATGGTGGTATAGTGGTTAGCACTGTCGCCTCACAGCAAGAAGGTCTGGGTTCGAGCCCAGTGGCCGGCAAGGGCCTTTCTGTATGGAGTTTGCATGCTCTCCCCGTGTCCACGTGGGTTTCCTCTGGGTGCTCCGGTTTCCCCCACAGTTCAAAGACATGCAGGTTAGGCTAATTGGTGTCTCTAAATTGACCGTAGGTGTGAATGTGAGTGTGAATGGTTGTTTGTCTCTGTGTCAGCCCTGCGATGACCTGGCAACTTGTCCAGGGTGTACCCCGCCTTTCGCCCATAGTCAGCTGGGATAGGCTCCAGCTTGCCTACGACCCTGTAGAACAGGATAAGCGGCTACAGATGATGGATGAAGAAAAGTTGGCGAAGGAAAGGAAACATTAATTTCTCCCAGTGTCCTCTGGGTGGCACAGGAGTCCACAGCATGACGTCCTGTCTCAATCCCCAGACGGGATTATTAGAACAAGGTGGGAGGGCAAGCACTGATATCCTTGGAAAACTTCCAGTCCTGGTGAAAACATGCACCATCAACCACATGATTCTGCTTATGCAATGTGTGGTAATTACCTAACAAGTTGAATCAAGTGTGTGAAAGCACAGGGAAACCCCTAAAATATCTATTACACTGCAGTACAGTATAGAGGAAAAACTAATTTATATTTAAAGAAAGAAAGCACAACTTTATTCATCACACACTGGTGAAATTTCCTCTCTGCATTTAACCCATCTGCAGTAGTGAACACACATGCGAGCAATGAGTACACACACACACACACACACCCAGAGCAGTGGGCAGCCATGCTAACAGTGCCTGGGGAGCAGCTGGGAATTAGGTGCCTCGCTCAAGGGCACCTCAGCCCAAGGCCATCCCATCTTAACCTAACCGCATGTCTTTGGACTGTGGGGGGAAACCGGAGCACCCGGAGGAAACCCACATGGACACGGGGAGAACATGCAAACTCCACACAGAAAGGCCCTCGTCAGCCGCTGGGTTCAAACCCAGAACCTTCTTGCTGTGAGGCGACCATGCTAACCACTACACCACCGTGCCGCCCCCAATTTTGCCCTGTCACCATAAATTCTCCACTGAGTTTTAAATTTAAAGCTCTCTCATTCATATTCATATATACAACAGTATAAGAATGAGTGATAAATACCACTTAAAGTGTTTTCGCAAGGAACCGGGCCATCACAAGGTGCCAGAACAGCTTCGGTGCACCTTGGCATTGATTTTACTGGAACTGTACTGGATGAACTAACAACATTCCTCCAAAAGATATTCCCTCAACTTATGTTTTGTTCATAATGGTAGAGAGCACTTATCTTGGGTGCTCTGTTGGGTCAAGATCTTGTGATTGTAAAACCCGTAGCATATGATTTACATACTCTTCATATTCATACTCAAAAATGACAAAATACTGGACAATAAAATACCAAGTACCAAAGTAAACAATGGCATGTGTAGCCAAGGGAGTAACTTTGATTTTGACATTGGTGGGGACACAAAAGTGATCCAAGGCAGAGCTTCCGAAAGGTGTTTTTTTTTTCCATTTGCAGTCATAATTTCATGTCATGCAGATCTGTTAGGCTAACAAGAGTAGCCATGGCCTAATGGTTAGGGAGTTGGTCTTTGGATCCCAGGGTTGCAGGTTCAAATCCCACCCTTACATCTCCATCCATGGCTGTGTGAGATATGGGGGGTTGATGGGTGGGTAGTCATGGCTGTTGTGGGAAGTGTGCTGCTTTTACAGCAGATGGAGTGACAGCTGGGATAGCCAACCATGTAAGTTAGCGAGAAACAGGTAGCTAATCAGAGAATGATATCTACGTTAGAGGGGGGGTTTATTAGCAGTGTCATACATTTAACCCTTTGTGTGCCATATAATCATTGCTCAGGTTAGGATATCGGTTTTATTGATCGTGATTACACAGTAGTGGCTGAATATTGGTAGGGACACGTCCCTAGCGTCCCTACCCAAAATTACGCCCTAGTGTGTAGCAGAACAATATGTGTAACATTCATTCTTATAGTTAAATGTACAACCTCAAACCAGAAAAAGTCAGGACGATATGTTGAAATTGAAGTTAAAACTGAAAACATTAATTTATAAATAATTTTCGACCTGCATTGCACTCAAAACAATACAACAGCACATGATTTGATATTTTACCTCGTGAATTTTTTTTTGAATAAACACTTCATTTTGATTCCTGCAACACATATCAAAAAACGTTGGGATGATAAAGCATTTACCACTTTATAATGTTGCCATTCCTTCTCACAACACTTAAAATATTTTAGGGACTGAAGACACCAAGTGATGAAGTGTTTCAGGTGTTATTTTGTCCCATTCTTCCTGCAAACAGGTCTTAAGGTGTGCAACAGTACAGGGTTGTCACTGACATTTTACATTTTAAAATTCGTCACACATTCTCTATTGGGGACAGAGATGACAGGCACCCTCTTCTTCCACAGCCATGCCTTTGTACTGTGTGCAGAATGTAGTTTTGCATTGTCTTGTTGAAATATCTCTGGAAAAGATGTCGTCTTGAAGGCATAATATGTTGCTCCAAAATCTCAATGGGGGGTGGCACGGTGGTGTAGTGGTTAGCGCTGTCGCCTCACGGCAAGAAGGTCCGGGTTCGAGCCCCGTGGCCGGCGAGGGCCTTTCTGTGTGGAGTTTGCATGTTCTCCCCGTGTCTGCGTGGGTTTCCT